>NC_066888.1:21376435-21696494 GCF_022985175.1 Labeo rohita | reverse complement strand
TATTCTGTATTTGTGTTGCTTTGCTTTAGCGGTGCCCAGCATACAGGACCCCAGTGATTATGAAAGCTCCTTGCGTGGATTTGTGCCTTATACCCACGATGCAGCCTCAGGTTAAAAAGCATTTGAAAGTAGTTTTAAATTGCTTTATGTATTCCTGACATTCTTATTTTTATTGTATATGTGTTGATTCTTGCTCTATATTTGCTCTGTTAACAGTTCACAGACCAAGTGATCCATACCCTGCAGTGACAGGGCCGCATTGTGCTCAGTCATATTATGGCTGCTGTCCGGATGGCCATACTGCTGCCTCAGGGCCTCGTGGCGAAGGCTGTACTTACGATGACTGTCATAGGTCCAGGTAGATACATACAGGCAAATGATCTGTGGACTGATATACTTTGATTGCTAAATAGACAATCAATCAATCAATCAACAAACCTGTATATACATTTTTAAATTACAAAATATGAAATAAAATATAAATAATAATATAAAAACACTGTGTAAATAAAATTTAAATAAATAAATAATATAAAATATACAGTGCTTTGCAAAAGTATTCATACCCCTTCATTTTGGCCCCTTTTGGTATGTTGCAGCCTTATGTTAAACTGCTTTAAATTACTTTTTTCCACAACAATTTACACTCCATATACCATAATGACAAAGCACAAAACAGATTTCTGACAACTTTGCAAATTTATTAAAAATAAAACACTGAAATAAGTGCATTGCATAAGTATTCATACCCTTAACTCAGTACTTAGTTGAAGAACCTTTACAGCCTTTTCTTTTTGGGTACGATGCAACAAATTTTGCACAAATGCATTTGGCAATCATCTGCCATTTTTTCCTCACCTCTTCCCCTCTCAAGCTCTGTCAGCTGAGGAGAGGATTGAGTTTCGCCACACTGCCATAAAGCCAAGATCAGTGGAGTGTTTCTGTGATGTTTGTCCTCCTGTAAGTTTCTTCCATTTCCATATATGATCATGGAGCTCAACTAGACCATCAGCTTCTTGGTCACAAGTCTAACCAAGGCCCTTCTCCATCAGATGCTCAGTTTGGCCAGGAGGCTGGCTCTAGAAAGAGTCCTAGTTGTTCCAAAGGTCTTCCATTATGAATAATAGTGGTTACATGCTTCTGTTAGCCTTCAGTGCAACAGAATTTTTTCTGAACTCTTCTCCAGATCTGTGGCTTGACACAATCCTGTCTCTGCTGTACAGGCAGTTCTTTTGACTTCAGGGCTTGGTTTTTGCTCTGATATGCATTTTCAGCTGTTAGACCTTGAAAGGTGTGTGCCTTTCGAAATCATGCTCTTTCAAATAAATTTGCCACAGGTTAACTCCACTCAAAGTGTGTTAACATCTACAAGTGATATGAATGCTCCTGAGCTAAATTTCAGCTGTCCCAGAAAAGAGTATGAATACTTATGCAATGGAAACATTTCCATTTTTTAGATCTAATAAATTTGCAAAGTTGTTACAAACCTGTTTTGTGCATTGTCATTATGGTGTATGGATTGTAGATTGATGTGGAAAAAAGTATTTACAGCAGTTTAACATAAGGAACATACCAACATAACAAAACATGAAAAAAATGAATACTTTCGGTGCTGTATATAAAAATTTACAGTCTGTTTTAATAATGTCCAATATATGATCAATTCAGTATAATAACTTCACAGCCTCTGAACTGGCCATTCATATTCTTTTTGTGTGTATCTGTTTGTTGATAGATACGGCTGCTGCACTGATGGAGTAACAGCTGCTCATGGTTTTGGAAGAGCAGGATGTCCTGATTTCCCCTCTAGAGTAAAATGCATTGATTTTCACCCTCAATATTCCTCTATGCTCTGTGCACACTCTTTACACATTATCTCTTTTGTTTTCAGGATTACAGTCCAGTCCGTCAGCCCTCTAGTAGCGTGTGCTCTTTTGCACGAGATGTTGGGTCCTGTTATGAATGGACGTCTCGTTTCTACTTTGATTCTTCCTCTGGCTCTTGCTCACAATTCTGGTACGGCGGTTGCGAAGGGAACGGCAATAACTTTATCTCCAATGAGGAATGTGAGCAGACGTGTAAGACTTCTGCCAGAGGCCTTGCTCCAAGAGAACCAACATACAGGAGAGGGATCAACGGGATCAGAGGATATAGACAGAGATCCCGTGCATAATGGGTCACTGAAATCCCACAACAAACAAATCCAGCTTATATACATGTAGACAAAACAATTTATTCAAGGTATACGCAGTCATTTGTGCTGGCATTTTGGGTTTAAATCAGCTATCAACAATCTGTCGGCATTATTTTTTATATGTAAAACTTTTTAATGAGGAAAATAATATAATTGCCCCCTCATGCTTTTTATTGTACATTCAGAGAAATCACATTCACAGTATTTGTCAAACATGACAGCGTCAAAATAGCAAGTACAATTTTCACACATTCCAACCTCAAGATTAAGATGTTTCATCAATTTAATGAAAATAAAATTGTTGCGGAATTATGTTTTAATATAAGCTTTCCTTTCTTCATTCTGTGTTTCTATATCTGTACACTTTGTACTTCAATTGTATGGTCTTGCTAAGCCATTAAAGTGTTAATACAAACCAAGAACACTGATTCTTGATGATTTCATCTGAAAAAAACAAAAAAAACAAATCCTACCCATATAGCACACAGACATAGCAAGATGTCAATTTTGCTATGATGACAACAGACGTCTGTAAGATGTCAGTTTTACATACATTCTAAATAATAAACATCTTAAAGACATCTAATAGACGTCTATTTGACATCTTATAGGAAACGTCCTATAGACGAAATGCAGATGAGCAAACACTCTCAAAAATACATCTTCCAGATGTAAATACAGACGTCAAATAGACATATCCGTGATGTATGTGTGCTATCAAGGAAAGGATTCCAATAAGACAACTGTACATGATTCTAATTAGAATTTCTAATATATTTGGAACCCTATAAGATTCCTATCAAGGACTTCCAGTACAAAAGTTTTTGTTCTTATCCTGTTTATTTTCTTTGCAGCAGCTTCGAAGACAGTGTACATAAAAGAGAATGATTTAAATAAAGTAAATCTCACTGGAATGGTTCCGAATTATGATAGAAATTGCAGTTAGAACAATTTTCTTATTGGAATCTTAAGTATAGTTTTTAAGGGAACAAAATATATTAATTTAACGGTTCAGTCAAAAAAAAAACAAACAAAAAAAAAAAAACACTAAAACGGAACACTTTCTTCAATTTTGTCACAAGACTTCAATTCTGAAAATCCAACACTTCATCGCCACTACCGGAAGCGGATATTCGTTGCACATTTATGTTCTTTCTGTAGCTGCTCTTCGTGATTAGCCGTCAGCGGTTACCACAGACTTCATCGCGGTTTTTAGATACCAGGACCAGATATGGTACGTATTTCACTGTCTTATTTTGTATTCTGGTGCATATTCTAGACGTTTGAATTGTCCGAAGGTCGTGTTTCGACGGCTACACTGACACGTTCAAGAAATATTCAAGTGAGTGAACCCGCGCAGCTAGCAGCAGTGGAGCGAGAACGTCGAATGTTCACGAAATGAACGAGTTTTGAAATCCACTGGAATGTTACCAGAATTCCTTCTAGAATTTAAGAACTTAATAGAAAGTGTGACTTGAACAAACCTCTATGTAAATTCACCAGTCATAGTAACTGTATTTGTAAGAAGCATCTTGACTGTTTTGTTTTGGGGGAGGGTTGGAGTCCAGCAGCTGCTGTTTTCAGCGTCTTATGTCAGAGATTCCGTTTGAACATTAGAGTTATCTTTAAGTTTACTTGGTTTATATGTCAAACAAGAACTGTTAGATTGAATGTCAGATTAAGAAGTCATACTTTCTAAATATGTGCTATAGTAATCACGCTCTTAGGAGTCAAAGCTCTGTCACTGGCAGTAGGGGGCTCCACATAATTGGGTTATTTCTGGCGTGTTTATATGTACAGTGTTTAAGTCTTTTTGCTTTGTAAAACGTGTATTCAAATCTAAATGCAGATAGTATTTATTTACACTTGTTTTTTTCTTCCTGATGTTCAGTCTCACACAATTCTGCTGGTGCAGCCCACCAAGAGACCAGAAGGCAGAACATATGCAGACTATGAGTCTGTTAACGAATGCATGGAAGGTAAAATATTTTATTTTAGAAGGCTAGAAATTAATGTTATGAACAATTTCAATGCATTATATCTAACTCTTTGTTCTCTCCAATAAAAGGAGTGTGTAAGATGTATGAAGAGCATCTGAAGAGGATGAACCCCAACAGTCCCTCCATCACATATGACATAAGCCAGTTATTCGACTTTGTTGATGATCTTGCTGACCTCAGCTGTCTTGTGTAAGTAAACTAACTCATTAAACATGTACAAGGGTACAAATGCTTTGAACAATGTAGTAATTTTCTCATTTTCTGGTCACAGGTACAGGGCGGACACACAAACCTACCAGCCCTACAACAAAGACTGGATCAAAGAAAAGATCTACGTGCTTCTGAGGCGTCAAGCCCAGCAGGCGGGAAAATAAGGAGTGTAAATGGCTGAATTGTTTCTGATGCTAGTCCCCAACTCTATCAGAACTACGCCACATCACAGGACAAACATAGATGAACCGAGTGGTGATGCCGCTTAGTTCAGATTTTGTTGAATGCATGTCTGTTCAGTCAGTATGTCAAAGCATAGAGTGAAAATATTTTGCATTTTAAATCGCATTTTTGTAACCGGAGTTAGGGACTTGGGTTATTTATCAGATTAGAGGGAAAGACTGTGGGGGGAAAAAAGGGTTTAGGATTTTTTTTTTTTTCAGTCCCTCTCAATTTTTGTGTTTTTTTTTTTTTATTATTATTGTGGTTTAATTATTCTTTAATTCAGTGAAGTTTAAAATTTACACATTTCAGATTATGGCAATGGTTCTGAGTCTTATATCCCAATTTTTGTCCTCAGTGCTGTTACAGATTTTGTTGGCCCTGTCTGTTTTGTGTATGTATCCAGTAGTCACCACTGGAAAACAATAAAAATCTTCTCACACAAGGTTTTGATGCCAGTACTTTTTTTTTTAACATGCTCTAATGTTCAAAAGTTAGGTTTCAGTAGGATTTTTTTTTGTTGTTGTTGAAAGGGTTAAATGCTTTTTTTTTCACCATGGATGGATTAAATTGATCAAAATTTACAGACTTCAGTGTTTAAAAAAAGAGTTCTGTTTGAGAGAAATGCTGTTCTTTCAGTCTCATTTATCAAAGAGTTCTGAAACAATTTATAAAAATATTAAGCAGAACAATTGTCTTAAGGATAATAATAGATGTTTGATGTTATATGTTTCTTGAGCATCAAATCAGCATATTAGAATGATTTCTGAAGGATCATGTGACACTGAAGACTGGAGTAATGATGCTGAAAATAAGCTTCATGACTGTAATAAATCACACCTTTATGTATATTACTATAGAAAATTTGTTTTAAATTGTGTTATTTAACAATATTACAGTATTTTTAATCAAATAAATTCAGTCTTGGTGAGCAAAGACATGAAAAAGTCCAATTTTCTAAACTGTAGTATGTGTTTTACAGCATATGCCAGAAAGTGACTTGTCAACAAACTGAATTTTTATTTATTTATTTTATTTTTTGACCTTGGTCAGTATTGTACATCTACTCTACTTGTCAGAACAAAGTGATACTGAGCTTTTTTTGGTCATTTGCATGTGTTAAGGGTAATTGACTCATCTCTATATTCTCCGGTTTATTTGTTAGAAAATTTAAGTTCACAGTACGTACTTTCTGTTATGATATGATGTCATGATACTCAGATCTGACTGTGTTTAAAAACATAAATAGATGCTTCACAGTTTGTATCCTAACCAAGACTAAAAATGCAAATTTTGTCCTTAACAACTCCTTTGTCAAGGAACATGGGGAAGGTTTCAGTGTAAAAGGAGGTAGTATTTTCTGAAACAAATATGAATAGCATTCGTGACCATCCTGTTTTTCAGCTCTCAGCAGCACACTGTAGTGTGGCATGAATGTCCTGTTTATCAGCTACACTGTTAATCACTCAAATAAGAACTTGCTGAACAAATTCTCTTCTGAAACACTCAGCTCATACCAACTTGTGAGGAAGTGTGTGCATTTTGTTTATGACAGTTACTGGGTAACTAAGGAAATAGCTGAGCACAAAGCACTGAAGTATCAACAACACAATACTAGATACAAGTGTAAGATAGTCACAACATTTTCTGTTTTGTAACAGAATTTAAACCCAACTGGCATGGCCAGTCTTAGCCCAATTTTTGCAGTGTTTATCATATAAATATACTGTATATATGTATATATGAAGAGTTCAGATGAAAAAGCCTCTAAATCCATCTGACTTATTTCTTTAAAATTAGCATTTCTTTCTGGCTACTTTGTATAGGTTTCTATGTAAGTACTGGTACTTCTGATTGGGCCGAGGCTGGAATTTAGCGAGTTTGAAGTAAAAGTATTTGATGGACTTATACTATGTGTTAGGAGCATTCACTCAGTATCATTATCTCATTTTTGACCGAGATGGCTTTTAGCTGGTTTTGCATCTGAACTCTTCATATATCTATCTATCTATCTATCTATCTATATATATATATATATATATATATATATATTTTTTTTTTTTTTTACACATGGCACATGGCACATGCTCATATATTATATTAACAAACTTTTATTTTGGATATTTCGCGATTAATTGATTTGACATCACTATATTAGGGTGCATTTAGTAAACATAAGGTGAATTTTCATTCCATAACCTTTTCAGGTCATTTTGCAAATGTTAACATGGTAGATGGGCCTATACTGTTAACAGAGGCTGAATTCAGAATCACTCATCCTGCACCACATAGCATCAAGCCACAACACACTAGCAACCACATAACAATACCCTTGCGACACCAACACCTTAGCATTTGTGGTGATGAGATTTGCACAGATGAACAACACTAAAAATGTAGTTAGTAAGTCATTTTTTACAGTTACATAATCTATGAGCTGGTGGTGCAACCTTGTTCATGGTTGGTTGACCACAGTGGCTATGAATATAGGGACTTTGTTGACTTGGTTATGTTCCAAAGGTGAGACTTGACCGGTTGACCAAAATAGGTTTGTATGGGCAAGCTGCCCAGCAGAGACTGAATATAATGACTGAAATGAATGAAACCACAAGGTTCTCAAAGACAAACACAACAGCCTAACTGTAGGCGAGAGCTGGGGTAAGTTGAGCCAGTGGGTAAGTTGACCCACCCCCTGTATCTTGGCAACTGTACACTTTACTGTTATGTGACCATGAATATTGGAATCACATCATTTTGGCAGACTGTGAACAGGAGAAACACATGAGAGTTTTTTTTTTTTTTTGGCTTGGCAAAGTAAAATTTTAGCATAAATGTAATAATTTAGCTAAATATTAGCCTGAATTGAAAAACTAGCCAGCTTTTTTTCCAAAATGGCAGCTATGAGGCAAAGTGAGCAAATGTTGTGGGGTAAGTTGAGCCAGCACTTTAACTTACCCCACCATAAGGCACTGAATTTAGTTCAATCTCTGAAGTATAAACTGGCATTTTAATGCAATATTACACAAGTTGTTTAGATTATCATATCATAGTTTATCATGTTAGCGACATTTATTCTTTCATTCTAATTCAGGTTGAATTTAATTATATTCAAACTGTTTAGTCTGTTTTTGGGAACTTTGGCGTTTAACGTTTTGTTTCAGAAATGCAAACAATTAAAGATTGAAATGTAAACTTCATTTGGTTGGTTTTATGGTGTTTAAGTTAGCTTTAAGAAAAGAAATTTGATAAACTATTTTTAAGAGGTAAATTGTCTTTAAAATTTCACATGGGTTTGAATCTGAATCAGTTTACACCTAGATGGTGCATTTTACTCACTGACTTGGGTCAACTTACCCCTAACCTGGGGGCAAATTGAGCCACAGGAACACTTTTTATAAGCTATATTTTTTAGAATCGTTTGTCACATACATTCTGATTATTTAAAATAATAGGAACATCCTGAAATTACTTTAGATACTTTCATTGTACTTCCGCCTCATTGTCACTTATCTTGAAGACCACATAGTGTGAATTAGTGTAATGTGTGACACTGGCTAATGTGGGACACCTAAGCGTCAGTACATTTATCTCTTCTTTTACAATAACAAAGTAAACATAACCAGTGATGAATTCAGGCAGGGTTGTCAAGTGACAGAAATTACTTGACTTTCTGGAAATGATGTCATAAATGTGGCTATGAAAATAATCAGACAGGAAGTACCTCTTGTGAAGTTCACTCAAAGATTAATGACAGGGTTTAAACAAAATTAATGCTAAGGATATAAATCTGTTAATAAAAACAATATTCTAAATTGTTATCAAAAATGTTTTGTGATGCATTTATACATTCATTTTTGCAATTATATTATTCTATTTGAAGCAATCTTTGTCATCCCACTTTGGAAAAGGTTGTTTCAACAGTGGGACAGTCAAATATACTATGTTTTTCAATTGATAAAATGTGCATTAAGAAATTGAAATACCATACATGTATTTGTTGTTCATTTTTGGGCTTATAAAGCAATATTACTTGTTTTATGATCCAGATTCAAATTTTAGAATTTCGTTTGGTTTAATTTTGTTTAACAACAGTTTTAAAGACATTCCAAGTTCCAAAGTTTAAATTGTTTTAAATTTGTTTTTGAAATTATTAATCCTTAAGTCTAATTTTACATTTTTAACTTCATTAAATGACTATATTGTTGCCGCCAGTCAGAAATCTGACATTTATGTATTTAAATAGTTGATGATTTCTGTGTTATATAGTTGTAACATTCCACATGTGAACATATATGACCCTGGACCACAGTCATAAGTAGCACAGCAATAGCCAACAATACATTGTATGGGTCAAAATTATAATTTTTCTTTTATGCCAAAAATCATTAGGATATAAGTAAAGATCTTGTTCCGTGAAGATATTTTGTAAATTTCCTATCGTAAATATATCAAAAGTTAATTTTTGGTTAGTAATATGCATTCCTATGAACTTCATTTGGACAACTTTAAAGGTGATTTTCTCAATATTTTGATTTTTTTTCACCCTGATGGAAAACTTCAGGTTTCAGAAGATGTATAAATCTTAATTTTAAAAAATTTACCCTTATGACTAGTCACATCTTGGCCACTAGCTTTTTAGACAGACTGATGAAGACAGCAAACAAACCATATGCTTACTAAATTAATTAAGCATGGGTATGCACATTTAAATGTGAGGTTTGCTTTGTAAAAATTAAACTATTTCTAACACAAATCACAGTATCCTAGATTTGAGAATGAGCTGTGCTGTCCCACATTAAAAAATCCACAAATTCTTAAACAATTAGGAGCACTAAAATATGTGCCATTTCGCCTTTAAGTACAATATCTGAAAAAAATTCTTCTGATTTAGTGAGGAAACATCTAAGATTTTGTAAAAAGTGATTTTTGCCAAAAGTGTCCCACATTACCCTAATAAAAAATGGCTCGTCTTGCCCCACTCTCCCCTCCACATCTGCATTTCATTCTACTGAATGACAAAACCAGTATGAAGTTTATTCTCTATTCGTTCACGGAGCCCTCATTCACATTCCCCTCCACGTCCCTTTCCATTTTCACCAGCAGCGAATGTTTGGTGTTACGAAACACCAGTGTGTCTGCGCTGGTCGTTTTGGCGCACTGTGTCTTTAAACTGTGGCGGCGGCCCTGCGCCTGCAGCACAGGAAACCCCGTAGCGGCTTTCTGAGGGGACCCAAGATGGCCGAATCTTCACAGTGGGGCTAATAATTACTTTTCGTCAAGACGCTGCTATTTCATGGTGCTCGACGGTCGCGCTGGCCATTCGCCGTCCCGGAAAGTGAAACGAGCGAGTCTATTCGATTAGTTACGTCGGGGAATGTTTATCTCTGCGTGAAGAGACTGGCTGGTCCATCCGCGGCCCTTAGCCAGAATATGGCGGAATACTTGGAGAAAATATAGCTTAGCTTATTATGAACGCGCCGCTTTATACACGACCCTTCCCGCCTTTTCACCGACCGCGCGCGAGTATAATGATCAAATAGCGTTATCGGTACGTCTTTGAAGTTCATTCGGGCGCGTTTCGAACGTTTCTGGGTTAAAATGACTCGCGGGAGGAGATAGCCTGCTAGCTGAGGCGCTAGCTACGCTAACCCCGTTTGACTGAATTAGTCGCAGCGTTAGCATAGCCTAGCTAGCTTAAAGTAAAGGGGCACGGAGGAAAATAAACACATTCTGCGTTCGTGCTCTGGCTGCATGCTTTTAAACTCATTTCTCACCGTTTCACGCCGTTTGGAAACGGAGGAGCGTTTTTCGTGATTTCCGTTTAGAAAAGTTGAAAATATTGAGTATGTTGTGGAGAGTCTCGGCTGCACACAGCAGCTAGCTGACCATCGCTAGACTGGTCAGAATAATTCTTCTGGACTGCATAAGTATACTGTGATAGACGCCACAACAACATACTGCTTCAGCTTCGCGACAGCTTGCCAGTGAATGCCATACATTTCAGCTTGAAGTTGACAGCAGATTCTGTTGCACCTTGCAAGCCGAGGACGTTGAGATTTATTGAATCAAGGGCAAAAGCCTGCTTGAGAGTTACTTGCAAGGATGACTGACACTCGTAGACGAGTAAAAGTGTACACTCTGAATGAGGACCGCCAGTGGGATGATCGGGGGACGGGACATGTGTCATCCGCCTACGTGGAGAGGCTGAAAGGCATGTCTCTCCTGGTGCGCGCCGAAAGTGATGGTAGGTTTCAAAACATTACAGAGGTGATGTACAGGGCCACTTTTCTTTGACTGTGCAAGTAAGATGTGCCCGTTCTTTAAAACAGGGTCACTGCTGCTGGAGTCCAAAATCAACCCTAACACCGCCTATCAGAAACAACAGGTGCGTTTGAAATGTTGTGACATGATTTTGTTGACAGCTCATCGGTGTTTTTGTGTAATTAGGTGCTTCTAAATGTCTTGGTTAAAGGTCAAGTACACATTTATCTTTTAACCTTGATACATGAAATAATAGTAAGAAAACAACAGTAATGTTTTGAGGTGTGTATATATATATATATATATATATATATATATATATAATAAGGTTTGATTTTGGTTGGATACATAAAGCATTTGTGGCTCTTATGGAATATATAGAGCTCACGCTCAATAAACCTAATTAGTTTTATCTATATTCCCAAACTGAACAATTTGCTGCTTGTTATTTATAGAACATTATTTATATGGACAAAATGTAAATGCAGTTGTAATAGCTTGTAATGTAAATCAGTGAAGTTTTTGCTTGCCTAAATGCGTAAGAATATCATTTTTAATCTATGTCTTCTAATAACATGTTTTAGTAAAATGATATTTAAATGCTTAGTTTTATGATCAAAGTATATTTTGGTTAATGGCGTGCAAAACATTTAGTACGGTGATTACTGAGATATGTACAAATAAATGTTCCACCTGATCAATTGTTTTTGATACTTTAATTTTAACTTTATGTATGGGTAATAAAGTAAGCCTAGGCTGCTTCAGTTCAGTAAATGTTCCTCTTGCAATATTACTACAAATGTTACTACAAAATGTTATTACAGAGGTTTTTGTTTACTTCATAAAAATCACTGCAAAAGACACAAAGGTGATTGTTGACATTTTTAAGAATAATACCAAAAGGCCTTTTACTTGTAAAAACAAACAAAAACAAAAAAACAACAGCAAAAAGTATAAATTATGTAGTAGATTGTGTACAACAGGTTTTTACTTTTGATCCTGTTGATAATTATCGGATTACTCGATTAAGTTATAATACTTTTTTGTAATAAGCGAACAATAGCCCATAAAATTACTTAAAATTCATATATAATAGCAATAAGGCAATAATAATTAGGTTAAAGTATCAGTAGCAATTAATCGTATGGTTTTATTGAACAGAACTGTTAAAATACGTAATATATTAAAAACAGTAGCGCTGACGCCTTTTACTTGCTAAAAAAAAGTTTCAGTTATCAATCAGATGCCATGTAGTAGATTTTGTACAGCAGGTTTTTACTTTTGATCCTGTTAATAATTTAGAGACCTTAGAAATTATGTAATAGGATACAGTAGGCATTTTAGAGAGCTAAGGCAATTTTTTTTGTGTGTTACAAAGTATTTTGTAATGTTTTGTTTAAAGATGCAGTTCATTAATTACATGTACTCATTTGCATACTTTTGAGTATTTAAGTCATAAAATAGCCAGAAAAACATATGTCTTCATCGTTTTTGGAATAGAAAGTTATGTAAGAATAAACTTGGAAAGATATGTATTGTAATTGAAATCTACAAATCTAAATTTGTATTTTGGATATTTCATTTCTGTTAAAGAAGTTATGAAAGCAAAATAGCCTAAAATTTTAAACTTGATCTTTGCATGAACAAACAGTGCTTTTTTTGTGTTTTGTGTTGTCTTGCATTTAACTGTAGATCCCTGTATGAATATGCTTGTATATCACATGCTCTTTTGGCATCTGTTGATGTTATTTGTGTTTTGTCTTTGAAGGACACATTAATAGTATGGTCTGAGGCTGAAAACTATGACCTGGCCCTCAGCTTCCAGGAAAAGGCTGGTTGTGATGAGATCTGGGAGAAAATATGTCAGGTGATTATGTCTGTGATGCACATTTATAATATTTTCACTACATATTTTCTGCGTGTCGGTGAAGTTCTTTATTCTGAAAGCCTTTATTTTTGCATCTCCAGGTCCAGGGAAAGGACCCCTCTGTGGACATCACCCAGGAGCTGATAGATGAGTCTGAAGAGGAGCGTTTTGATGATATGTCTTCTCCCGGTCTTGAACTTCCACCATGCGAGCTTTCCCGACTGGAGGAAGTTGCCGAGCTGGTGGCGTCATCGCTACCTTCTCCGTTACGGCGGGAAAAACTTGCCCTGGCGCTGGAGAACGAGGGCTATATCCGCAAACTGCTGGAGCTGTTCCGAGTGTGCGAGGACTTGGAGAACCGTGAAGGCCTGCATCACCTCTACGACATCATCAAAGGCATTTTCCTCCTCAACCGCACAGCGCTTTTCGAAGTCATGTTTTCTGAAGAATGCATCATGGATGTGATCGGATGCCTGGAGTTCGATCCGTCGCTACCCCAGCCGCGGCGGCATCGAGAGTTCCTCACCACCACGGCACGGTTTAAAGAGGTCATTCCCATTTCAGACCCGGAGCTGCGGCAGAAGATTCACCAGACGTACCGGGTGCAGTATATTCAGGACATGGTGCTGCCCACCCCCTCTGTCTTTGAAGAAAACATGCTGTCCACCCTGCACTCCTTCATCTTCTTCAACAAAGTGGAGATTGTTGGCATGCTGCAGGTGGGTTTTCACATTCAACCGTGTATATGTGACCAGTTGTGAACTTTGTACACTGGTGGTTGAGTTGAAATGCTGTTCAGAGGCTAAACTAGTTGAGGGAAGCTATAGATTAACTTTTCAAGCCACCTTCTAACATCATGTCTCACAGGTACTGTACAGACAACGTACCAGCATCGCCCCTCTCAAATTCATTGCATCCTAAAAGCAGTATATATATATTTGCATGTTTGTGATACTCATATGTGACCCTGGACCACAAAACCATAATGGTCAGTTTATTGAAATTGAGATTTGCACATCATCTGAAAGCTAAATAAATAAGTATTTCATTGATGTATGTTGTTAAAGTTGTCCACATTAAGTTTTTAACAATGCATATTACTAATGAAAAATTACGTTTTGATACATTCATGTAGGAAATTTACAAAATATCTTAATGAAACGTGATTTTTACTTTATATCATAATTATTTTTGGCATAAAAATCGATAATTTTGACCCATACAATGTATTTTTGGCTGTTGCTATAAGTATACCCGTGCTACTTAAGATTGGTTTTGTGGTCCAGGGTCACATATATTGTTTGTATTACCATTTTATTGCTCTTGATGGGATGCACATGGTGGGATGTACTCTGATTCTTTGTTTTAAAGGTCATGCATATGTTTTCCACACTAAAAGGGCTGCAGATGTAGATAAGATGTAAAGATAACCGTGGTAACTGCTTTTTCAGATGTACGTGCATGCATTTAATCATTTAGTAGAAAATCGGCAACAGTATTTGCCTCAATGACGAGTTTCAAGAGTGCATTTGAAATCTTTTCATCATTAAGTTAGATTTTACTTTAGTTGTGGCTAAATTCATATAAAAAGTTGAGAAATTGTTTGATACGTGCATCTCACCTAAGCCTTGCAGTGGAATTGTTTGATACTGGGATTGAAGGTAGGGGAGGGGGCTTGTTGCCATGGAAACAGCACCATCATGTTCTTTAGAGCCATATCATGTGATGTCACAAACGCTTGGCAGGCGTGCTGGATGATTATTTTCTCCAACCTCCAGACAGCTTCGGTTCAGTATGGTTGTTTGTCCATCTTTGCAGATGAATATGCTTGTTATGGCACAATATTATTTTAATATTACTGTATTCCATCTCATATGTTTGAATAAACCAACCATAGATACTAAAAGCTTTTTCTTATGACTGTCTGAGCAGCTATTAGATGTACTTTCCCATGGTAGTGTAATCGCAAATGTTTTGATTCACTTGACTGGTTCCCCTTTTTTTTTAGGTGTGATCTTTTGTCCGTGACAAGCTGATGCAGTAAAATACAGTATCATTCACATGTCTAACCTTGGTGTCAACGTGCATTTATCAAATATGTGTCACCCTCATTCAGCTAGAGGTCAAGTAATGTTGCAAAACTGTTTTAAGCCTCTCTTTGATTTACAGTTTTATGGTGAGCTCAGTTGACATTAGGATAATGTATATAGGCAACTATAAATGAACATTTATCAAGAACTAGGTTTATTGTGCCAAATCTGGCTGAACAGAATTATTTATGGTTTACAGAGTGCGCTGCACGGTTGCATCATGCAGTGTATATAGAAAGAGTTCAATTATAAGAAAATATAATATAAATACTCTGTGACCCTGGATCACAAAACCAGTCATAGGGGTCAGTGTTTTGAAACTGAGGTTTATACATCACCTGAAAGCTAGTTAGTTTGGATAGGACAATAGGACAAATCAAAATCACCTTTAAAGTAGTCCAAATGAAGTTCTTGGCAATGCATATTACTCATTAAAAATTAAGTTTTGATATTAAAGGTAGGAAATTTACAAAATACCTTCATAGAACATGATCGTTACTTAATATCCTAATGATTTTTGGCATAAAAGAAAAATTGATTATTTTGACCCATACAATGTATTTTTGGCTATTGCTACAAATATTTCCATGCTACTTAAGACTGGTTTTGTTGTGCAGGGTTACATATATTATGTAAACAACTTGTTTTTTGATACGATCAATTCTTTGACCGCACTAAATTTATAGTGTATAATTGTATCCATATGTACTTTTTAAATTTTTAAATTTTTATTTTTTTGGTAAGCATTTATGAACCAGTAGTTTTGTCTGCATGTAATGGACTGATATAACCTGAGCTCTCCATTTCTTATGCATTTGTTTTCAGGACGATGAGAAGTTTTTGACTGAGCTCTTTGCACAGCTGACTGATGAAGCCACAGATGACGACAAACGGCATGAGCTGGTATGAAGCAGCATTACTAATAGATGTTAACCCTCCTGCTCAAAACACTGGATACAAACAAAGTTGTTATTATTTGTCACATTCAGGTGAATTTCCTGAAGGAGTTCTGTGCGTTCTCACAAACGTTACAACCACAGAACAGAGACGCATTCTTCAAAACGCTGTCCAACATGGGTATCCTGCCAGCGCTGGAAGTTATTCTTGTAAGATATACTTGCTGTTTCAAAGAAGAGATTTGCTGTTAGGCATCAGTAAATTTGGTGGTATCTTTGTATAGTTTTAACATCTTTAGTAGGGCTGTCACTAACGATTATTCTGGTAAATGAGCAATTGGTTGATTATGCTGATGATTAATCGAGTAATTGGATAATTTATAATGATTTTTTTTTCAATTATTTTTGTATTGAGCGATCTCCTAAGCGAACAATAGCCTATAAAATGACTTAAAATACATATATAATAGCAGTGAGGCAATAATAATTAGTTCAAATAAAGTATCAAAAGCAAGTAATCAAAGGCTTTTATTGAACAAAACTGTTAAAGTACTTAATGTAGTAATAACAATAGACCTAACAAACGTTATGCATTACTACAAATGACGGACTGACGATTGTTTACACTTTTTTTTTTTGTTAGCACTGATGATGTATTCGCCTGTGTTTGCATAGGTTTATAAATGATTTACCGTACAAATCAAATGGCATTCCCAGATGAATGTTAAAATAAACTCAGACTCACAGCAATATGCAGAGATTGAGTTTGAGACACTTTACACATGGAAATAATAACCGGTTGTGTGGAGGAGCGTTTACTGACATGCACGTACATAACCTACACGTATGTAAATAATTAAAGCACATTTAGTAAATCTGCATTGCATATTTTTATTTAATTGGGTCATAGAGTTTGTGAATTCACAATAACATTATACGTTATGGTTTTTAAATGGGTTTATATTATGCAGCCGTATAAAACGGTCTAATAATGCGTGTCATGGATTCCCGTCCATGGAATGCACGACTTCCAGTATTTTGCCATTTACTCGACACGGGCAAAGTGCATTCAAAGATTTTTTTATTTTAAATTAAGTACTCAAATTGAATCGAGGAATTGTGACAGCTCTAATCTATAGTATTGTTTTTATTTGAGAATGGGTACATCTACTACATTTGAAACTTCAGCTTTGCTCTAAATGGAATACCGTAACTTTATCTTTCTCTTGCTGTATTAATAAATGCATGTATGCATTGTTTAAGGGCATGGATGATGTTCAGGTGCGTGGAGCAGCCACTGATATCTTCTCCTACCTGGTGGAGTACAACCCCTCCATGGTGCGAGAGTTTGTTATGCAGGAGTCTCAGCAGAACGATGATGTAAGTCACACGCCTACTGACTTTTGTGATCCTTCCAGCTACCTGTCTTCCTCACTGCTTGTCTCTATTTTACAGGACATCCTGTTGATAAATCTGATCATTGAGCATATGATCTGTGACACGGATCCAGAGTTGGGTGGAGCCGTACAGCTAATGGGGTTGCTCAGGACATTAGTGGACCCAGAGAACATGCTGGCAACTGCTAATGTGAGACTTGTTTTAATATCAATATATTTGATGCATTGTACCACATTTTCATTGTCTTTTGTCATAATTTAGCAAAACATGCTCCTTTCGTTAATTATTTCCCTGCAGAAAACCGAGAAGACAGAGTTCTTGAGTTTCTTCTATAAGCATTGCATGCATGTGCTCTCTGCTCCACTTCTTGCCAACACCACAGAAGAAAAACCCAGCAAAGGTAATAGATTTTTTTTGCAAGTTTGTAGGATGCATGCAGACTGGATGTGTAGGCAGCCTTTTTGAATAATTTCTCAATTTTTGCATACCTATTTGAAGATGTGACCTCTGTAGACTTCTCACTGTTTGTTTGTCTCCTCAGATGATTTCCAGACGTGTCAGCTGCTGGCTCTGATCGTAGAGCTGCTCACTTTCTGCGTGGAGCATCACACGTATCACATAAAGAATTACATCATCAACAAAGACATCCTCCGCAGAGTACTGGTGCTCACTGCATCTCAACATGCTTTCTTAGCCTTATGTGAGTATATGCACATACACACACACACACACATTCACAGTTGAAACTGAATATTCAGCAGGAAATATTGTAGGGTAGGATTTTTGTTTTTGTCCGTTCTGATTTATTGGATTGTGGAAAGGAGGCAACGATATTACTCTGTTGTTTTTACTCTACCATTATTAGTAGAAAAGAGGAAATGTGATGTTTTTATGCACTGCTGCATTTTGAAGAAAATCAGGATGTTATGAATGTAAATGGGGTTAATTGTTTTTAATTGCTAATGGAATGAAAGTAAGGGATTTTTCTGGTTGAGCCAGTAGCTCAGATTTCTATTTGCCCTGCCAACATTCTCACTTGCACTAACACCAACAATGTAAAAAGTTTTAAATGAATTTAAATGTTTAATTTTTAAATGTGCATTTCTGTGTTTACAATATTTACTCATTTCATCAAATCTTTTTCAGTATAAATTTAAGACATTACCAAGGTCTTGTCCATGTGACACAAAGATTTGTGCTCAAATTTAATTAAGTATTATTTATATAATTGATCTTTTCTTAAGATTTTAAATTAGTTTCTGTTTTTGTATTTTCAGTTTATTCGTTTTACTTTCATTTTTAGAACTTTTATTGTGATTTTTGTCAATGTTTTTATTCGCTTTTGATTTTTACAAAGTTAATTTTCAGTTTCAGTTTTCAGTTAGCAATTTTAGTACATATTAAGTATATTTTATTTAGATGACAAAGCAACATTTCTATGTTCAAATTGAAATCTACATTTATATTTTATTTAAACAAAAAAATTAATAGGTTTATATAAAAACACTGGTTAGATGAACTTAAGCCCTATTTGGATGGGACTAGTTTTCAGGAGCGTTCATTAGAGAAATTTGCGCTTCACAGACGTACTTTGCGATTTTAATTCCGTTCGAATCTATCACGTATGTTTTTCTTACACAGCCTTTTGTAATAACTCCCTGCTGTTTTTTTGCCAAACCACCATAGATGCTCTTTACTACCTTGCACATTTTTGATGTGTTTGCCTTCTGGCAAAGAAATAAAAATAAAATAAAATCGAGAGCCAGATCATGTAAACTGTTCAGACTGGCAACTGTAAATGATATCAGTGTCAGGTAAGATTACTAACCTTCATTTCTACACTCGATTACATAATGTTTTAATTACATACTTACCGTTACAAAAATTAAACATGATTTCACTACAAATAAGTCAGAATAATAAAAAGTAACTGCAAATTAACTGTGGTTTTGCTGTACTAACCAATAACATATGTAGTAAACCTGTGGTTATATTAAAGATAATCAGTCTGAATGACTATACACAATGTACGCATTGTGCACATGATCTCTGCAACGCAAAGATACACAGAACAGATACTCCCACCTCTGTAATAAACACAGAGATGTTAGTCCGAATTGGTACATGAAAGTCGCAGACGTTGGGTGATAAGAACCAAAACTCAAATGTAGTTTAGAAAACTAGTCCTGTTCGAATAGGGCTTTAGTTGTGTTTTTGATACTGGAAGTATGGATAAATGTGAGATTGTAAACTCTAGACTTTTAGAGAAGTAGAACTGGACAAATGACAGACATGGGGAGTAATTATTTGCCACCATCACAACATTCAAACCCCATAGTCTATAACACCGAACACTAATGCTGATCCATTTCTACTGTGAATTTCTCTGTTGATAATGATCACTGTTACACTGTTATTTCAACGCATGCCAAGGAATTCTCCATTCAGGGCCAGCAGCATTATTAACAAGCACTAATTTATTTTGGATAAGGACCAAGCATGCAGTACTACCCTGCTGACAGACATCAATTATAGCTTGGCTGTTAAATCTCTCTGTACCTTTCATACTTGTTTCTCTCGTCCAGGTGCTTTGCGTTTCATGAGGAAAATCATTGGCTTGAAGGATGAGTTTTATAACCGATACATAATGAGGAACTTCCTGTTTGAGCCAGTGGTCAAAGCTTTCCTCAACAATGGATCCAGATACAACCTCATCAACTCAGCCATTATAGAGATGTTTGAGTATGTCAGAGTGGTGAGTACATTTATCTAATAATATTATCTCATAATGCTGCACTTGAACACACTATTAGATTGATACGTTGTTTATTTTGTGTATAATTGCTGTGTTCTGTGTGTAGGAGGATGTGAAGTCCCTGACGGCTCATATCATAGAAAACTACTGGAAGGCCCTGGAGGATGTGGACTATGTTCAGACGTTTAAGGGACTGAAGCTTCGATATGAACAGCAGAGAGAAAGGCAGGACAACCCTAAACTTGACAGGTTGGTGGCAGGGTCAGAAATTAACTTTTCCATTAAGGGACATTTTTTTTGTACATTTGTGAGGGCAATTTTTTATAATCGTGTTATTATGGTAAAAAACATACTGTGTTGTTTTTAATGTCAAATACTTAAATTTACCCAATTACTTTAATAAATATTTTAAACTGTTGTTAATAACATAAGTCTGTTTAAAATTGTTAAATTCTGAATTATACAAGTAAAAAACAAGGGGCTCATAGGGCAATCATTATTGTAGATTATTGCACTTTTTTTTGTTTTTGACATGTCACATTTTGGCATCATAGATGAACATGTCAGTCCATGATGTTAGCCAAGTCTAGTACAAGTTATGGAAAATCTCTCGTTATAATCACTGAAGCTATCGCATGTGCACTGTGTTGTTTATGATGAGGTAATTTCCGAGCGTGCGCAATCAACACGGCTCTGTTTTCAGCACTGACTAATCTAAGCTCCTCTGAATGGCCAACACATTCCTAAGTTCAGCTGAAATGTTTTTGATTGGTTCAGGGTTCCCACACTTCTTGAAAGTACTTGAATATCAGACACATGGATTCAAAGTCTGAAAAGTACTTGAAAACAAATATAGGTCCTTGAAAGTGCTTGAAATAAAATTGAAATAGATTTTGTTTAGTAGAATGGTGCTATTTCAAAAGTTTTCTTATATGCGCAGTCAAAGACTAAATGAAACGGCGTTAATGATTGGGGTGGAGATGGGGTAGCGTGAGGCCAAAAATCTTAGCATGCGAGCTGATGCGCAGCCCTGCATGAACCTATGGAGAAGTAGTGCATTTGTGACTGAAAACTACTGCGTGCGACTATGGAAAAAATATTTAAGAGCATCAGTGCAAATGATCCTATCAGCATATCTGTGCTTGCGCTGAGGGGAGCTTCAAAGGTTTCTAACGTACTTACAACACGTTTTATTTAGCTTTTATTTAGTCTGTGGATGAGCTGCATTGATTACAATGGAAGATCGCAATGAACAAAGGAGAGAGACCGATTTATTGACAATCACTTGCTTCCTTCCTGAATAAATTAGCCGTTCGAATAAAATCAGTGACTTGCCGCAACCTATTGACATTTACTTTCATTTTAAAGTATCTTTTCTGTTATTTAAATCATTTAATATTTCTATATTCAAAATTTTATATGTAAAACATTAACCTCAACAAGAAGTTATGAATTTCATTGCACTCATGCGGCTGCTGAGCCTCATTAAACCATCTGAAAATACACCTACTAAAAAAATACAAGCCACTTTTGTGTTCTTCTGTACTTCCTCTGTAGTATTTTTTTTTTTAACTGATTTGATTGGTAACTTGTTCATATTCTGCTTGTTTTAATTCTGTTGTTTTAATTGGAAATAGCTTATAAATTAAATTATTTTAAATTTGACAAAAGATGACATACAAATTTTACAAAGGTAAAAACAAAATTTCCTTTAAATCACTTAGAGTCAAATATCGTCTCGTAATGGGAAGGTTAATATTTGATCAGAATCAGAAGGTGTTCTTGAAATTGTTGACTGTGCTCCTAATTTTTTTTTTTGAATTAGGAGTACAAGTGCTCCTAAAAAGAAAAGTGTAGAGCCCTGTTTAACCATTTTTTATTAATTTAAAAATTGAGAAATTCTTTAAAATTTAAATATTTCACAGGAATTACAGCAAAAAAACAGTTTGATGCAGGAATATATATTTGTGTCAATGTTTGAGAAATTCAAAATTCCTTTGAACGCAACTGCTCAAAATGGTCTAAATTTATGAAACCTACACATTCAAAACCTCGTTACTCTAAAATTTTTAATGTAAACGTTGTATAAGTGAAATGTTAAGTACTGTAAGAGGTCTTTCATGACGCTACGTATGCTGGCGTGTGAATGTGATAGGTGCTCGATATAAAATAAATGGTGCTTTAAAAAGTCCTTGAAAGTCCTTGAATCTGATGTTCATGAAAGAGTGGGAACCCTGTTGGTTATAAGGCTCAACGCTGCACAAAAAAATTAATCTGATGCAGTGTGAGTGGATCTAAATGTAATTAACACTTCATTTTCACATTTCGTTTTAAACGTGACAGTCATAATACGTTGTTTATTTGTGCAGGGGCACTTTTGTTTATTTTGGTGGCATTTTTGCTGCAAGCCCTTGTAAATTTCCGCCCCTGGTTGGTGGACATTTCATTATTGTTAAAGGGGTCATGGGATGCAAAGTGACCATAAACATAAATGTGTGTTGGCAATGTGTGTAAACAACCACCCTATCCACCCAGTGGTTTTTATTTAATCTGCAAAAATAATTTCCCCTTTTTCAAATCAAGCCATTCTCAGCATCTTGTCTGTGTGATGACACACCGACAGAGGCCGCTCCCATGATAGTTGATTGACACAGCCGTCTTACCTTAGACCTGCCTTGAATGAGCAGTAACATTCCAAACGCCATTGTTTCGATGCCGGAACAGAGACGTAGACAAGAATGGCTCCTAAGCGATTGAGGTGTTCTGTTGTTGGATGCAATAATGAACATAGTAGTCGTCGTTTACTCCCGACATCTGAGCCGCTGATCATTCGATCATTCGTGATCCAGCTTCACTTGCAGCAGAAGTGAGTATAAGGGTTTTTTATGAATCTTTGCAATCGCCTTTCCTAATTACATGCTTGTTAGCAAGTTTCGCTGCAAAACGTGGCTAAATGCGGCTAAAGTAAACAGGCTCGTCACTCCACAGAGTGAACAGAGTGGCGGGGCGAGCAGAGCTCATTAACATTTAAAGCGACGTCGACCAGAACAGGATAATTTTTGCAGAACCGATTTTTGCCAAGGTAAAAAGGTGTTTATTTACACTACCATTGAGAAATTAACCAAAGCATGTTATAGACTTTTAAGACCGTAAAGAATCGTATCAACTTGTGGAAAATGGGCATCCGATGACCCCTTTAAATGAAACCTTAAATTTAGTGAAATCACTATTTAGGGATGCAATTTAAAAATTGACATTTGTAAAAATATTTATAAATGTTTCCACCAAAAAGACACTGTAAAGTCTCCTTGTGGTGTGCAGCCAAAATAAAAGCCCAGTGGTTTAATCTGATATCCATTATATTAATATTGTAATGTTGTGCTGTAAAATATATTTTTACAGGATATTTTAAAAAAAAGTTTTACCAAGAATAATCTTATTAACTTTTTAAATATTTTTTTTATTTTTATATATTTTAATGAAAAAAATTACATAATGTTTGTTGTATTTAAGTATATTGATAATTGTTTTTTCCCCATTACTACTGTATATTACTATTATTTGTTTCTTGTTTGTTTCTTTTAAAATGCATTGATCTTGCCATGAAAATGTATAGCAATAAAAACAAAAACAAATTATTATTATTATTATTATTATTATTATTATATTTATTATGAGTACTTTTAATTTTTTTTTACATTTCAGTAGTATTAATATTTTTAATTGGTTTTAATTTTTAGAATTTATATTATATTTATATTTTAATATAAGATTTTTTTTTTTTTAGGGTGACTATTTATTTTTTCTCTTTTCTCCTCTCTCTCCCTATATCCACATGCTAAAGTTGGCCACAAACCCACATAAAAAAATGTCACCTTTTGCAACCCCAATAACCCTGTCTATTATAATTTATTTTTTTGGATTGGAATTTCTTGTGCATATAATGGTTTCTTTTAAGTGGATATACCTTTTAGTTTAGTTTAAATTTATTGTCCGTTTTGCTTGTCACAGAGCGGAAATTTTTCTTTGACACTGGTGATATAAATACACCCACATTAATACTTAAAAACACATCACACATTAACAGCACAACATACCATTACACAAGTTTAGACAACTAACTCAAAAAAAAAAAAAAATCTATTTAATCCATTAAATCCCTTAAACACTGTACTACCAACCACTCTCTCACATTTCATTCAAACAATAATCCGATTTAAAATAACAGCTGCCTTTGGGACAAATGAATACACTTTGTGTTTCTCCAGTATGCGGTCGATTCTGAGAAATCACCGCTTTCGCCGGGATGCGCGGACGCTGGAAGACGAAGAGGAGATGTGGTTTAACACAGATGAGGAAGACTTGGAGGACGGTGAAGCTGTGGTGCCACCCTCAGATAAGATGAAGAGTGACGAGGACCTGATGGATCCTATCAGCAAGTTCATGGAGAGGAAGAAACGTACGTTACTGCTACACGCAGACTGCATAATCTTGATGACTAACTACCGTGATTGCAAATTGTGTAAAATTACTGTTTTTTTTTTTTTTTTTTTTTCCTCTTTTCCCAAGTGAAAGATTCAGAAGAGAAGGAGGTGCTGACAGGGAAGGCGAGCCTCTCAGGACGGCAGAGCCCCAGTTTTAAACTCTCCTTCTCCAGCTCCCCAAAGGCCAGTCTGTCCTCTCCCCCAACCGCATCCCTCCACCCCGGTTCACCTGGTTCTCCGAGTTCTCCCGGGACAGGAGCCCGGAGCTCCCCCCCTACGGCAGCTGTCACCACTAAGGTAGATTCCAACAATGTTCTAGAGTTGTCTTTCGCCCCGGTTGCTTGTTTTTGACAGCATCTTGCTTCTATTCCAGGGAGGTCTGGTGGGCTTGGTGGACTACCCCGACGACGACGAAGAGGACGAGGATGAGGAAGACGCAGACAGTAAAGAAGAAAGTCCTCCGCTGTCCAAGAAGTCCAAACTGAGCTCCTAAAGCACTCCCTCGTCAGTCAGCACAGTCATGCTCAAAGGGAGCTTCATCCAGAGACTATTGCAGCGCTCAGCCTAGAACTCAAAACTGAAACAAAATGAATGAATACACAAATGAATGGATAAATGAACGAATGCAGCCCCCCGCAGGAGTCCAAGGGGCGCCATGTGAGGAACGGAGAAAGGGAGAGCAAGAGAGGGAGAAGATTCGGTCACAGAGCGAAAAGGTGAATGTCTCCACGTGGAGTTTGTCCAAGTGCCAATCTGCAAGACACAGAGAGAGAGAGACTCGTGAAACGGACGGAGAGATCGAAGACGGAGATAAAACTGTGGTCTGGACAAAGAATCATAAAAAAAGGATTTAATAAGAAATGAATTTCGACAAAGCTAAAAGTACTGGGGGGTAAAAAAAGACCTCACACACAGTCAGTCGGTCACTCACAGACACTCAAACTGTTGCCCCACAGAGCGTCCCAGGCTTGGACCAGGACACACTGCCCCCCCCTCTCAGGGAAGGACCTCACATGACCCGAACTGGGCCAGCCAATCCACAACCACCACTCACCTTTGCTGACTCCATCTCCATTTCTTTCTCTCCTTCCTCTCAACCCGTAGTTTTTTTTTCTGCTCTTTTTTTCCCTCCTTTTTTCCTTTGTTTTTGAGTTTCTAGGGCCAGACGGGACACTAGGGAGCAAAGAAGTCTGGGTCGTCATTGTTTGAGATGTCACCGTTGTTCTCGTGGCTCAGCGGAAGTTCTTCCTCTTTCAAAGCCAGCAGTTCCCTCCTTTTTCTTATTCTGTTGTTCTCCTCTCTCATTTTTTTAAATGACATAAGAGACCTGCCTTTAAATGTTCAGGACGTTTTCAGCCGCACTTGAACAGGTTTTTAAAACCTCAGTGGGGGGAGATAGTTTTACCCTTTTGCCCTTCAAAACTGCAGATTTTTTGGAAAATTTGTAAGCCCGTCTTGATTAAAGATTGAGTGGAACTCTAGATGTGATCGGTTTTTGTCATATCTTCATTTTCTTTTCTTTTACATGAGTGTACTCTTAGTTGTTCGGTATATTTGGGACCATTAAAAAGATCTTTGCTGTAGTAGATCTCTCACGGTTGTGCTGGTTCCCTGTATCATGTCAACTGTGCTGATATTTTGTCTTTTGAAATGGGATTTCATCACTGAAATCATCCTCCTGTCTGCTCGTCTCAGTACGTCAGTGGAAAGTCCTGCCTCTGCTGACGGAGGCTTTCTAAACAACCTGCACACAATTAAAGATAAGTTTTTATTTTCTGAAATATCATTTGTTTCCCTTTCTACTTCAACACCATGAGAACAGAGCAGTCGTGCACTAGAGGGCGTCCTTCACCTTCACTGACATGCAAAAATAAGAGCCAGAAAGCAACTTTTAATCTGTATATGCCATCAGTCAGAAGTTTGAAATAACAATCTGGTTATTTCATCAAAAATACTGTAAAAACAGTAATGGTGTGAAATAGTATTACAATTTAAAATAACTGTATATTTTAAAATTTAATTTATTCCTGATGCAAGGCATCATTACTCCAGCCTTCAGTGTCACAAGATACTTCAGAAATCATTCTAATATGCTGATTTGCTGTTCAATTATTGTTGGTGCTCAGTAATTAATAATAGTACTTATCAATGTTAATGCAATATTAAGCAGCACCAAATCTGCACACATTATAATGATTTCTGAAGGATCATGTAACACTGCCATCACAGGAATAAGTTACATTTTGAAATATACTAAAATGAAAAATTGTAATAATATTTCACAACATTACTTCACTGTATTTTTGTTCAAATGAATGTTGATCATAAATGTTTTTCAAAAATATATTCCAAATTTTTGAGTCTATGGGTTTCATATGACATGCTATAAAGGTTTTAAAGGAGTAGTTCACTTCCAAAACAAAAATTTACAGATAATGTACTCACCCCCTTGTCATCCAAGTCGTAAAGAAATTGTTTTTTGAGGGAAAACATTTCAGGACTTCTCTCCATATAATGGAGTTCTATGGTGCCCCTGAGTTTGAACTTCCAAAATGCAGTTTCAGTGCAGCTTCAAAGGGCTCTAAACGATCCCATGCGAGGAAGAAGGGTCTTATCTAGCGAAACAATAGGTTATTTTCTTTTTAAAAATACCATTTTAAAAACTTTTAACCTCAAACGCTCGTCTTGTCTAGCTCTGCGTGAATTCTGTGTATTACGGTTCATGACAGTTATGAGCCCCTTTCACACATACAGTATTTACTGGTAATTACCGTTAAGAGATAATGTGTGAACAGGACCTTTTTTAAAAAAATGCTGGTAAATTCGTTCCGCCAATTTACCAGTACCAGTAAATGCACGGAATGATGCTGTATGTGAAGGTGGAATTACCAGCAGGGTTGCCAGGGTTTCACAACAAAACCCGCCCATTTGCTTCGAGGGGGGTACCCCTGGTGAATTCGTATTTCAGGGGCTAAATATAACATTATTGGGGTCGCTTCAACCCGCGGACATCAAAAACAACTTGCGGCAACAGTGTTAGAGAAAACCGCAGACTTGGCAACACTGATTATCGGTATGAGCACGTAGAACGTACTGACGAATAAAGTCTATTTTGGTCAAAATTGCAAAATTGGCCAATCATAGCATTCTTGTGGAAATGACGTGATTACTCTGAGCTGTTTACAAAACTCTGCTGCTTTTTAAATTAGTTTTTCTATGTAAATATGCGCTAGAGGGACATCTTTGACTGCGACTCTGCAGTTGAATACTATTATGCGCGTCTCGTGTTTATAAGAGCAAACCCTGGTGAAAAAACCAGCATATGCTGGTAGCTATGTTTTGATGCTGGTTAGGTATGTTTTGATGCTGGTCTATGCTGGTCCTTTGCTGGTCCTTAGCTGGTTTATGCTGGTCCTTTGCTGGTTTATGTTGGTCCTTGACCAGCAACATGACCAGCATGAACCAGCAAAGGACCAGTATAAACCAGCTAAAGACCAGCTTAAACCAGCATCAAAACATACCTAACCAGCATCCCAGCATCAAAACATAGCTACCAGCATATGCTGTTTTTTTCACCAGGGAAAATGCGTTCTTTTCAATCATCACCTTATGCCTGTCACTCAGACTTTGCTGTCAAATTGGACAGACAGTGAAAATTAAATAGTTTCCGATGATGACTGACATTACAGAATTTACCGGCATCTGCTGATGTGTGAAAGGTCTCTTACCGTTGCCTGTGTGAATAGCATTTTTGTGTATGTACCGGTAAAGTCATTCTGGTAATTTTACGGCAATTTACCGGGATTGGTTTGTGAAATGGACTACGGTATGTCGAAAAACTCCCATCTCATTTTGTCTTCCAACTTCGTCTTCAAAATCGTCCTACATCGCTGTTTTACTTTTTTTTTTGTAAAGGCGTTTAACCTTTGCATGTTCACTTTGTAAACAGTGGGTCGTTACTTCTGCAGCGATGTAGGACGATTCTGAATTTTGACAATTTTTGGAGGAAAAAATGATATGGGAGTTTTTTGACGTTCTCTAACTGTCATGAACCGGAATACACCTGAATTCAGGCAGAGCTAGACAAGACGAGAGTTTGAGGTTAAAAAGTATATAAATTGTAATTTTTTCTCAGAAAATAACAGACTGTTTCATTAGATAAGACCCTTCTTCCTTGGCTGGAATGGTTTAGAGCACTTTGAAGCTGCATTTAAATTGCATTTTGGAAGTTCAAACTTGGGGGCACCATAGAAGTCCATTATATGAAGAGAAATCCTGAAATGTTTTCCTTAAAAAGATAATTTCTTTATGACTGAAGAAAGACATGAACATCTTGGATGACAAGGGGGTGAGTACATTATCTGTAAATTTTTGTTCTGGAAGTGAACTACTCCTTTAAGGCTTTTTCATTTGCACAAATCAATCCTTGTCTGTTGTAGCTCTTCTGTATGATTTCAAACATATGCTCTTCCGCCTCATCTCTTCTCATCATTGCCTGAATGCAATATGTCTCATCTTTGGAGCGATTATGCTCGCATAAGCAACACGCACCTGCCAGCGTCCTGGCACTGACATGTCTTTTAATTAGAAATTTAACCATGACAAATCAAGCCACACAAATGCTCTTAGAGTGCAGCTCATCCCCATCCGCCGCCAGTCAAATCCAAGAGCTGCTGGCAGTTCCTCAAAGGAGACGCCGTGCCAGCATCGCCGCACGGGCTGAAGTGTCTCCCTCGTCGTGTGTGGTGATCTGCACACATTAAAGCTGTGTTTTATTTATTTGTTGAGGATTATTGGTCCTTTCCATTGGCATGTGGCAGTGCCAGTGCACACGGAGCTGTTAGGATGCCAGTGGAGAGTTTCTACAGATGTGCCTTTTGATGTCAAGCCACCCAGCTACTGAGTGATTCAGGTCAGATCAGGATCTTTGGAAATAGTATGCAACCTATCAAGAAAAGAGTTGATGGTTTAACTGATTTGTTTTGACTATGCCTGGTGAAAAGACTGGCATAAACCAGTATAGTGCTGTCTAGGAGAGTCAGCATGGTCTTGTGAATCTGGCTGACCCTGGTTAACTAATGTATTGTACGAACTAATGTATTTTAGGAAGCCTAAGCAAGTCAACTGTCTGGTTAAACAAATTCCATGCAGTATACTTAGATTCAGTGCATACTTTTTTTTTTTTTTTTTTTTAAATAATTCTTCCAGCAAGGGTGCATTAAACTGACTGGAAATAACAGTGAAGACATTTATAAAAACATTTACAACAACATATATCAAATAAATGCTAATTCTTTAAACATTCTATCCATCAGGAAGTCTGAAAAAATGTATAATGCTGTCATGCTTTATTATGGCACAAAAATATTAAGCAGAACAACTGTTATTTGAAAGACTAGAGTAATGGCTGCTCAAATCCAGTTTTCCATTAGAGGAATTAGAGGAATCTACATTTAAAATGTATTAACCTAGAAAAAAAAAAAATAATATTTAACAATATCACTGTATTTTTAATCAAGTAAATGCAGCATTGGTGAGCATAAGACACTTAAAAATCAATCAATTATATATGTATACACTACCAGTCTTCTTCAACTTCTGTTTTTTAAAGTTTTCTTCTGCTCACTAAGCCTACATTTATTTGATCCAAAATACAGCAAAAGCAGTAATATTGTGAAATATTTTTACTATTTAAAATAACTGCTTTCTATTTAAATATATTTTAAAATGTAATTTATTTCTGTGATCAAAGCTAAATTTTCAGCAACATTACTCCAGTCTTCAGTGTCACATGATCTTTCAGAAATCATTCTAATATGCTGATTACTGTTCAAGGAACATTTTTGTTTATTTTTAAACTTTTTTTTTATCATCACTTTTTGCAGAAAAAATGTTTATAATGTTACAAAAGATTTCCATTTCAGATAAATGCTGTTCTTTCTATTAATCAAAAAAAAAATTAAAAATTAAAATTCTACTCAGTTGTTTTTTGAGCAGCAAATCAGAATACTAGAATGATTTCTGCAGAATCATGTGACTAGAGTAATGATGCTAAAAATTCAGCTTTGAAATCCCAGGAATAAATTACATTTTTAAACATATACAAAGAGAAAGCAGTTATTTTAATATATTTTAAAATGTTGCTGTTGTTGCTGCACTTTGGATCAAATCAATGCAGGCTTGGTAAGTAAAAGAGCATTTTATAAAAAAAAAAAACAAAAAAAACATGAAAAATCTTTTGACTGGTAATGTACATATAATTAAATAATATAAAATTCTAAATTCATAAAATTATATAAAATATATATTTTTAGTTTAAATGGCATTTTATAAATTATAGCCTACGTTAAATGTTATTTTAGTACGTCCAAAGCTTTGTGCGCACATGCATTGTCCAAAGGCAATTTGAAGTGGATCATTTGTACTGTAAATCGCTCTGCGTCAAGTGACGTGCACTACCTGGAATCCACCAGTAGATGGCGGGCGATGTCCACACACACCCCTCTTTCCCAGGAGAAAGGCTTTTGTGACAGATTGTATAATCGTTTAGGGGCAGTAAAGTCTGCCGAACAGGAAATCCTCAGCGTCTCTCGTCGAGGTTGTCAAAACAGCCGCACAATGTGCACTTTCATGTGCACAACTGGACCCTGTCGCCCCGACCAACAATCGCTTGTGTTCGCTGCACAAAGTGGCCTCTGTGTCGGCCGGGCCGCCTCCTTATGGCCCGGCGGCCGCTGTGGAGGTGATCAGGGGGCATGTTCAGCATAGCGTGTCTGTTTGTGTGATTAATCACCGTGTAAAACTCCAGCGTATCCGTTTCGGTGGGAGCGAGGAGCCACGGGCGCCTCTCCGTTTATGCGTCATTGTGTCGAACGGTGCCCGGTAGCTGAAAGCAGAGGGCAAAAGTTTGAGCATATGGTTGAGATTAAGGCGCTAAAGAAACTGACTGATTCACATGATTGGGATTTGTTTTATTTTGAGTTTGGCTGATTACTGAATAAACGTCTTAAAAGTGATTGATCTTTGGGAATACTCTCTAAAGCCTTTTGTTCAGTGTAGCATGATCATAAACATTCAATCCACATCCAAGTGCTAGTTGCTTCCTATATGTGTTTACATCTCTTCAGTTTGGTTTTAGGCTATTTGCATGCTTCCATCATGAACCTTGGTGGCTTCTGAAGTCTAAATCTCTTCTTACCTTTGGTAAATTGAATTGCTTGGAATAAACTTTCTACAGTATATGCTAAGTACGCATATTTTGGACTTAAAGGGACAGTTCACCCAAAAATGAAAATTTTCCATGATTTACTCTCCATCAAGCCATCCTAGGTGTATATGATTTTCTTTCAGACAAATACGATCTGAGTTATATCCTAAATGTCCTGGCTGTTCCAAGCTTTATAATGACAGTGAATGGTGGTCAAGATTTTGGACATCCATCCATCATAAAAAGTACTCCGCACAGCTCCAGCCTTAATAAATGCCTTCTGCTAACTGTTGTACAAGCGTTTACTAGAGAGTGGCATTCCAGCGGATGACATAGGACGTAGGTGTAGCGTAAGCTTCTGTAAGAATATACTAGTCTCGCGAAAACCAAGTTTTGTTTACAGCAAAGGAAACCCAGTCTCTACTCAGTGAAAATATAGAATATCCTCAGAAATGTCGAAATCGTTATTTTGTACTTCTAATTTGTGACCAGTGTTTTGTTTCGCTCTCACATCTGCACTTCCGCAGTCGTCACTTCTCACCGGACTTTATGCTACTCTCAACTCTCTTGTACGCTCGCATGACAGTTAGTGAAAGCTGGAGATTACAGTTTATAAAGTTTTAAATATGGACATTTTTCTTACACAAATGCATTGATTCGCTTCGGAAGGCTTTTATTAACCCCCTGGAGCTGTGTGGAGCACTGTTATGATGGATGGAAGCACTTTATTTTGCTTCAAAATCTCAACAGCCATTCACTGCTATTATAAAGCTTGGAAAAGCCAGGACATTTTTAGATATAACTCCGATTGTATTCGTCTGAAAGAAGAAAGTCATAAACACCTAGGATGGCTTAAGGGTGAGTAAATCATGGTGTAATTTTCATTTTTGGGGGGAGCTATCCTTTTAAATACTCTTCCAAATTTGCAGTATACACCATTTAGAATCTCAGTAGACAACTGGTTATTATTTGCCTGCACAAATACTGCATATTCAGGCATATTGCTTCTTTACGTACTATAATAGTAGGGAAATATGCATATTTGGACACACACAGTTGTCTTTTTTTTGAGTGCTGTAATTTCTGGTTATTGTATTTAGGCTTAAAAATTAAGTTAAAAATTAAGTTTTTGAGGATTATCTTGATGAAAAACGCCAGAATCTCATTGGAAGTAGAGACCTTTTCACCTACTCCAGTCTTCACATGCTGTTTTTCACCTATATAGTAGGGAAGTATGCAATTTCAAATGCAGCATATGTCATACCTGCAAAAGTTTACATACACCTTGCAGACTCTGCAAAATAAGAGGGAAAATTCATGTTATTTTTTTTTTAGTACTGACCTGAATAAGATATTTTATATTAAAGACATTTACATATAGACCACAAAAGAAAATAATAGTTGAATTTATAAAAACCCTGTTCAAAAGTTTACATACACTTGATTCTTAATACTTGACCTGAATGATCCACAACTATGTTTTTTTTTTTTTTTTTTTTGGTGATAGTTGTTTATGAGTCCGCTGCCTGCTGTTCTTCAGAAAAATCCTTCAGGTCCCACAAATTATTATTATTATTTTTTTTTTAAGCATTTTTGTGTATTTTAACCCTTTCCAACAATGACTGTATGATTTTGAGATCCATCTTTTTCACACTGAGGACAACTGAGGGACTCATATGCAACTATTACAGAAGGTTCAAACGCTCACTGATGCTTGAGAAGGAAACACAATGCATTAAGAGCCGGGGGGGTGAAAACATTTGAACAGAATGAGGATGTGTACGTTTTTCTTATTTTGCCTAAATATCATATTTTTTCATTTAGTACTGCCCTTCAGAAGCTACAGAAGATATGTACATGTTTCCCAGAAGACAAAATAAGAAAAATGAACCCTGATCTTAAAATTCAAAAGTTTTCACCCCCGGCTCTTAATGCATAGTTTTTCCTTCTGAAGCATCAGTGAACGTTTGAACCTTTTGTAATAGTTGTGTATGAGTCCTTCAGTTGTCCTTAGTGTGATCTCAAAATCATACAGTCATTGTTGGAAAGGGTTCAAATACACAAAAATGCTTGAAAACCAAAGAATTTGTGGGACCTGAAGAACTTAACTTTTGAAGTCATTTTTATAAATTCAACAATATTGTTTTCTTTTGTGGACTATATGTAAATGTCTTTTATGTGAAATATCTTATTCAGGTCAGTACTACATAAAAAATAACATGCATTTTGTATGATCCCTCTTATTTTGGTCATATAATTACCATTTTGCAGATTCTGCAAGGTGTATGTTAACTTTTGATTTCAATTGTGTCTGATCATGCTGCCAGGTTTACCCATTTTTACCAAAACTTGGATTTTAAAAAGCAAAATATTCCTAAAATATTCATTTCCAAGATGATAACAGAATAAAACATGAAGTCGTATGAATTATTTACCCTCCTATATGAATATGATATTGCTGTCAGATGGAAAATTCTGCTCCGAGTCTTTTGTTTGCTCTGTGAATCTGAGCGCAGCTTTTTGCGTTGTGTTAAATGAATGATTTCATGAGTGATGTTTTCTCCAGTGAATGCTAACCCAGACTGAACCCTATGGCCTCATGGACCGCCCACAGTCTAGTCCAGCTTGGTTTTGCACAGAGACTAAACGAACCCTGATTAGACAGACAACAAATATGAACAAGCTTTATTAAATTCACATATTGGTCTCTAGTGTGGGCTAAACAGTGTGGTCTATATAGGATAGCGGCATAATCTACCATGTTAAATTTACCCTGTATAATGTTACATAAATGGACTAGAGGGTGTTTTCATTCTCAATCAATAAACACATCTGAGCAGGCATGAAGAGCGAATGGCTTTACCATGTGGAAACACACACACACACACACACACACACACACATACATATTTGGATCCTCGCCTGCAGTTAATGTTCAAATATAAATACAACCTGCAGTTCTGCTAGAGTGTAAATATAACCTGTACAGCTGCGAATCTGTGCTGTTCTTGGCAGCGCCATTCAGTTTTTAATGTTAAAACATCACTATTAAACTTTTACAGACTTCGCTATTAATATATTTAAATTGGGGGTCTTTACAACTTCTTCAGAGGTCTGGATGGTGACGGCGTTTAGCTTTTGCTCGTCTGTGGCGCTGTGTAAAGGGTCACGACTGTTGCCGTCTCTCTCTCAGTTGCCTGGGCGAGAGATAAGAGAAGCATGTCAGTCTCTGCTGATGTTCAGCATCTCTCTTTCTTTCTCCGCTGTCAGTAGCCTGGGGGTCTCGGTTAGCCTGGGCACGAGATAAGAGAAGTGTGTCAAAACTGTACTGCTGTTTAGCACTGTAATGCTCCGTTCCGTTCTCTCTCTCTCGTTGCTTTAAACTATTTCAGGGTTGAAAGTGGGTGGATTATCTAGTGACGAAATCCAGACCAGCGTTCTCTCATTAGCACATGTGGCGTTCTATCACATAGTACCCTACATCTGAGGCTACAGCCGACATGTCAAACACCTAAGTCCCTTGACACAGGTGTTGGAGCCCGTGTGTTTGATTTACACCCACTGCTGTGCTCAAATTGCTACATGCTGCTTCTTTTAGCACCGTGTGTGGATAAAACAGTGGTTAAATTTAATTAATTGCATGAAATAAATGTGTTTTTTTTTTTTTTATTTTAAAAAAGACTGGTATGTAATATCATTGACATCTGTTAAAGAGCTATAAAATGTGTTTTTGCAGGCTGCTGCATGTGCAGCACGGATCTATTCTCTTTCTCTCTCCCTCTGTTAATTTTAAGAGCTCCTTTGAGTGCATCATAAAAACAACAGCATGAAAGACTAGTGTTGCTCTCAGTGCTCTCATATCTGTCTCATAACCCTTAACACACAATCACACACACATGGATAAACACACACACAATGATGCTTAAAACAGGCTGTTAACATTGCTTTGCAACCTGAGTCAGGTCTTTCACCATCACTGATTGCATTAGGAAATTTAATGCATTTTATTTTTTTTTTTTGTATATATGTGAGAAATGTTGTAAAGACCCCTCATAATTATTACAAAAAGAGCATTATTTCCCAGTTACATAAACTAATAAAATTCCAAATAAATAAATAAATAAAATAAAATACTGATTGTATTAGGAAATTTAATGCATTTTATTTTTTTTTAAATAATTTTCAATTTTATATATATAAGAAATGTTGTAAAGACTCCTCATAATTATTACAAAAAGAGCATTATTTCCCAATTAAATAAACGTATAGAATAAAAAAAAATTATTTAATAATATTTAATAATATTTAATTAAATATTATTTAAAAATAAATAAATGCATTAAATTTTCTAATGCAATCAGAATTAAAATAAAAAAGTATATATATATATATATATATATATATATATATATATATATATATATAATTTTTTAATTCTGATTGCATTAGGAAATTTAATGCATTTATTTCCCAGTTACATAAACTTATAGAATTCCAATAAAATAAATAAAAAATAAAAATAAATAAATAAATAAAATAAAATAAAATAAAATAAAATAAAGATTGCATTAAGAAATGTTGTAAAGACTCCTCATAATTATTACAATAAGAGCATTATTTCCCAGTTACATAAATGTACAGAATTAAAACAATATTAAAACAAACAAACAAACAAACAAACAAACAAATAAATAACCTGATTGCATTAGGAAACTTAATGCATGTTATTTATTTTTAAATAATTTTAAATAGTATATATGTGAGAAATGTTGTAAAGACTCCTCATAATTATTACAAAAGGAGCTTTATTTCCCAGTTACATAAACTTATAGCATTCCAAAAAAATAAATAAATACATAAATAAATAAAATACTGATTGCATTAGGAAATGTATTAAATATTATTTATTTTTTAAATAATTTTCAATTGTGTATATATATATGTGAGAAATGTTGTAAAGACTCCTTATAATTATTAAAAAAAGAGCATTATTTCCCAGTTCCACAAACTTACAGAGTTCCAATAAATAAAAAATAGATAAAAATAATTAATTAGTTAATTAAATAAAAACCTGATTGCATTAGAAAATTTAATGCATTTTATTTGTTTTTAAATAATTTTAAATTGTATATATGTGAGATGTTGTACAGACTCCTCATAATAATTACAAAAAGAGCATTCTTTCCCAATTCCATAAACTTAAAGAATTCCAATAAAATAAAAAAATATAATAAATAAAAATAAATTAATTAATAAACTGATTGCATTAGGAAATTTAATGCATTTTATTATTATTTTTTAATAATTTTAATTACAATATTACAATAAAAATCCAAAAAAACTTATAACAAACAAAATTATCTTGTATTCCTAGTTAAGTTAAGTCCTGCCTTCCAAACAAAACAGCCAATCGGCAAAGTCATCGCATGATGTTTGATGACAGTGTCACTTTTTTCTGTTAGAAATTTTTATTTACTCATCCTCATGTTGTTCCAAACCTATTTGATTTCATTGGAACACAAAAGAAGATATATATATATATATATATATATATATATATAAAAGTCAGTGGGGTACAATGTTGTTTTGAACCCTATGACTTTGATTATATAAATAAATGCTTGTCTTAAAGTCTTGAAATTTGTTCCAAAGAAGAAAAGTAAGTCAAACCTGGTTTGAAATAACATTAGGATCAGTAGATGATGACAGAATATTTATTTTTGGATGAACTATCCCTTAAAAATGAACTGCGTTACAATGCATACTATTCTTTCCCCTCTCTCTTTTGCATATGGGTTAAATCTACACGACTTCTTTAAAAGTGAGTTCGGAAACATGGTTAACGTGTGTGGATTTATGTGTTGAGGGAGAGAACAGAGTCATCTCTGTTAAAGTACATCAGGGGCGATGAGATCTCTCTCCTGCTGTCCATAAAGCCTACCGCTCAGATTGTAAAATGGCCTTTCACGAGATGACACAGGAAGCACTCCCTAGCTGAGGCTCAGCCGTTCCCCACCGACCACAAATCACTGCGCACCATTCAGCTGCTCTGACAAACCCTCTCTGGGTCAGAACTGGTACAGTAACAGCTGGTTTTGAATTTAAAGGTGCAGTAATATATTCACAGATTTTTATGGCTGGTTGAAGATCAGTGATTTGTTGAAATGCAATTGTCTACTGTCTCCGCTGGTGGTCACAGGCTAACAGGTCAGGGCGGTCTCAGAGGAAGAGCACCGCTGACAATCAAATCCATTGTACAGGTCTGCTTCGGTTCATGTGTCTCACTCTGTCAGTACTTCACATGCTAATCAAAAACATGTTTAATTTCAGCCTATTTATGATCTGAGGAAAAATGTTGTAGGGCCAAAGCATGAAAGGCCTTTTCTTGTGCCTTTTACTGTAGAAGAGATGCTTGCTGCAAACCTTGTTATTGGTTTCTAGTGGATAACATTTGACTTTTTGAATTTAGATGAGATGTTATTAATGTTTAAAACATTAGATTCTAGATTTGATTTATAGATTTCTGCCATTTATAAATAATTTCAGGTATCTCCCATTCACTTAAAATTTAATTCATTATTTTTTTTCATGGAATCGACAGATTTCAGCTTTATAGCCTCTTTTAAACACAATGTAAGTGTTCAGGTAGATATAAAATATACACTACCAGATTTTTCATGTTTTTTTTTTTTTAAAGAAGTCTCTTCTGCTTCAAGCTTGCATTTATTTGATCCAAAGTACAGCAAAAACAGTAAAATTTTGAAATATTTGTACTACTTGAAATAACTGTTTCCTATTTTATATATTTTAAAATGCTATTTATTACTGTGATTTCAATGCTGAATTTTTAGCACAATTACTCTGGTCACATGATCCTTCAGAAATCATTCTAATATTCTGATTTGCTGCTCAAAAAATATTTATTATTATTATTATGTTGAAAACAGCTGAGTAGAATTTTTTCAGGTTTGTGTGATGAATAGAAAGTCAAAAGAACAGTATTTATCTGAAATAGAAATCTTTTGTAACATTATAAATGTCTTTATCATCACTTTTGATCAATTTAAAGCATCCTTGCTAAATAAAAAAATATTAATTTCTAACATTTCATTCACCAAAAAATAAACAAATAAAATTATACTGACTCCAAGCTTTTGAATGGTATAGTGTATAATGTTACAAAAACTTTTTATTTCAGAAAAATGCTGATCTTTGGATATTTCTAAAAATGTACTCAACTGTTTTAAATATTGAAAATTATAATAATAAAAATTGTTTTCAGCAAATCAGCATATTAGAATGATTTTTAAAGGATCATGTGATACTGAAGACTGAAATAATTATGCTGAAAATTTAGCTTTGATCACAGGAATAAATTACATTTTAAAATATATTCAAATGGAAAACAGTTATTTTAAATAGTAAAAATATTTCACAATATTACTGCTTTTGCTGTATTTTGAATCTAATAAATGCAGGCTTGGTGAGCAGAAGAAATTTCTTTAAAAAACATTAACAATCTTACTGTCCAAAAACTTTTGACTGCTTGTGTATATAGATATACATTATAGGTATATTGCAAGCATGCAGTAACTCAAGTCATAGTAGTATTTGTAATAAAGTGTATAATTTATCTGCAGTTCAGTATTTTATTAAAGAACACTGTTGGTGTTTTGGTTTTCCCTGGTGAAAAAACCAGCATATGCTGGTAGGTATGTTTTGATGCTGGGATGCTGGTTAGGTAGGTTTTGATGCTGGTTTAAGCTGGTCCTTTGCTGGTTCATGCTGGTCCTTGACCAGCAACATGGCCAGCAAAAACCAGCATAAACCAGCAAAGGATCAGCTTAAACCAGCATCAAAACCTACCTAACCAGCATCCCAGCATCAAAACATACCTACCAGCATATGCTGGTTTTTTCACCAGGGCTGAACGACTCGTTTTTAAACGATTCCGAGTCATTGATTCATAGACTCACTCAAAAAGACACTCACTATTCGCCACCTACTGGTGTAATGTTTAACCTGTAGAAAAAGAGTATTTTTTGAGTGAACATATTCAAAAGATTCAATTCAATGGGGTGAATCAAAATAATGGTAATGCACGCAGTCATTCGACTCCCTCGCGCAGTGACTCGTGAATCAGTCTAACGTTACTTTGAATTTGACAACACGACGCCACTAGTATTTACCAACGTACTATTGACATAACTCTGTATAACGCGTCAGAATTTATATCGTTTGATATAATTATTTTATTTATTAACTGTCTTTGTAGAATATGCGCTTTCGTACTTGACTCGGGACGATGAACTATGAAGAAAACATGACAACATCACCGGTAAGTTAGCCTACTGATGCTCGTCCATTTTTCTTTGTGTTCATTTTTACGATTTTGACAATGGGACAGCGTTAGAAATAGCAAAGTCTGCATTTCTGTGCTCTAACCCTCGAGTGAGATCCAGCTGATTAAGACGCGGCCTAGTCATATCACACAGGTCAGGGCCTTCAGCAGAGTCGATTCCCCCGAGTGGAACCGACTCTAACCTTAGGAGTACTAAGTTAAATACACAGAGTTTTCAACAAGCACTTAAGGGGTCTCGTTTTATTATTCTGAGAAGCTGATGTTTGTGCTTTTTCATCGTGGTTGCCCATTTTTACATGGCTTTCCCAATGACGCCCATAAAGCATGTGAGGCGGTTGTTAACAGATTTCGTGTCAGAGGCACAGGGGTCAGCGCTGCACCATAGACCTACATGACAGATAATTTCCTTCGTATGAGTGAATATGAACATTTTCAGTCATCACTCTCTGTCTGCACTACATCTCTGAGTGGGTTCCATATAAGCTGATTTTCTTTTTTAGTTGTCAGCTAATGCTGTGTTTGGAAGTTTATTTCATGTAGTGCTCAGTACACTGTGAAAAAAATCACTTGCACTGTCTAACAAAGTTTTCATGAAATATGTCCTACTACATCAGTATCCATAAATCACCCCCATACCTATATATAATGACCTGTTTGAGGGACAGCCATTTGAAGTGCTGCCAGAAACTGAAGTGGATGTTATGAAGTGCACTTGTTAAATCCCATAATGCACAGTAACAGTGATTTTACAATTGATGTGCATTCAATGGCTACCAAATACCCTTAATGCACTGTGATGGTTGTGTGACAGTAAATGCCATTCACAATGGAATCATTCACGTGTAGGTTCTTTTTTAATTGATTTTTTTATAGTTTAATCTGTAAGTTCAGTGAAAGATATCAATATAATCTGGGGCCAGTTGCAATGGAATCATTCAAGTTTAAAGTTCTTTTTTTAAATTCAGTTTTTTTATAGTTTAAAAATAAGACTTAAGTTCAGTGAAAGATATCAATATAATCTGATTTCTACTTGAAGCTGTAAGGTGATTATTAAACAGTAAGCACAAACTACACTAAAGTGTTCGTACAAGGTGCTCAAAGTACTTGAATTTGACTTTTTGAAATTTAAGGCCTGGAAAAACCTTGAAAATAGCAACATTCCTGAAGAGGTACTTGAAAAGTGCTTGAATAATTGAAATGTAATGTATCTGAAGTAAGTGAATAAGTTTGTGAATCTTTCAGAACTTAGGAGCGTGGATCACAAATCATTTGAATTAGATTGTGATTTTGGAGCAGGTTTGTGAATCTTTTGCTTCGGATCGGAACACGAATCATTAGATTTTGGGAATTCGAAGTGGGTTTGTGAGTCAATTGATTTAGATCGTAACTTCGGAGCGGATTTGTGAATTATTTGCTTCAGATCAAAACTTTGGAGCGCGGATCGTGAATCATTAGAATTAGATTGGAATTTCGGAGTGGGTTTGCTTCAGATCGGAACTTCGGAGCACGGATCATCATTTGATTTAGATCGGGAATTTGGAGCGGTTTTGTGAGTCATTTGATTTAGATCAGAACTTTGTGAATCTTTTACTTCAGATCGCAAATCATTAGAATTAGATTGGAATTTCGGAGTGTGTTCGCGAATCTTTTACTTCAGATCAGAATTTTGGAGCGTGGATCGCAAATCATTTGATTTAGATTGGGAACTCGGAGCGGGTTCGTGAGTCATTTGATTTAGTTCAGAACTTCGGAGCAGATTCGTGAACCTTTTGGTTCAGATCACGAATCATTAGAATTAGATTGGAATTTCTGAGTGAGTTCATGAATCTTTTTCTTCAGATCGGAACTTTGGAGCGCAAATTGCAAATCATTAGATTTAGATTGGGAATTCTGAGCGGGTTCGTGAGTCATTTGATTTAGTTCAAAACTTCGGAGTGGGTTTATGAATCTTTTGCTTCAGATCTGAACTTTGGAGCGTGGATCGCAAATCATTTGATTTAGATCAGGAATTCAGAGTGGGTTCGTGAGTCATTAGAATTAGATTGGAATTTTGGAGTGGGTTTGTGAATATTTTGTTTCAGATCGGAACTTTGGAGCAAGGATTACAAGTCATTTATATCAGGTCAGGATTTCGGAGCGGGTTTGTGAATCTTTTGCTTCAGATCAGAACTTCGGAGCACGGATCGCAAATCATTTGAATCAGATCTGGATTTCGGAGCGGGTTTGTGAATTATTTGATTTAGATCGGAACTTTGCGTATCATTTTATTACTACATATTCATTTATCTATTTATATTTTTTTAGAATTTGAAGGATAAGAAATTGTTTGATAAGTGAGATTTCTGATTGAAGTCTTTGAAAATGAAAAAAAGTAGAGCTTGAAAAGTCCTTCAAAGTCCAAGAATTTCATTTTACAGTATCTGTACGAACCCTGGTACAAGTTCACTCTCTTGTTTTCATTCAGTCCCTTAAAAAGACTAGATACAGCCTTTGTTTGCAGTGAATTGTTAGTTTACTGCACTTTTTGTACTAAATATTGCTTACAGTACTTGTAAACAGCACACTGTAAACCTGTGTGAATCTTAGAAATCTAATTTGCTTACTAAATGGCTTACAGTACTTTTGGGAAACACAGCCCTGTGGTATATGCTGGAATTGTAGTATGCATTGCATTTTGGGATACAGTGTCCCATATTTTTCTGTATACTGCACATTTTTGCCAAATGTAAAATGTTATTCTAAATACAGGCTACAAAAAATATGCATACTGCTTTTTCCCCAAAAAAGTATGTACTATGCCATTCCAAGAATACCTTTCTGTCCTTTGTGTCTTCTCTTTAACTGATGAACTGATGATCGAACAGATCAAAACATCAATGATGAGTGATGAGCTGTTTTCTCATAAGCGCCACTAGCTGTTGTCATCCGATGCACAGTCAAGTGACTGGATTAACCCAAACTCAATGGCCAGTCCTGAAGGTGAGAGTTCACTGGAATTATAGGATCTCTCTGCAACCATTTGGGACAGGAATGTCAGTGACCACAAAAGACTGCTTTGGCCAGATGATCAATGAAGTCCAAACGCAATCCGTTAAGGTCAGGGTTGAAATCCAAAAAAATGATGCTGTAGTGGATCCAGGTCAGAGGTGACCGTGAGGCCACATGCTCTCTGCTCAGTCATGTGTGAAGTTTTGAGAGTCGTGTTTCAGTGTGTTTAGTCACATTACAAAGAGATATGCTGGCTTGTGTCGCACACAGACAACAAAGACCCCGACAAGGTGATACAAGACCGATGAGCCTGTCAGGGCTTATTTTGCATCTATGGCTGGCTGACTGTATGTTATGCATTATATGTTTAGCGCAACTGCTATTTAACTTCCTTTATACTGATAAGCACCTGTTCAAAAGCATTCTTCAAAATATCTTCTTTTGTGTTCCACAGAAGAAAGAAAGTCATGCGAGAATGAATAAATATTAGAATTTTCATTTTCGGGTGACTGTCGCTTTAAAAGAGGGGGCATTTAATATTAAAGTGTTCGATTGTGTGTGAGTTTTGCAGCAGCAGAACTACAGCAGGTGGTCATCAGTCAGGTTGGACAGATGTCCTCTGGCCTGTGGAGGTCATAGAGAACAGACTGAGCTGCGACCTCCGGTGTGCTGAGAAAGCGAAATTCTAGCGCAGTCTCTATCCTCATTGATCGGCCACACTTTAGCACGCATTAGGTTGCACCCGCACAACAGCATGCTCTAATGAAATCAATCTGCTGTGGAAATGCCTCACCCGGGTACCGGAGACAGGAGGAAGATTTAGAAACCTGGTTCTGTAGCATCAACATCTATCATTTGGGATTTTCAGATATGGCTATATGTGAAAATATGTGAATGTGATTTATGTATTAGAAAGAGTGTTCACATCCTGAAAGAAAAAAAGCAATAAAGGAATAGTTCACCACCAAATTAAAATTTGCTGAAAAGTGACTCAGCCTCAGGTCATCCAAGATGTAGATGAGTTTGTTTCTTCATCAGAACAGATCTGGTGAACTATTCCTTGGAGAATGTATATAATGCACAGCATGCAGTTTTTTCTTTGCATGGAATACCTGGATGACCTACTACATTTGCCTAGAATTTACTAAATTTTCTGATAATTTACTCACCCCCACGTCATCCAAGATGTTCATGTCTTCCTTTCTTCAGTCAAAAAGAAACCAAGGTTTTTAAAGAAAACATTCCAGAATTTTTCTCCGTATAGTGGACTTCAACGGGGACCAACGGTTTGAAGGTCTGAAACCATTGGTCGTTTTCCAAAAAAAAAAAAAAAATTAAATTGATATACTGTAATTTCTAACCACAAATAGTCATCTTGGATTAGATCTGTGATGTGCATGTGCGTCTTCACACATTTTGCAGTCACGCTGAAAAAGTCACGTGCGGTTAGTTCTTCGTCTGTGCACTTCAGTTCTAAAAAGTAAGTAGGGTGAAAAACATGTCATTTTCTCCTTCAAAATCATCTAAAATTGTTGTTTTACCTTTTTTTCCTAATGGTCGTTTGACTTTCTTTGCATGTTCGCATTGTAAACAATGGGTTGCAGGGCTCCAGACTATGATTTAAAACGGTTGCATTTGCAACCAAAAATGTTAATTTGCAAGTCAAGTTTTTGCAGAGGTCACCACTGGCGTCTATATAAATTTACATTTTATGGATTTAAAAAATTGCAGGTAATGCCTTTTTTTCCTGATTGTTTTGTGATTGTTTGTGATTGTTTTGCGAGAGCCTAAAGTACAGTGTACTGAAATGTCTCATGTAATCGCTCATTCAGTGTTTCAAACTGCGGAAAATGTGTAAAGCTTGTAAACAGTTACAACCATTCAGCATCCATAAGCTCGGTCATCTAGAAAAATAATTATAAAGAGGAGCGTTTTATATTTTTACGTAACCTTTTGTCTACATAATAAGACAAAATGCAAGAAGCTAAAGATAAAATTCAACACATCCTATTGCATTTTACTAACAACGATTAAATGACTGGATGTGTGAAAACATTCAACAACATACATAGGATGCATTAAGAAGGAACCCAAACTACACTCATTGATGCTTATGGTCCATGATATTGGCACAGATTTTGTGTAATAAACAATTCTTTGTGACTGTATATAGTTTTCAAGTTAGAAAAGATGTTTAGTTCCCACTTTAAGTGAACCTTAGTTCCCAGGCCATCTACTTGGTTTACTGGGTTAAAATGCTGATAAATGAAAAAGATGAGACGTTTTTAAATTTAAAAGTTTATTCTGTGGCACCTAAAAAAAATTATATGGCACCTAAGTTTGTTTCTTAATGGAGCCAATGGCTCCTTACTATTTTTTTTTCTTTTTTTTTTTGTCTGGAGCCATGGGTTGCTCCTTCTGCTTACGTCATGCATGCGCGATTACGTACTGTGTGAGGTAAGCATTTGTGGTTAAAAAGTATGTAAATGTAAAAACAAAATTTAGAAAATGACCGACCATTATACTAGGTGAGACACTTATTCCTCGGGGGATCGTGTAGAGCTTTATGAAGCTGCATTGAAACTTGCAACTTAAAATTTGGACCTTCAACCCATTGGCCACCATTGAAGTCCACTATATGAAGAAAAATCTTGGAATGTTTTCCTCAAACGTTAATTTCTTTTTGCCTGAAGAAAGAAAGACATGAACATCTTGGATGATATAAGGGTGAGTAAATTATCATGAAATGTTTTGTTTATTCTGGAAGTGAACTAATCCTTTAAAGGCCGGTTTTCACCCAGCTTCATCTGCAGTGAATGCAAATGAACATTGTGTACCCTTTCTCTATGTTACTTTCACCATGATCTCCCGTTTTTTTTGTCTGCTTTAGTGTTTTTGTTAAAACTACAGATTCTACTTCTACATTTTTTTTGTATTCCCGCCTACAGAGAGTTGGCGCCTTGGGCATTATGGGTGTTGAAATTTCTCTACAATTTTTGGCAAAAGGGAATTTCATAGCCCCTTTTCTCTGTTTTCTCTAGTCATGTAGCACATTTTTTGACCTTCCACTGCACAGACAGCCAAGTTTTATTAAAAGCCCATCTTTCCAGCGGTGAATTACACTTTCAACCCTTTGTTAAGCACCGCCTCATTGGTTACTGTTGCCAACTCAGACTTTACAGAAAATCCCATTGGAATGAACTGGAAATTTCTATGAAAAATGTGTGTTTGTAAAAATAATGTGGTAAAATTGACTGGATGTTATTCTTTTGATGGCTAGAATGAGTTATTGCATTCCAAAGCACTTTATATGTATTTTTATTTAAACAAATGTTTGTTTTTTTTTAATTATTATATTTTGCAGCATAGTTTGATATTTAGAATAGTTGTCAGTAATATTTTTAAAGCAGATCTTGGCCTCAAGTTATCACAAAATTAAAATTTAACTAATAATTGCATGGATAGGACAATTTTGTATGTATGATTTGTTATTCCTACATTTTTTGGTAAATTTAGAATGAATTTTAGTACGAAAGTTATTGGTGAATCATAACTTGTTTGTGAAAATGCAGATTTCATGCACAAATTTGTGCATATGCGCACTTAGTGACTGAGTGACTTAACTCATTTTATTTATTTTTTTTACATACTCTCATACTTTTCTTGCTTTAAGAAGAACATATCCCATGTCTGTTTTAGCCCGTAGCTCAGCTCAGTGACACACAATCTCCGCTCTAGACAAAGTAATAAATATCTCTTCAGCGAGATAAAGGGAGAGTGTGTGTGAGATGATTACCCTCAGATGTGCCATATGTGTGAGTTTACCCACAGTACACACGGAGCCGAGAGGATGAAGGGAGTCGAACGTCCCCACACTTGTTCTTTTCATCCCTTTATTCTCGGAGGAAGAAGCACATGTATATTTTTTGGGGGGCTGCGAGTGGTGTGTTTTCTCTCAGTAGGGATAATGCTAGTCATTAATCATCGTGTCTTGTGCTGAAACGGCCTCCCGCTTGAAATGTCACCGGGATCCGCTGCACCCGGCGCCCGCTACCGTTCATCCGCTCCGTTAAACGTTTGCGGGGGCCTCCCGCTGGTTCACGCACCTGGAGCTGAGCCAGACGACCGGGATATTTTTAATTCCGCTTCCCCTTTACCTCAGCTCTCAGGAATGCTCTCCCACCTACACAGCGTCTGCTCACCATTACTTTTATTTGAAATTCAGATCTATATTTGCTCATCAGAAACACATGCTATGGGTAAAATGCACACAGAGCGCTCGCAATGAGGAACATCTTGGAGCCCATAACTTAAGCTCACTGTTAAATTGCCCCGAACCATGCGAATATGTGTATCCGTGTTACAGGAACACAGGAAATACCGTCTTATTATCCAGGTTTTTGATCTATGTCCATACACGACCTCTCGTATAAAGGCCCGTGCTGTGAAGATAAGTCAGAACCAGAACGAAAGAGGCTGAGAACCAGGTCAGCTTCATTCAAGCTCACACACAATACTCCCATTTACAGTGAGTCACAAACACTCTTGTGTGATGTTGAAGTGGATGCTTTTTGTTGAAGTGATGATGTGTGGCATCTGTGCACTTTATAAAGGCCTCTTGCTCACGGGGGTCGTGTTATTGTTGTAGTGGGAAGTTCTTCACATCATAAATACGCCCTGGGAAACGCGACTTTGAGGAACTGAAACATGCTTTCGAGGTAACGCGTAATTTACACACCAAACATTCCCAGAGGCAGATGCCTGTCTGACTGACTGGGGCAAATTGTGGACATAATGGCTGCAGGCTTGCTTTTTTTCCCCCACCCTCTTTGTTTGAAACCGGAATTTGAACTGCATAAATAGGACAAATCTGCCCCGTTCTCCTCCTGGACCCCATCTCGGTAAGTTTGGGGGAAGTTTCTGTGATCAAAAGCGTTGTAAAATGGTTCCAGGGCAGGATATTTCCTCAGTGTGTTTCTCAGGTTTAGATGGACAAGAAGGAAGAAAGGTTTCCCTGCCTTTATTCTTTGAGCTTTTTAGGGGAGACCCCTGATTTTTTTTTTCTTTGGTAACGCTACATTCCTCAGCAGTCATGACAGTTGGGGTGGTCTCGTATATGTATGAATGTCTTCATGCTTGTCTCTCCCTCACAGGTCCAAGTGAAAAGTTCAACCCTCATGTTCTTTACGTTTTTCTTTTTTCTTTGGGCTTCCAGACATCTCTGTCGTTAAATACTCACCCTTATGCTGTCCCAAACCTGTAAGACCTTTGTTCATCTTCAGAACACATATTAAGATATTTTTGATGAAATCCGAGAACTTTCTGTCCCTGTGTGGACAGTAATGCAACTGACACGTTCAAAGTTCAGAAAGGTAGTAAGCACGTTGTTAAAATAATCCATGTGACATCTCTGGTTCAACCGTAATTATATGAAGCTGCTAGAATACTTTTTGTGTGCAAAGAAAGTCTTCTGAACTATGAACTCTGAACTAAGGCGATGAAGGAACACAAATGTTCAAAGCCAAACTACTAATTGACCCTTTTGGTATTAAACATTCAAAATTTGGTCATTTTTCAAACAATGGGTATCTTTTGTGGCTTTTATGTGTCCTGACAGATCATGTGAAGTATTAATCGTTATAACCGTTACTAGTTATAGCACAAAATAAATATGAATGAACATCAGAAGGTACCTTGTTTCAACCGCGGAAAGACGCCAGTACACACCATTTTTCAAGTTCAAATCCATCTACATTAATCTACTTCTGTTTGGTTTGTTTGTCGGACATATGACATATGATATGATGAATATTTAAAGAGTTATATATTATTGAATTCCATTACAATTTTGCAATTTTTACCTGTGATTAGGAGGGACAATTCTCAAAAGTCTCTTTATGCTTACTAGGTTGATTTATTTGATCAAGTACGGTAATATGGTGAAATATTATTAAATTTAAAATGATTGTTTTCTATTTTAATGTATTTTAAAAATGCAATGCATTTCTGTCATGTCAAAGCTGAATTTTCAGCAGCCATTAGTCTAGTCTTTAGTGCCACATGATTCCTCAGAAATTATTTTAATATACCAATTTTGAAAAAAACATAAAAAAAAAACCCACACACTAACCCCAAACTTTTGAACTGTACAGTCAAATCAAAAATTATTTAGACACAAGATATAATTTTTTTTTATTATTTTTAGTGGGTGCAGGGCACTATAGTTCATTTATCTAAGTGAGGATAGAAAAATAAAGTATACTCTGACATATTATACCCAAAAATTATTCATACAGTGTACTACCAGTAAAACTGATAAAAATTTGGGACCAAAAATTATTCAGACACTTTGACATGACCATGTTTTGCTTATTTTTTTAACTTTTTAATTGCTAATGCAACCTTTTCACAACACAGAATGAACAAAATTAAACATTGCTTGGTAGTTGGTCAACAAAGTATTGATAGTTGTGTAAATATTGTTATACTAACAGTTGTCTGAATTTTAATTATCTGACATATACTCTGAGTTCTTGTCATATTTTATTACCATTTTTTAAAACTATAGCAAATAAACTGTGATAATGTGAGAAATGTTGAAGGTGTCTGAATAAATTTTGGTTCGACTGTATGTAGAGCAAACTACTGACCCAGTAGTAATTTCAGAATTAAAGTATTACATATAAATTATTTTAATACACTTCTTTGAATTAAGCAGCTATTATTGAAGCAAACAGAACATGAGGGTTGCTGCTTTGTTCATTTAATCCGTGATGATTTACAGTCATTGTAATCAATAGTATGTACCTCCGAAACACATTTCTGTGGTGCGCCACAACTTAAGCAAGCCTTTGATTGGCCGACGGCTCTCTGCACTAATTAGGATCGCTTTAACAAAGTGCCCACTCCTCCCCCTGTTTTACATATGTACTCTTTATTTAAATTGGCCCTGTCATATGCAGATAAGCGGCTGCCTTGTTGTGCAAGGGCCGGCGAGTTTCACACTCGTGTGTTGAGGCAGATGAGGCTTTCCTTCCTCTCACTGCACAAAAACAAAACGTGTTAAGCAAAGGGAGGAGGAAGCTGCCAATTAGAATCTACAGGCTTGCAGAGCTGTGGCTGCTGATTGGCTAATTGGGTGTCTGAACAGAGAGCTCTCTCAAGCGGCGATGCAGATCTCATGCCTCAAACATTAGCGTCACGCTCTCGAGGTGTCTTTTGTGACTTGATTTATGGATTATTGTGTTTCTCTTTATGCTCTCGCTTTCCTAATTACTTTTTTCTGTGTAGCACACAAACACTGGATCATGTCCTGTGATAAGGGGAAGCCGTTTATCATGATGTCACCTGGTATGAATAGTCTTATGCTGGCAAAGAACGCCTGGAAAATTACTTGTATTCAATTTTATTTTTTTCGATAAATAATATTCAGAAATGTTTTTAATTTTTTTTAATACTTTCTGCTAAATAGCTTAATCATTAGAATACAACAATAAAATGAAAAAAAAAAAATGTTTGTTAGGAATGAAATATTTGCATCAGATTGCACCAGAATATGTGAGCTCTACTTATTTACCATCTTCAATGATGCAACATTATGTAATCATATAATGGTGTTACTCCTATAGAATGTGGATTATTACGGGTGGAACATGATTATGGGATTGACAGAATATTTGTAGCACAAAAGGGTTAGATTATTAGAGCAGGTCAGTGATATTGGTCAATTATATAAGCTTCATGGTGACATCTTTGAAAGGCAGTAAGGATGGTTTGTTAATAGCTGACAGTGATGGTGGTTTCTCTCAGTCAGCATGCACTCACTCACCTCTGATATGCATAATGCAAATGCACACTATTTTTATTCTGATGCATTATGTATGTCATCGTCTGTGACGTGCAAGTGAATGTTAAAAATAATTTGCTCATAGCTGTGATGGAGAGAGACTGAGCCGGTCAAGGTTTTGCGCTTTTGTCTAGCTTTGTCAGCTTGTGTCTTCCCGCCTGCTCAGAATATTTGAAACTCATAGTTCATCCAAGAATTACAATTCTTGTCGTCACTTACTCAACCTGTCATTTCAAACCTGAATGTTTTAACTGTGATATAATGAAAATGAGTGAGGCCTAGGGCTGTAAACCTCCAAATTGGCAAAAAATAGTATAATGCACGTGATTTGTTCAAAGTCTTCTGAATCAGTATGATACCTTTGTGTGAGGTACAATCTGAAATGTAGGCTAAGTCTTTATTAACTGGTAATCTTTCACTAGGGTGAGCTGTTAACCATTGCAACCAGATCATACGGTATGTTTACATGCACTAGTCTTCCTGGATCCAAATAAATTCAATCTGATTACAGATTCCAATTCTGTTTATATGAACCTGAAATTTTGCAGTTTGATTCACATATTTGTTTCCTTGTTCATCTTATAAATTCTGACCAAATTTCTGCATATGCACGTTAACTATGTAATATGAGTACAGTCTAAAAATTACATGCTATAATATAATTTTGGCCATTTCTGCCATCATGCTTTTTCTTTTAGCAAATATTTAGTATATACTGAATGGCGCAAATGTGAATGTAGATTCTAACGTTTTCTTGCTTCATTTTTTTCTTGTTGATCAGATTATTTAAGGTGTGCACTAGCCCTTTTAATTCTATCAACATTTAGTTTGGATCGAGCTGAATCGGATGTACATGATAGCTTGTCAGTCTGATTGAGCCATCAATTCTATTACTAACGGATTATTTTGTTATATTTTTACGATTCATGGACAAATCATTTGTATGAATCACAAATCACTGTATGAATGCTCTATGATTTCAGAAGACTCAGACTTTAGCTCACAAGTCATATCGACCACTTTTATGGTGTCTTATGGTTCTTTTTGACATTACAGAGTTTGGCAGCCCCAGTTCTCAGTTACGTGTATTATCCACCTTATTTTTCCCGTAAGAGTGGGTGCGGCCATTTGTAAATTTTATGGGTCTGGCTTCTGGTCTCATCCACGTCCAGCTATTTTTGGCTGTACAAAACAGCTCGTTTTGATATTGCAAGTGTTTTACCATCAGTTTTGGGCATGTTATTTTAAAAAAGTAATTAGTTATAGTTACTAGTTACTTCTCACAAATAGAGTTACATCATTATAAAAGTAACTAATTACCAGGGAAAGTAACGATTGTGTTACTGTTAAAAAAATTAAAATATGTCACATAACTTGGATGCCCCCAATATTAAATGTGTTAAATGAATAAAACACTTATCTACATTATTTTAATGTTGCTGTGGGACAATGTGAGAGTCTCCTCCTAGGGGCTAAATATCACGTTATTGGGGTCGCTTCAACCCGGGGACATTAAAAACGTCCCGCGGCAACACCCTCTGGCGTCTGTCTCGTTTTTTTCTCGATAACCGTAAAATTTTTCATTTTTCATTGTACAGATAAGAATAAGCTGTCGTTTGAAACTGTAAAAAGTCTACTTTTATATATACTTTTGTGTATAGTCATAACAACAAAACAATGTGCTTTTGTAAAATAAAGAAAATAAACAGGGTGCACTCTCTGCCGTCTCGGTCTCCATCACCTGAATCTCAGTGAATACCTGGCTCACAGACATGAGAAATATATGTATAGAAAGCAAATATTCTCTGATAAAATAATCCGTATGATACCAATGAGAGCTCCAGTTTTTCCCATCTAAACTCATTATCTTTAATGTAATCATGCCCACGAGCGGGTCTGCTTTTCACATTTTGAACATTCATGTGAGACGCACGGACATGTAGGTAAACACCCTTATCACCTCCGTAAACAAATGTGAACATTCATCAAATTCATCTCGGCTACTTCGCGTTCTTTTTCTGAGGTAAATTCGGGCTTATTCCTCCCAGAGCATCTTCTTCCAGAAACTAAATGCGATGCAATGCACAGCTTGATCCAGTGGAGGAGCTCATTCTGTTGAGTAGCCTAAAATGACTTGCATCTGTTGTTGTTGTTATGTTATTAAAAAAAAACCTTTGCAGGTGCTATGTCTAAAAGAGAACTCAGATGAAAACCGCTTCAGTGGGCTCAATTATAGTAATGTTGCATTTTATTGTCAGTAAAGGTAAAGCTGTTATAACTGGGAAAACTATTTTCGTGTAATTGTAATTTCGTTTGATGACTTGTTACTGAAAAAAGTAATGCCGTTAGTAATGCTGTTTATTTGTAACACCGTTATTCCCATCACTGTTTACTACAGTATTTTAATGTATTATCTTAATTATGAACACACTGGTTTGAAGTGCAAACAGTTTTACCATTTTACCGTTGTTATTCTCCTCATTTTTTCTCCTATAGCGGCTAATGAACTGTAAGTCTCGTCCATAGGCTTACTTCTTTGTTGAGGAATAAGGTGGATAAAAGCAAATGCAGAACATTCTTCAAAAATGAATATTTTGTGTTCCAACATGAGTGTGAACTATTTCTTTAAAACCTGAGCCATGCATTATCCAATTCAAGCAAGCAGAAAGTATAAAAGAGTGAGGGGCAGACGAGAGAAGGACCAAAAGAACCACCACTGAAAAAAAGAAAGAGAAAGGAATTTTTCAAAAAATGGTGGAAAAATGCCGCTCCAAAGGATTTCGTTTGAGTCCTGTGCTTTATATTGAGATCTGATGGCTTTTGACAATAGTGAGCCCCCTCCTCCCCTTATCCAGATGCCTCTACCCCTGAGGGGGATCTCGGGGGCCCAGGGCGCTCCGCTCCTGGGAACTACCGTGGGTGATTGGCCCCCCGCCTCACCCACCTACAACGCTGGCCCGAACAGAGCGCCGTGTGTAGGGCAGAGGCAAATGGGGCGACCTCAGGGCCTCCTAATAAGCAACAGCAGCCATGGAGCCGGACCTCTGAAGAGATCCAGCAACAAAGATTGTGTAATGATATGGAAATGACAGCAAAACCTGAGCTCGGCTACCAAACGGCAGCGCCGTGAGGGGATGCCTTGTCCGAACTCATTAGGGTTTCTGTATGTGTCTCTCTTCTCTTCTGAATTTTTTTTCAGTACTTGTGCGCGCGCGGCGGTTCGAACCTGGCGGGCTTAGTATACGCGGTGTGCGATCGGATGGCGAAAACACCCAAACCCGACTGGGCCCCTTATCATGTACAGCACACAAATTACGCAAAGCAGCATCCATCTGCCGCACAAATAGAGCTCCAACCCGAACCGGCGCTCTGCCATTGTTCTGGCCGTTTGCCGCCCCTCCCGGGGTAATTCATGTGCCCCGCTACTCTGCTCACCCGTCACTGGCTATTCACTTAAACCTGAAACATTTCCATGGGCACAAAGGCTTCAAACATGGCCGTGACAAAGGAAAGGATTTCTGCGTTTCTATTCTTTTCCTCCTCTCTGTCTTTCTCCTTTCTTCAAGACATTGTGTTGTTTAATTGGTTGTGCTTGGTAATTTTGTCTCTTGTCTTCTCCCATACTGAGTGATTGTGCGGGGACGGACGTTTGCTTTGACTGGATCGGACAGGAGCGGGCTCCCTCCCGTATGCTGGGAGCCGTCTACCTTTGTTAGGTACGCCGAATTCGGTTCGGGCTCCGTGTGTGGTAAGGTTTGGGAATCCTGCACGGATGTCGTGGGAATGCCGAGGAAACGTCCCTCCTCATGCCGCTGAATGACTGAGATGACCCCTCCGTGACGCGCTCAATGAATTCATATCTCCGGTCTCGCTGGTGATTAATGATTCCTGGCGCTTTCATGCCGAATCCATTGAAAAGCCCAGCAGTGAGCCTGTACTGTACATTTTCTTTGTTGCCGAGTCTGTGTGTGTCCTAACATGCTTCTTTTTTTTTTAATGAAGTCCATACTGTAGTGCTGCTGGGCTGATGGCTGAAAGAGCATCAAGGTTAACAGTCTATGGAGAGAGTGGAAAAGCCGGAGAGGACGAAGGGAAAATGACAGTGGCTTTGTCTGTACACAAGAGAAGGTGTGTGTATGTGTGTGCCAGTGCATGTGTGTACATCCAAGACGGAGAGTGAGGGAAAAAAAATAGGTTCAGTGGGTTTATTACCTGGAGTCAGACATAAGCTCATCTCAGCCAATCCTGCAGCGTGTCTTTATTGTACAGCTCCGTGGTTGTGTAATACACTTTTCAGCCAGTGCTGGGATTCTTTGTTCACTGCACCTGGGATTCTGCAGGCTTTGTTCTACACACTCAGTATATGTCTTACAACCTACAAAACCCTCATATTAAATCCTTATTTTTTTTTAAATGTCAATTTTGTAATTTATTTATAATATTTTTTTTATAATACCGTAAATTTTTTGATCATTTGAATATCTGTTTGTTGGCTACCTGGCCAGCCATTATTATTGTTTTGTTATTATTATTATTATTATTTTTTTTTATTTTATTTTTGCTGTCTTGTGTTAGAGAAGATAAACTGCAGAGATAAACTGTAATAAATCATCCAAAATTCATGTAATTATGTGGGACGCTGTAAATTGCGTCTTTGGCAAGGCACATTTGTTATTGTGCTATCTATAATAGACATCTAACGGTTTAAAATTTAAATAACATATTTGTCGTGGTTTTTGTCAAGACTGTAGACGTTCATCACCTTGACAATAATATTTTTAAATGTATACATTTTATTTATGTGTATGTGTGTGTGTGTATATATATATATATATATATATATATATATATATATATATATATATATAAATAAATATATACATTTTTTATATTTAAATTTAAATTTATATAAAAAATTTTATTCTTAGTTTTTTTCCATTTATATAATTTTATTATTGTTTCTGGAATATATGTAATTACAAAACAATTAATGTGTAATTTTCCCCCAATAAGATTAAATACAAGAATTATTTAAATTATTATTATTTTTTAAATTTGTATTTTGTATATTATTGTGAATTTTGAACTGCTTGGCAGTCTTTGTTTCCTAGAGCCATTGTCTGTAATTTGACCAGACTGCATGAGTCCTGTGAAAATCAATATTTATTTATATAGCATGAGCTGAATGTGCATGTATAAACGTGAGCGCATAAGAAGCATTCCAGACAGTACGTGTTTCATATGTCCTTGTAAAGCCCCGCAGTACCCCCTCTCCCCGTACTCTCCCCCTCTTTGCCTTTCTCTCTCCGTCTGTCTCTCACTTGCAGAATGGCAGAAGCGAGCGAGTAAGCGCGTGTGCGAGGCTGGATGTATAGAGAAAAGGAGTGATCTCACTGTACAGCTCGTTGCTGAAAAGCAGCCAGGATTTCATCATCCCTCTCTCTTCTTTTTCTTTCTCTCCACCCCCATAGGATGTGCAGTACCACAGTCTGCCTCACAGGGGTGCCATAGACCTATGATGAAATTAGGGTAACCCCTCCCCCCAACACACACACACACACACACACACACATACACTCTTGCTTTCTTGCAACCCGTTATTGAAATAGACTGGCACCAGCTGAAACTGCCAGACTGCCTTAAGCCCTGGTGCATACTGTGTGATTTGATTTTTTTTTTTTTTTTTTTTTCACACTTTTTTTTTTTTCACATTTTGCCAACTGATACACATTTTGGTATCGTGAATCTTTTTGATTGTAGGGTAAAATTAAACTCACTGATAGCTGATTAATTGGATGATTTGCAATAAATACAAGCGTCAGCAATTTTTAGTCTGGTTGTGTAATGTGAATGCTTTTGTAATGCCTTTCTTATTATATTATTTCAAATGTATATGTAATGACCATATCTCAGCACTCTCATCTTGTAGCAGCAGTCTTAAAGGACAGAAACAATTGCACAGTGTACACCGGGTTTGAGACAGAGACTGAGGCACCATCAGTGAGGAAGAGGGAGGGACCGCCGATGTAGAGGTATGATGACGGACAGCTGGAGACTGCGGAGAAGAGAAAGACTGAGAGAAAGAGGTGTGGTTAGGTGGGCTGCATTGTTTGAAGCGGAATAAATCAGTCTGGTCAGTGTCTGCAGGGCTTCAGCGTTCTGGGATCCAGTGTGAACCTGTGTGTGTCTGCGTATGCTTTGTTTCAAGGTCATTCTGCTCCTCCAGCTTCAAGGTTGAATTATGTAACCCAGATATTAATGCCTTCAGTGTATCTCTATGCTCATTTTTGGCGTGCTGGGATACAGTGGTTGGAAAGCATCCGTGAGACAGTGTTGTTATCGTTAACAAAAATCTAAAACTATTAGTAAAAAAATAATATTTGAAATAAAAATAATATATGAATGTGAGATGAAAAGTGAAAAAATCGAAAGGATGCTTTGGAATAAAAAAAAAAACTGAACAACTGAAAAAAATAAAAAATTGTAAAATTACCAACTAAAATAAAACTAAACTGAAATATAAGTATATATATATATATATATATATATATATATATATATATATATATATATATACTTACACTGATATAAGATTTGTGTTATTTCATTTAGTGTGCATATCTTTAAAAAAATACTGTATTAAAGTTATGTGACCATTCCTCCTTTTTTTCTCACGATTGAGATATAAAGCTAAAGTTGTGAGTTCAAAAGTCAGAATTGCGCGATATAAACATGCAATTTTGACTTTTCTCTCAGAATTGTGAGAAAAACTTGCAGTTACGAGTTAAGGTCAAAATTGCGAGATATAAACTCACAATTCTGACATTTTTCCTCAAAATTGCGTGATACAAATTAGCATTTCTGACTTTTTTCCTCTGAATTGGGACATAAACTCAGAATTGTGTAAAACAAACTTGCAATTCTGACTTTTGTCTCAGCATCTTGGAAAAAAACTCACAATTACAAGTTAAAAAGTCAGAATTGTGAGATATAAACTTTTTTCCTTGAAATTGCGTGATACAAACTCGCAGTTTTGACTTTTTAATCGCAACTGTGAGTTTATATCTCACAATTCTGACTTTTTAACTTGTAATTGTGAATTTTTTTTTTCACAATTCTGAGAGAAAAGTCAGAATTGCACGTTTGTTTCAGGCAATTCTGAGTTTATATATATATAAGTATATAATATATATATAAGTTAGTTACTGAAGGTGTATGTTCTTTAAAACACATGTTGTTCGCCCACAGATCTGAGGCCTTTTCTCCTCTTGACCCGGGTGTGCAACATTTTGACCTGTCAAAGTGTCTGGCAGGGGTGGCCCATAAACCAGCAGGGTGTCTGAGAAACCCTCACGTCTCTGCACACTTCAAGCCTTTATTAGAGGAACAGGAAAGAACCAAGGGATCAAGAGAGGAAAAGGGGGAACCTTCGCTCTTTAGGAGGCCACAGATCCATTTTCAAGAATGATCGTCACACGCCTCAAAACCTAGTAAAGAAATCACAAAGGCTCTTCGTTGAACCCCGTGCTCTGCAATTACCTCCGCACGTTCTCTCCGGCTCCCACACACACCTGGTTCAGTGAGTCCAAACCTGGCTAATCTGTCTGCCAAACCCTCCCCCCGCCCCTTCCTCTGCACCCAGCAAACATCTCATCATCTTGACTGAAGTGTCATTGTGAAATCTCTAAAGTCATTAACAAATAATTAATTAGCAGCCCCCTGAGGGAATGGATTAAGACCTCTGCAACGATGTTTTGTTGCACTCCTGGGAAGAGAAAAAGGGGAAGTGGAGGAAGAGCTTTACAAACCAGGTTGATGATTCAAGTCAACACCTCACACATGCAGCCTGATTCATCCTTAAATTTTATGCTCTGACATAAGGACATTACTACATGCTATGATTTATTTTTAGCTTCTTTAAAGGATATTGCATGATTTTATCGTAAATTCTGAAAGTTGGCATTTGGCATTTTATGTGTTTTCCTAGTTCACTACTACAGTTCATTAAAGCAATTAAATAATAGCTATTAAATTAAATAATGTATTTTAAAATAATACATATATATATGAGTGTGTATGTATGTTCAAATATTATTTCAGTATATACCAGTGGTTTGGATCTTATGGAATCAAGTTTCCCCCACTAAATAAAAAATAAAAAAGGCAATTGCGACTTTTTATCTTACAATTCTGATTTTTTTTTCTCTCAGAATTGCATAATTCAAACTCAAAATTCTTTTTTTTCCCCCCTCAGAATTGAGATACAAACTTGCAATTCAGATTTTTTTCCTCAGAATTGCATGATACAATCTTGCAATTCTTACTTTTTCCCTCAGAATTGTGATACGAACTCGCAATTGCGAGCTAAAAAGTCAGAATTGTAATACAAACTTGCAGTTCTTTCTTTTTCCCTCAGAATTGTGATACGAACTCGCAATTGCGAGTTAAAAGGTCAGAATTGTGAGATATAAACAATTCTGACTTTTTTCATCAGAACTGATATAAACTCAGTTGTGAGTTAAAAAGTAAAAATTGCTAGATACAAACTGGCAATTCTGACTTTTTCTCAGAATTCTGTGATACAAATTTGCAATTTTGACTTCTCTCAGAATTGTGAGGAAAAAATTACGAGTTATAAATTCAGAATTGCGACTTTTTTCCTCAGATTTGACACAAAATTGTAATTGTGAGTTAAAAAGTCAGATTTGCAAGATATAACCTCACAATTCTTTTTTTTTCCAGAATTGTTATACAGACACGTAATTCTGACTTTTTTCCTCAGAACTAAGATACAGACTCACAATTGCAAGTTAAAAAGTCATAATTGTGATATATTGAATTGAGATATAAACTGAATAATAAACTGTGAATTAAAAAGTAAATTTTTTTTTCTTAGAATTGCATGATTCTACAGTTCTGACTTTTTTCAGAATAATATATATATATATATATATATATATATATGTATATGTGTATATATATGTATATATGTATATAAATATGTATGTATGTACGTGTATGTATGTGTGTGTGTGTGTGTGTGTGTGTGTATATATGTATATATATGTGTATATATTAGGGCTGTCAATGATTAATCGCGATTAAACTTAAAAGTTTGAGTTTGCCTAATATATGTGTGTGTACTGTGTATAACTACTATGTATATATAAATACAAACACATTCATGTATATATTTAAGAAATATTTTCAAGCATATATATTTATTATAATTTTTATATAATTTATATTATATAAATACAATTATTTTGTAAATTAGTAACATATTTCTCATATATATACACATTAATTTGTGTATTTATATATACATAATAATTGCACACAGTACACACACATACATTAGGCAAACTTAAACTTTTATTTTGTATGCGATTAATCGTGATTAATCGTTCACAGCCCTAGTATATATATATGTGTATATATATATATATATATTTATTTATTTATTTACTTACTCTTGTCTTGTTTTATATATAAAAACAAATATTTAAACAAATATATCAATGCCTCCAATATCAATGCTTGGAGTCTCTGGGGGTTCAAAGGATATAAATGTGTCAGTTGAGAAAGATCTCTGGGTTAATATTTAAACAAATCCCTAATTAGACACATTATTGAAATGAGGCAGAAAAGCAGCAGTAAAGGACCATTAAAGTTTACAAGCAGACTTTTAAAGCTAAACGTCGTAAATGCACAGACACACTGATAGGCTTGGCTTCAGGGTCGCCAGGTTCACCCTTGACCTTAAGAAAACTCACACATGTTGATGAAGCCATTAGCTCCACGGCCCATCTCTCTGTCTCTCCCACAGACAGCTGAAGTAACTGCCCTTGTCTGTCTCGTCTCGTACCGATGACCTTGTCCTGCTCGACCTTGACTCTGCCCACTCGTCTTGCCAGTGTGAGTGACATCATCACATGGTTGGATTACAATGTTTCAGCAGCTGTCGCCATTAAATCCTTTTAACCTCCAGTCATCCCTTTTTTCCTCCTCTTTCTTCCTTCTCTTCCCTCTAGTGCTTTTGTTGGATTTTGATCGCAGAGATCAGGATGGATGAATGACGGCCTCCCTTACTCGCCTGTGAATCTTTTGTTTCTGTTTAGATGAGTTTGAAAAACACACACACTCCATTCAGATACAGGTGTGTGTGTGTCCTGCAGCATCAGTCTCTCAGCTGTGATTACAATGAGGACTGGCCCTGGTGTCGTGGTGATAGTAGTGCTCTAATGAACACTAATGAATCAGATGGCTGACAATGCGAGCACCAGGAATCTTTTGTGTTCATGTCACCTCAGTCATGATGAAGAGGTGTGTGTGCATGTGTGTTGTGCCTGAAGCTATATGGCCAAATCAATCTATCAGCAGATAAAAGAATCATGCGTCATGCAGGAGGCCAAAAATAGATGCAGATTTAGGAGATAATTCACTGGTCTATGCTAAACCTATGCTAATTCTTGGCACGGTAATTGCTCTGATGAATCAGTTGGGTTTTGTCTTTCTTCTCTTTATATGTGACTCTGCTCTGCAGTGGTTTCCCTTTAGTATTTTGGTATTTCTTTGTTCATCCTCATTGTTGCATATGTTTCCATTAGTAATGCACAGGTTTTTACGTTAGTGAAAGCAGCTTCTCAAATTAGCTTTAGAAACAATGCAGTTATTTATGTATGCATACACTGGCCTGCTGTGGCTGATGCATAGACAGATATTAAAATTCTATTGTATTTTTTCAAAAAAAAAATCACTGAAATTAATAATTTATTGTATTAATTCCAGTGATTTCAAAGCTGAATTATTAGCATCATTGCTCCAGTCACATGATCCTTCAGAAATCATTCTAATATTCATATTTTCTGCTCAAACATTTATTTTTAATATTTTTATGCTGAAAAGAGCTGCGTAGATTTTTTTCAGGTTTCTTTAAAGAATAGCAATTTTTCTGAAATAGAAATCTTTTGTAACATTATAAATGTCTTTATCATCGCTTTTGATCAACTTAAAGCATCCTTGCTAAATAAAAGTATTAATTTCTGTAATTCCTTTCTATAATTCTATAATTTCTATAATAAAAAGAAATATAAATGTTGATCTTAGGATCTTTTTATTAAACAAAGAATCCCGAAAAAAAATACTTAACTGTTTTAAATATTGATAAAAATAATAATAATAAATGTTTCTTAAACAGCAAATCAGCATATTAGAATTTTATATTGATTTCTGAAGGATCATGTGACACTAACGACTGGAGTAATGATGCTGAAAATTTCGCTTTGATCACAGGAATAAATTACATTTTAAAAATGTATACAGTTATTTTAAATAGTAAAAATATTTCACAATATTACTGTTTTTGCTGTATTTTGGATCAAATAAATGCAGGCTTGGTGAGCAGAAGAGAATTCTTTAAAAACATTGAAAATCTTACTGTTCAAAAACTTTTGACTGGTAGTTTATAGATTAAGATTATGAAAAATTATATAATTATTTAAAAGTGTAAAATATAAAAATTGGAAAAATGCACATTTAAAGACTGAATATTGCTTGTAAGTGTAATACTGAAATAAATCTGTAATATCAGCCAATATATGCTGCAGTCAAAGGTGTGATTTAGGTAGAGATTTAATGGATAAACTCATTTAATGAATAAAATCATACAATCATCAGACCTTGCAACTACCACGTTCAAGGCCCAGAAAGGTAGAAAGGTGGTATAATCGTTAAAATAGTTCATGTGACATCAGTAGTTCAGCTGTAATTTTATGAAGAAAATAAAATAATTTTAATAATGGACTATTTTAATGATGTCTTTACTACCTTTCTTGGATGTATCAGTTGCGTTGCTGTTTATGCAGGGTCAGAAAGCTCTCGGATTTCATCAGGAAAATCTTAATTTGTGTTCTGAAGATGAACAAAGATCTTACGGGTTTGGAACGACATGAGGGTGAGTAATTAATGACAGAACTTTAATTTTTAAGTGCACTAACCCTTCAAATAAAACCTTCATCCGAGTTGTATAGGGATGTTCAAGGTGATTGCTAAAGCATTTGAGGCCTGGAGGTTGATCTCCGTATGGTAAATGCATGGCAAATCATCACTGCTAATGACGAGAGTGGCCTCATTTGCATATTTGAACAGTTTGCCAGAGCTGGTTAGATGACACACACTTCCTTTTATGGAAACATTTTGGTAATTGCTGCAATGACAGCTTTGGTATACAATAATCTGTTATTTTGCCTAACCTAACTGATTTGGTAGATTTTGGGCTTATGTGTTCCACTGTTATATAACCGGTAGCACTATATTGTGTGAATATCCTCTCTATGTATCACTGTAGCTTAAACCCATCATCACATACACAAGCTAATGATGTTTGTGCACACCCTATACACTCCCCTCACAGTACAACTTTCACATCCAGTGCCGCACTGTGATTCAACAGAGGAACAAAGAAATTAATAAATGAAGCATAAAGTAAATAATGACACTCATGCTCTCTTTCCATGAGTGAGTGTTTATATGAGTCAGTGTAATGGTTTATTTAATGAGGTTAGAGTTGTCTCTATTAAGTAAGTACATGTTACTCTTGGATGAACTGACTTTCAAGGACGTTCAAGTCACTAAGTTTTTTTAAATGTTTTTGAAAGAAGTCTTTTAGGTTCACAACACTGAATTTATTTGATCAAAAATACAGTAAAAACAGTAATGCTATGAAATATTATTACAAGTTAAAGTAACTTTTCTAGTTTAATATATTTTAAAATGAAGTTAATTCTGTGATGACAAAGCTAAATTTACAGCAGTGTTTACTCCAGTCTTCAGTGTCACATGATCCTTCAGAAATCATTCAGATATGAATATTTATTTGAGATATTTGGTGCTCAAGAAACAATTCTTCTTACTATTATCATTTGTCCTTTTTAATATTGTTACGGAAACCATGATAATTTTTTTCAAGATTATTTGATGTGCAACTTACTTGAAATATTTTTTTTACATAAACTTTTTAGTCACTTTTTGACCTTTTGTTGCACTTTTGCTGAATAAAAATATTAATTTCTTTGAAAAAGGAAATATTATGCACCAGGTCTTACTTTCCGTATTTTATATTTAAATTAATGCTGTCATCTAATGCTCACCTAAAATGAATCTTTTAAAAATATTACATAATTTAATGACACTGTTAAATGTAATTTTTAGCAAATGTTTCATACTGTGCATTAGAGGTGGGTGATATGACCAGTATCTTGTTTCATAATATGAGTAATTTTATTTCACTGTAAAAATATGTATCACAATATAGTTATTTTTGCTTTAAGTAAATCTTTATGATATAAAAACGTTGTTACCAGAAAAATTTAATCATTCTCATCATCAAGTGTCAGTATCACAAAAAAACTAATACTAGCCTAAATAAAAAATAAAAATAAAATAAATAAAATATGCATTGCTAAAACTTCATTTGGACAACTGTAAAGGCGATTTTTTTTCAATATGATAATTTTTTTTTTTTTTTTTTTTTTTTTTGCAGCCTTAGATTCCAGATTTTCAAATTGTTGTATCTTGGCCAAATATTGTCCTATTCTAACGAACCATACATCAATGGAAAGCTTAAATATTCAGCAAAAATTGACCCTTATGACTGGTTTTGTGGTCCAGGTTCACACATATTTCTTATTAAAGTTACAAAAGTGCTTTAGTCAAGAGCAGTGAGAGATTTTCTGTCTTTGGTTGTTTGATTAACATGAATAACAGATGGCAAGAATATTAGACTGCTGTCACTTTAAGAGCTGCCCGAATCCAATATACTTTTCTTTCTCAGCTGTTTCTTTCACTTAAACCCTAAATTACAGTGTTTACGAGGATACTTGCAAAGATGGGCATTTTGACACATACAAGTGTGTGCATTTAACCGTTCAAGGCCTATAAAGTGGCAAAAGTAATACTCCCACACTCTCAGACAGTGTGTGCATATAGCGAAAGGTTCTTTTTCACTGCTGGTTGTATTTCAATGGCTTAAAGTTACTTGTTTTTAAACCGCAGTGATTAAAAACGCAAGCAAACGTTAAGTGTTCGTGATCGTGACCATGTAGCACCGCAATGTCACGTGACAAATTTTTACTGGTTAATCATGTCTACTTGTTTATGTCCCACCCCTATTGTGCATTGTAGTGTTCATTATTATAACATGAAAATGTTATCAATGTTGATCAAATTTTGAATGAAAAGGCATCCATACTTGCATTTGTGCTGTTGTAATGACTATCAGCATGACCGTGATTACCTGCGGCCTTGCTCTTGCCTAAATAGATGCTGCTGCGGTGTGGTCTGTTGGCACTTGAGGTGGCAAACGCACTGGAGGCAAGTTGTGTTTTAAGAGTTCTGTCAGAGTCACCTTGTACTTTAAGTGCCCCTCTGTGCTTTATACAGCAGCTGTTCCTTATGGATCCCCCTCTTCTCTTCACATACACAGACATCAACGAAACTGATCTGCCACCCTGGGCAATCAGCCAGCACCATCCCTCCCCCCCAGTACCACCTCAGAAAACACACACACACACACACAGACATCACAGCCCAAACCAACAGAACATTCCACTGGGCCAATGTTTAGCTTTAATCCCATAATAAGACCCTCAGCTGTCCAGGAAAAGAAAGAGGACTTTCCGCTGCTGAAGTCAGACACTTCAGTCTTCTCCTCTCTTACGCTCTTCCCTTTCATTCTACCTTTGTTCTCGTCTCTTTGTTTTAATTTGGAGCATTTGGCACTCTCGAGTTGGCTATAGTGCTCTTTTGGGTTTAACTCTCTTTCTTTCTCTGCATCCTGCTCTGTCCTTTACCTCTCATTTGCAGTGACTTATAGATAGCCATGGATTTGTTTAAGACCACACACAGACATGGATGCTAGTATAAGCAAACGTCTTGTTTTACAAGTTAGCATTTCACATACAAGCCTGGTTCTTTGAACAATCTTTATGCTGCCCACACTGAATATGCAGTGTATTGTACAGCACTACACTAAGCTAATGATATTCTGTGTGCTGTTTGGTCATTGGGTCAGTGTGTCAGGACCTCTTGAAACTCCAGGCACTAATGCATCAGTGTGAACTAAAATACTGAAGAGCAGAGCTAAACTTCTTATATGAGTAATCTATTTAATACGATTACAATCAGCAAACCATCATGACTGAAAACACTAGTTGTTGTAACTGTGATTGTTTTAATGTTTGCAAAAAAATACTGTGGTAATACTCTGGTACAATGATGCTTTCAGATGGTAATACCATGTTGTTTTTTAAAGTATACTATACTGCCATGGTACATATCCAAAAAATCATTGTAGTACAATGGTAACTTGTTCATAATACTATAAGTTTTTTTAATAAAAAAAAAAGTATTCTTTTTTTGTGAAATTTGGAGTATTTGGAAATTGAGAGTTTATTTCTCAGAATTGTGAGTTTGTATCTCGCAATTCTGACTATTTTCTCACAATTGCGAGTTTATTTCACATAATACTGACTTTAAAACTCGCAACTGGTCATTTACATCACAAAATTCTGAGGAAAAAAGTCATAACTGCGAGTTTATTTCATGTAATACTGACTTTATAACTTGCAGCTGAATCTATATCATGCGATTCTGAGAGAAAAGTCAGAATTGTGAGTTTATATCTCACAATTCTGTCTTTTCTCGCATTTGTGAGTCTTTCACATAATTCTGACTTAACTGGCAACTGCAAGTTTATATCATGCAATTCTGATAAAAAAAGTCAGAACTGAGAGTTTAGAATTCTTAATATAATACTTTTTTCTCACAATTGCCAGTTTATTTCACGTTATGCTAACTTTATAACTCACAACTGTGAGTTTATATCGCAACTGAGAAAAAAGTCAGAACTGTGAGTTTATATCTCACAGTTCGGACTTTTCTCAAAATTGCGAGTTTATTTCACATAATACGGACTATAACTTGCAACTGCGAGTTTATATCACGCAATTCTGAGAGAAAAGTCAGAACTGCAAGCTTACATCTCTCAATTCTGACTACTTTCTCGCAATTGCCAGTTTATTTCACGTAATACTAACTTTATAACTCGCAACTGTGGGTTTATATCGCAATTGAGAAAAAGTCAGAACTGCGAGTTTATATCACGCAATTCTGACTTTTCACACATTTGTGTTTTTTACGCAATACTGATTTCATAACTCGCAACTGAAAGTTTATATCACACAATTCTGAGAGAAAAGTCAGAATTGCAAGTTTGTATCTCACAATTGACTTTTCTTGCAATTGCGAGTTTACTGACTTTATAACTTGTAACTGCGAGTTTATATCACACAATTCTGACTTTTTTCTTGCAAATGTCAGTTTATTTCACATAATTCTGACTATAACTTACAACTGCAAGTTTATATTATGAAATTCTGAGAAAAAGTCAGAAAGTTTATGTCTCACAATTCTGACTTTACTTGCAATTGCGAGTTTATTTAATGTAATGCTGACTTTATAACTCATAACTACAAGTTTATATCACACAGTTCTTTGAAAAACTCAAAACTGCGAGTTTATACCTCACAATTCTGGCAACTGTGAGTTAATTCTTAGTAAAACTGACTATATAACTCACAACTCTACTATACTCACAACACAACTATAGTATATCACACAATTCTGAGAAATGCAGTTTTCTCAGAATTGCAAGTTTATATTGTATGAGAAAAAAGTCAGAATTGTAGATAAATAATAACATTTATTTAAAATAAAAAATAAAAAAATTAAAAGTCTTAATTACCTTTTTATTTTTTATTAGAGGCAGAAATGGGCTTCCATATTTTCATACCTTAATTTTATTGACCTAGCTGTAACTACAAGTAATAAGAAAGCATCCATCTTACCACAAATACCACACTTACTATGGTTATTTACTGCACCACTAAACAACAGACTAAAGATTTATTATGGTTTCCACAAAAATATTAAGCAGCACAGCAGTTTTCAAAATTAAGAATATTAAGAAATGTGTCTTTAACAGCAAATGTATTAGAATGATTTCTAAGGGTCATGTGACACTAAAGAATGGAGTAATGGTGCTGAAAATTCAGCAAAGGAATGAATTATATTTAAACGTTATTTAATTATATTAATATTTAACAGCATTACTGTTATTGCATGTAGCCATAAAATTATAGTTAATTGTATTTAATCCTTTAAGGGTAATAGCACTGGTAATATTTGCATAATAAGTACACTTGTGTTAGCTCATCTAGAGTTAATAGTGTTTATATTGCAGCATATGAATGAGCAGTAGTGGAATCGTGGGTTCAAATGAGTGCACATTAGTGAGTGAGAGACAGCTGCTGTGAATGAACCTCAGTTTAGATAGGAAACACCGACAAGACCTCCTGCTCTGCCTGAAGATAAGAGTCCATCAATAGTGAGATCACATCTGGAGATTAACCACCTGTGCAGATACACTACTGTACATCCACTTCATATTACTCATCTTTAAATAATATATGTGTACACCAAATGAGTTTACAGTAACACATAGGTGATGAGACAGTTAATTGTTCTATTCCTGGAAGTGCATTAGATCAATTGCCTGTTGTTTTGTGTATTAGTCCAGGTGGTGATGAAGGGATTTAACAGGTTAAAGAGGAATAAAACACCAGATGGACCCGTCTACTGTCTGTAACCTAGATTCTACTGTACTAATCCACAGTCGCACACAATCTCCGACACTCTCAGAAGGAATGCTAAACCGAAACATCGGAAATGTATATAGTGCGACGGGACATTTTCCAGTGTCACAGCATGCTGTTATCGCTTTGATTAAAGTCATTGCATTAGCACTGGGGTGGTTGGAGATTAAAGGAGTTTGCTCGTGTTTAGAACACCAGTCGTGTTTAGTGGAAATCCAATCGTGAGAGCTTTCCGTTTGGTAATGTGGCGAGTGTGAAAGCAGGTTATATGTTGTGTTTCGTCCTGCCCATGAAAGGAGCCGATGACTTGGGTGAGGCATCGGCTTTTCAGAAATTAGTTAATTAGAAATCCCTTAACTACACAGCGCAAATCTTCCTCTGAAAGATAGAGATTAAATTTGAAGGTTAAAAACGTAGCTGATATTAAGTGGTGTCTTTAGCACTTGAGGTTAAAGTGTGCAATTTCTTCTGCCCTAGTAGCACTAAATTTGTATAATTTTGAATCGCAGTGACTAAACTTTGCAAACATGTTTCACAATCATTCCCTCCTCTTCTATTGGTCGGCCGAACAAGCAGCCTGGTTGAGCCAGTGTTGCCATGTTGGACTGATTGTATTGGACTGATTGTTATTTTAGTATTATTTATGTACTGTTATAGATTTAAATAATATTTGTTTTGACTTTTATTAGTTTTTGTTAAAATTTTTGTTTCATTTTTAGTAATTTTCTTTTGTCTTTTTAAATTATTTTTATTTAACTTTTATTTAACTTTATTTAACAGTTTTGGTTATTTATTTGCAATTAATACTTTTGGTGGTTCCACGTAAACTTATTTTAGTTAGTTGCCAAGGCAAAATGTTTAATTTTTCAAAGTTTCAATCATTTTTCATGTGTTTATTTCAGTGTTATTTCAATTAGAAAAACTTTTTTGCACTGGTTGTAGTTTTACATAACACAAGGGCTGCAAAATGATTAATCATGATTAATCTGTGTGTACTGTGTATATTTATTATTTATTATTTATAAATACACGCATACATGTATAAATTAAGGACAAATATGATAGATTATATGATATGGTAGATTTATATATAAAATATTTATATTTTTTATATTTATATATAAAATCTAAATATACATACAAAGTTTTGTAAATATATACATATATGTGTGTATTTATATATGCATAAATATACACAGTACACATACATTTAGTATGTAAACAAACATTTATTTTGAATGCGATTAATCACGATTAATCATTTTGCATCCGTACTTAACACTTTTTTTTTTTTTTTTTTAGAACTTTTTTATTAATTAATTAATTTATTTTTTGTATTTCACTTCTGCTGTAGTTTGTGGACCAATACACTTAATCTTGCCGTTTTGGCATTTTATTCCTTAAGTTGCTTTTTTGATAAAAAAAAAGTGTAAATAAATGTAAGTATAAAAGTTGGAGAAATTAATCTATGAATGACTACAGGATACAGGAGAGCTCATTGTGTCATTGAATAAAAAAGATTATTATACTTCCAAAAATGTAGAGAATTAAACTGCAAAAATATTTTAACAGTGTAAAAAAAATGCTAAATTACTATTTATTTATATCATTTTTATCCTTAGTTAAAGAGACTCCAGAGAGTCTCGTTTTATATAATTGTAATAAAACTGATATAATCACGGTAGTTAAATTATATGCTCTTTTTAATTTGTAATATTTCATTCCTGCTCCACTGACTGGAACTTAAGTTGCAATAACAAGCTTTTCACTGTATACAGTTTGTCTCTCTCTTTTATTTGGTGAGAATATGTTTCCAGCACAGGAAATAAACAAGCAATAATTTCCCCTCTATTTAGGGAACTGTTGTCTGTCATGCGTTAATGGTTTGCTTCCCACCAAACTTAACTGACCGTGTTAATGGATTACTAGGCACTGAGAATTAGACTGAGTCAGTCAGACAGGCTTTGGGGGTCCAGAAGGTCAACCAGGACACCTCTGTCTACCATGCAGTGTGAGACCAAAAGGTCAAAGCCTTGTCTTTTTGCCTTTAAACGTTAAAATATGCTCTGTATTGAATCTGATGACTTGAGAATGCAAAATTTACTTCTAAAATTGCATTTTTTTTCCTTGTTTGCTTTGAGATAGGCCGTGGAAATATCATTTTTGTTGTCTAGCCAGTGGGTGTGCAAATTTAATGAATCAATGTGTAATTGTATGCGTTTCTTTATTAGGCAATCTTATGTGAAAGAGAGAGCGAAAGAAAGAATTTTGTGATGGGGAAACCCATACTAGATAAATCAATAAGTGAAAGAGGTGCTTTGTGGTTGTAGAGGACCCTGGAGCAGAGCTATTAGGACATCTTCAAAGCACACAGCTAATAAGAGCTTAGGAACAGATAACGTAGGCGACATACAGACCGCTCTATTTCTGTAATCTAACACCCTCAACTTCACACACACATACACACACAAACAGAGCGAGCGATTCATGTATCTGTGTTTGGAGGTCACAGCCTGGCATCTATTGCCACACAATGTAGTAGAAATTCCTATGCTTAGCCAGTCTTTGTTGACTTTCTTATCACTAAGGTAGACACACTCATAGATTTTTCTGATGCGGTCGAGGTGAAAATGGGTTGAGGCTCACTTGTCTTTGTTTTACGATGTGTCTGATTCTGACATTGAAGGTCAAAGGTCACTCGGCTCCTCCTGTGCACCGTGTCACACTGATTCTGAGAGCTCATACATGCATACATGCCTGTCGCAACACACTTTTGAAGCTGTCACTTTCTCACACAGTAGGACCCACTCTTTCTTTCCCTCGATTGAACACAAAAAACGAGGATGTTTGCAAAGTATTTTTGGATTTTGTTGATAGAATTATGAGTGATTTCCAGTGTAGGACTGGGTATCAATAACCTGATTTGATTGAAGTTCAATTCCAGTTTATCAGGGTGTATTTCAGTGCATTTTGCTTACATATAAAAGTAATTCTCTTTGTTATTGGTGTAAATTAAACAGAACAGATTGATTAAAACCTGTAAATAGGCTTTTTGAACTGGCTCAGAAGGGGTTTGTTTTTGTGAATCGAACTATATTGGTCATGCTGCATATTTTTGATTCGCTAGTAGAACCAGCTCAAGGAGTCATTTGTTTTGTGGATCAAAAAAGAATAATTTGTTTTGTGAATCAAACTGCATTGGTCTTGCTGTATATTTTTGATTCTGTAATAGAACCAGTTCAAAAGAGTCATTTGTTCTTTTAATCGAGCTATATTGGTCATGCTCTGTATTTTTGATTGGCTAACAGAACCAGCTCAAAAGAGTAATTTTTTTGTGAATCGAACTACATTGGTCATGCTGTATATTTTTGATTCGCTAATAGAACCAGCCTCAAAAGAGTCATTTGTTTTGTGAATCGTACTACATTGGTTATGTGGTATATTTTTGATTCACTAACAGAACCAGCTCAAAAGAGTCATGTGTTTTGTGAATCGAACAATTTGGTCATGCTGTATATTTTTGATTCGCTAATAGAAACGGCTCAAAAGAGTTGTTTGCTTTGTGAATCGAACTACATTGGTCATGCTGTATATTTTTGATTGGCTAACAGAACCAGTTCGTAAGAGTCATTTGTTTTGTGAATTGAACTGCATTGGTCATGCTGTATATTTTTGATTGGCTAATAGAACCAGTTCATAAGAGTCATTTGTTTTGTGAATTGAACTACACTGGTCATGTTGTATATTTGTGATTCGCTAACAGAACCAGCTCAAAAGAGTCATGTGTTTTGTGAATCGAACAATTTGGTCATGCTGTATATTTTTGATTCGCTAATAGAAACAGCTCAAAAGAGTTGTTTGCTTTGTGAATCGAACTACATTGGTCATGCTGTATATTTTTGATTGGCTAACAGAACCAGTTCGTAAGAGTCATTTGTTTTGTGAATTGAACTGCATTGGTCATGCTGTATATTTTTGATTGGCTAATAGAACCAGTTCATAAGAGTCATTTGTTTTGTGAATTGAACTACACTGGTCATGTTGTATATTTGTGATTCGCTAACAGAACCAGCTCAAAAGAGTCATGTGTTTTGTGAATCGAACAATTTGGTCATGCTGTATATTTTTGATTCGCTAATAGAAATGGCTCAAAAGAGTTGTTTGCTTTGTGAATCGAACTACATTGCTCATGCTGTATATTTTTGATTCACTAACAGAAACAGCTTAAAAGAGTCATTTGGTTTGTGAATCGAACTTCATTGCTCATGCTGTATATTTTAATTGGCTAACAGAACCAGTTCATAAGAGTCATTTGTTTTGTGAATCAAACTACATTGCTCATGCTGTATATTTTAATTGGCTAATAGAACCAGTTCGTAAGAGTCATTTGTTTTGTGAATCGAACTACACTGGTCATGTTGTATATTTGTGATTCACTAACAGAACCAGCTCAAAAGAGTCATGTGTTTTGTGAATCGAACTACATTGCTCATGCTGTATATTTTAATTGGCTAACAGAACCAGTTCGTAAGAGTCATTTGTTTTGTGAATCAAACTACATTGCTCATGCTGTATATTTTAATTGGCTAACAGAACCAGTTCGTAAGAGTCATTTGTTTTGTGAATCAAACTACATTGCTCATGCTGTATATTTTAATTGGCTAATAGAACCAGTTCGTAAGAGTCATTTGTTTTTTGAATCGAACTACACTGGTCATGCTGTATATTTTTGATTCACTAACAGAAACAGCTTAAAAGAGTCATTTGTTTTGTGAATCAAACTACATTGCTCATGCTGTATATTTTAATTGGCTAATAGAACCAGTTCGTAAGAGTCATTTGTTTTTTGAATCGAACTACACTGGTCATGTTGTATATTTGTGATTCACTAACAGAACCAGTTCAAAAGAGTCATGTGTTTTGTGAATCGAACAATTTGGTCATGCTGTATATTTTTGATTCACTAACAGAAACAGCTCAAAAGAGTTGTTTGTTTCGTGAATCAAACTACATTGGCCATGCTGCATATTTTTGAATCGCTAATAGAACCAGCTCAAAAAAGTATTTTTTTTTGTTTGAATCGAACTACAATGGTCATGCTATATATTTTTGATTGGCTAATAGAGCCAGCTTAGAAGAGTCATTTGTTTTGTAATGGTCATGCTGTATATTTTTGATTCACTAATGGAGTGACTCTTATATAATTTGTTTTGTAAATTGGACTACGCTGGTCGTCCTGTATAAACTGGTCATGCTGTATGTTTTGACTGACTAAAAAAGAGTAATTTTTCTTTTAAAGCAGAGTACACTGCTCATGTAGTTTGTTTTTGATTCCAAAGAGTTTACACAATGGGCTACACATATTGCGCTGTATGTTTTCATTAAAAAAGAATGTTTTTAAGTGTCAATCATTGTTGTTTTGAGAATCAATATTGGAATTGTTCAAATAAACATTAAACAGAAAATCAATATATTTATTCAGCCATAACTGCTTGGATTGTTACAGAAATGTTAAGATGTTGGAAATAAAAATGTAAAAAGAAAGAAGCAAGGCAAGACGTTTTACAATTCTATTCTTCCCTTTTTTTTTTTTTTTTTTTTGCAAAAAATATAAGCCAGAGACTTGCATTAGTAGATCACCAGAATGCCCAGTAGCAGAGACCCAGTTAAAACTGGGACATGCCTGCACACACACACATATACATCCAACATGTAATCTCTATGGGAAAGCTCACATGTATCAAAAATGGTCAGCGATGGCTAAATTTAGTACTGTGTGGTAAGTAGGTCTCACGGTCTTATCTCACTCTCTCTCTCTGTGTCTCCTTCTGTTTTTTCTTTCGCAGTCGGGAGGGTCAATCAGTGCACATGGTTTCTGTGGTAATCATTAGGTGAATGAATGTCAGGGAACATGGCCTGCCATCAGAGGTTCCAGTGGATTATTTGAAGGCAAGGGTGTGGGATCAACCAAATAGCCCCAGGACCGGGTCAGGTGATTCCACACATAGTGATTCCACACATAATTAAACAGCTATAATGTTGTCAATACTAAATTTGAAAGCAATTTCAGTAATTTGTAATTTTCATACTCCAATTATGTTGCTCTAATTGCAGAAATCAATTTTCCTCGATAGATGAAAGACTGACTGTGAGAAAATTTGGGAACGTGAGAAAATTTGGGAAGATTCAGTGACCACAACTTTGCTGACGTTCTCACAGAAAGTTTTTTTTTTTTTTCCTGTATTTTTTTTTGCTGTACATTTTCTGTGCAGATTAGTCAAAATGTTCAGTGAAAGAACACAAAAGGGGAATGAATGTGTTAAACTTAGTTTACAGCGGTTATTGAAATTCCATGGAAATCTTTTTTTTAGATTTTTGTGGGCCTGGAAGTCAGTCAGGTTCTAATTCCATTGAATGTCACAAAGGATATTTAAATGCGTAAGACAGTGTCAGATTCGTAATGGGATGTATTTCCCAATACAGGAGTGAAGTGTGTCACATTTACATGTTTTTTGTTTTTTGTTTTTTTTTTATTAAGTATTGAATTTGTCATTTGCTGGAAATGCCCTTTAAATGGATAGTCAACCCAAAAATAGAAATTCTGCTACCATTATTTAGCATCATATCATTGCAAACTTGTATGCGTTTCTCTTTTCTTCTGAATACATAAGATATTTTGAATAATTTTGATAACAAGACAGTTTTGTTTCTATTGACTTTCATTGTATTCTTCAGAATATCATTTTTTGTGTTCCTTAGAAGAAAGTCAGTAAATTTTACTTTGACTACATGATCTAGTTTTGATCTAATTTGATCTAATTTAGGTTCACCAAAATAACATTTTGAGAGAAAGAGAGAAAGTGCAACACGCTTACATTAATTTATCAAACACAAGAAGAATGAAAACTTCTAAAATTATAATGAGGTCTAATTATAATAGTTCATTGTCAATGCATTGTTAAAGGATTAGTTCACTTCCAGAATTAGATTTTCTGAAAATTTGCTCACCCTCATGTTATTCAAGAAGTTCATGTCTTTCTTTCTTCCTACGAAAAGAAATTAAGGGATCCTAGCCGAGGAATAAGGGTCTTATCTAGCAAAACAATCAGTCATTTTCTTAAAAAAAAGTAAAAAAAAAAAAAAAAGATATACTTTTTAAACCACAAATGCTCATCTTGCACTAGTTTTACTTCACGCATTACGTAATCGCGTTGGACAGATCACACATGACGTAGACGTAAATACTTGTGAACTTGCAAAAAAAAGTCAAACACCTTTTACAAAAAAAGGTAAACAACGATGTAGGACAATTTTGAATCGAAGTACACAGACGAATAACTAACTACACATGACCTTTCCAACATGATTACGTAATACGTCATAGTCATATTCAAAGTCATAGACATGCATTTGTGGTTAAAAAGTATTCTTTTTTTTTTTTGAAGGATTGTGATCAGGATCGTGAAGCTGCATTGAAGCTGCAATTTCAACTTCCAACCCGTTGGCCCCCATTGAAGTCCACTATATGAAGAAAATGCCTGGATTGTTTTCCTCAAAATTTTTAATGTCTTTTCGACTGAAGAAAGAAAGACATGAACATCTTGGATGATTTGGGGGTGAGTAAATTACCAGGAAATTTTTATTCTGAAAGTGAACTAATCCTTTAATATTTTGCAGTGCTATTTTTGTCCGGCTATAGTTGTGTATGAATCACAGCTCGCTTTGTTCAGTAATCAGGCAGCAATGCTAATATGAGCAGTTGTATTCTGTACAGTGAAAGCTGCAGGCATGTTTGTAAATGTGCTTGTTACTCTACGTCTTTTGAGCAAAGAGATCCCCAGGCTGGAGAACAGAAATGGGAAAGAAATAATGAGAAACAATTTAGAGTCAGATGAAAAGCATTGGGTATTCCTAGAGGGAATGAAGACAGAAATAGTAGCTAAACGTAACAACCATCTACCTGAATGTGCCTAATAACAGTAACACTTGCAGAAAAGATTGAAGTGTTTTTCACAATGATTGACGTGGTGTAGTTAGACAATTCCTCTGGGATGTGCAGATCAAAGCTGACAGGATAAAAGCAAGGCAGTTTCCTTTTAGCCGTGTCAGTAATGCCAATGATTTCCTCCAGGGGAAATTCAAGAGAAGCTAAGATGCTAAAATCTTTTGGTGTAACATTTACATGAGCGGTAAGCGCAGATGTTAAGTCACCTAAAGCCATGTACGCTGATGCTGGTGATCCAACACATCTGTCAGTCACTAAGGTGTTTCTTTAAAGAGTTGTATGATGGAGAAGTCAAAATAACGCAAAGCCAAAATGATGTTTTAGAGCTAATGGACTAGTCTAATGGTGAGAGAAGTGAAAATGGCTTCCCTTTCCATGTATAAATTAGTCTGCAACAGGCTAATATACACAATGCTGAAAAATGGTCAAAATTGTCAAAATGAATGGATATGTTAATGGATATGACAATGTTAGTGTATTTGGTCTTGGTGGAATAGATCTGAGATGCTGCTGATTTGTTATTGTTGGTTATTGCTGTTTTTGTAGATTATTGCTGCTGCTGCTGCAAAGCGAGTACAGGAACTTTTAACTGCTAATACATATGCCAATATGGTGCTGTGAGTATGTAAAATGTACTGCTGTTGCACGAATAGTATATAAAATAAATATATAATAGCAGATATATACAGGTGGAGCTGGGGAGGTGGCGGGTTTCAGAGGATGCTAATCAGCCACTTAAATGTGAACCAATCAGCTTGTACCAAGTAGTTTAACACTGTGAATATCATCAGTTTGCATTAATGACCCATCAGCTTGCACCATCTAGAGTTTCATGACAGAACAAGGGATTTATTAGAGAAATTCTAAGTAACAAAAAATGAGATGCTGAAAGATAAAAGGTACCTGACCATTTAAAAGTTTAGGGTTGGTACAGTGTTTTAATATTTTCGAAAGAAACATTAAAAAGTTTTTTTACGCTCTGTAAATCTGCATGTATTTGACCAAAAAAACATTAAAAACAGTAATATTGTGAAAATTTTAAAATAACTGTTTTGTGCATGCCCCTTTCTGCCACAGAATACATAAAAATATAAAAGGTAATTGTGACACACAATTCAGACTTTTTTTCTCACAATTTTGAGTTTATATCTCACAATTCAGACTGTTTCCCCACAATTCTGAGAAAAGTCTTTCAATTGACCCTTCGCAAAAACCCGCCCTTCTTAGTTACTGTTGCTATGTCCGACAAACAATGGCGCTCTCACACTACACATCTTGTTCTAATGCAGTGAAAAAAGACATCACGGAGCGAAGAGGAAACTGACGACATGCCGACAGACAAGACAGAGCAGGTTACTTCTGGTATGAAACAAGGTCTCAGCTTTAAAACTGTTTTGTAGTTCCTTGATGCGTGACAGATCAGTGTATCGCCTTATTAGATTAATGATATGTGAAACGATCGTCTTTTCTTCTTTACTTAAAGCACAAAAAAAAAAAAAATGAATGAATGAACATCAGAACCTATTTTATTTAACCGCAGAAAGATGTCAGTTTAAATCCACTGAAGTTAATCTACTCTCCTGTCTGATTTGCTTGTCGGACAAAATGGTGGATTAGGCGTTATGATTGGTGAGATTGCATGTCAATCAGTTTGCAAGGATCAACTGCAAAAAATTAAAAAAAAAAAAAAAAAAAAAAAAAAAAAATTGTGATATGTAAACTCCAAATTCAGAGGAGAAGAGTCAATACTGGGATAAAAGATTTTGTGAGATAAAAATACATTTTTTTTTTTATTTTTATTTTAAAATGTAATTTATAGAATGGATAGTTCCGGTTCTTGATTCTGATTGGTTGAACTGTTGTAAAATACTTTACAAACATCAAAGACATAGAATACCCAAGACTTGTCACTCGTATAGTTTTGAATGGGGAAAAATGCAACGCTCATTGTGGCGGCGAAGCCCTGCCTTCATAATGAAAGAGCCAGTTGTTTATTAGTAAAGTCAGCGCGTCACTGCAGCTGCCGTTAGATGTCCTGGTTGCTATAGAAACAGTCAGCGCTCAGTACCGCACATGCCCACTGGCTGATCTAGTCTGAAAATAAGCTTTTTTTAAAATAAGGAACAATATTTATAAGGCAGTTCTTGTCAGATTTTATTGGTGATTTCAAATATGAAATTTAATTGTAAGCTTGGTGAACAGTTTTGGAGAATTTGATGTTTTCCCATTTAAAGAGATAGGAGCTGCACTTGCATGCCCGAGAGGTGTTTGAAAGATGGGCGCTGAGTTAAATGACTTGCCTTAAAGGGACTTTGCAAACATACACCTTTGTTTACTTTTGTGTGTTGCTTGGCAACCACTTTGTTGCAACCACAACTGTTTCTGAGGAACTACATTGTTTGGTGGAAGAATACCCTGTTGAAAAAACCAGCATATGCTGGTAGGTGGGTTTTGATGCTGGGATGCTGGTTAGGTAGGTTTTGATGCTGGTTTAAGATGGTCCTTTGCTGGTTTATGTTGGTCCTTATCTGGTTTATGCTGGTCCTTTGCTGGTTTATGCTGGTCCTTGACCAATAACATGACCAGCAAAGGACCAACATAAACCAGCAACAAAACCTACCTAGCCAGCATCCCAGCACTGAAACATACCTGCCAGCATATGCTGTTTTTTTCACCGGGGTACTGTTTTTATTTATATCATTACACTATATTTGCTCTGTTTTATTTCGTGAAACCTTACTACGTATATGGAATAACTGTTTTATAAAAGCAGTAAGCCCCATGAAGCCGTGGTAGCCCTAACTGCTAAGGGGGATTTGCGTCGTGCCTAACCCTTTGGCTGTTATAAACTCACTGTAAACCACGGCTTCTTGGGGCTTATTGCTTTATTATTACTGTAATGTCGAAGCAACATGCAGATTTGTTGCTCAAGAAACATTACTTATTATTACCAGTGTTAAAAACAGTTGTGCTGTTTAATAGTTTTGTGGATTAGCCTTTATTTGAAGTAGAAATCATTTGTAAGATTATAAATGTCTTTACTGCCCCTTTTGATCAATTTAATGCCTCCCTGCCGAATAAAAGTATTAATTCATATAAAAAGACTTATATAACTTGTATAACAAAAATCTTTTGAATTGTAGTGTAGCACAGGATATAGTTTAATCTCACGTTCTTTCCCTAATAGCTCTCTAACTGCTATCCTTATATAAGGAGTGTTAGCTTGGGAAGAGCATTTGTTCTTGATCGCACCCTTCCTGTGCTCTTTAAAATATGTATAATCTTTTACCGAAACTTGGTCCTTTTCCCACCTCCACCCACAGTGCTTTAGAGTGATTCAGCATTAAGTTTGACAGTCAAGCTCAAGTGCAGACAGACAAAAGATGATCTTGCAAGAGACAGGAGTGTGGATGTTTAAAACCTCCTACCATGGATAAGGAAAGCCTGATGCCAGAAGTGTATTTTATAGTTTCTATAATTATGGACTTCACAAGGATTTTGGCAGAATTCCATGTGAAATATTGTTACTTAACACTAATCTATAGATTCACGTCCAAGAAAGACGATAGACAAAACCAGAATTTTCAGCATCATTACTCCAGTCTTCATTGTCACATGATTCTTCAGAAATCATTTTAATATGCTGATTTGGTGCTTAAGAAACAAAAAGCATTAGTCGCAGCTCTTTAACCAGAATAGATCCGAAATGAACCAAGTTTGATTGGCAAAACCACAACCCATCCAAACAGAATCGTTCCCTCTCAATATCTATGCACCAAAACAAGCCTAATGAGCTGGTCAGGGTGACCCTTGTTCAACATCTGGTGTTGTAATTGGACGCCCAGGACTGACCCCTCCATCCTTTGATTAAAATGGGCCTTGATTTTTACGGGCCAGGCTAACGGAATCCAGACCCCCGGCATTACGGCTCCCATCGTCGTGGGAACGGCAGGTTCCCTTAACGACATGCGGATTGGCCGCTATCAAGGGGGTCAGCGTGGGTAATAATGACCCGGCTAGCCCCACACTACATTTTTGTCCAATTAGAGCGCAGCGCACTTCAAAAGGCCATACCTTCAGCACAGCAAGATGCACATGAGAGAGGAAGAATGGGATAGACAGGAGAAAAAAAAGAAAGAAAAGCAGAGAAGCCGCTTTTTGGAGTGTTAAGGACTCAGGAGGAGGGTCCATAGGGTCTTTATAATGGAGCCGTGGTCTGAGTGTGTGTGAGGCTGGGTTATTGTCAAAGCGCATATAGAGGCTAATGGGGTTTTGAGGGGTGGAATTTGTAGTTGGTAATAACTGAGGTCAGGAAAGGTCACTCTGAAGAAGTGAACGGGACAATGGGGAGGAGAACATGTTTTTGTTCAAACACAAAGAATGTGTTCCACAACTTCCATGATTTGTCATATCTTTTTTTGTACATGTGGAAGTGGAAAATGTTGAAGACAAGTTCTTGAAGACTATCTATCTATCTATCTATCTATCTATCTATCTATCTACTTATTATCTATCTATCATTCTATCTATCGTTCTCTTGTTGTCTTGTTTTATCGTTCCATCCATCCATCCATCCATCCATCGTTCTATCATTCTGTTTTGTTTTATCATTTCATCCATCATTTTGTATATCTGTCATTCCATCTTTCTATCTACAGATTGTTCTATCATTCGATCTGTCTGTTGTCTATTGTTGTCATTCTATCATTGTATCATTCTCTCATTTTATCAGTCCATCCATCCATCCATCCATCTATCTGTCGTTCTGTCGTTCTATCATTCTATCATTCTGTTTTGTTTTATCATTTCATCCATCATCTTGTGTATCTATCATTCCATGTTTCGATCTATCTATCTGTCTATCTATCTATCTATCTATCTATCTATCTATCTATCTATCTATCCATCTATCCATCTATCCATCTATCTATCTATCTACCTATCTATCTACCTATCTATCTACCTATCTGTCGTTCTATCTGTCGTTCTGTCATTGTGTCATTCTATCTTATTTTATCATTCCATCAATCCATCCATCCATCCCTCCATCCATCATCTTGTGTGTCTCCACTCTGATTCTATTGATCTGTCTATCATTTATATTGTATCATTCATTATATCATTTATATTGATCTATCATTCCATCTTTTTATCTATCGTTCGATCTGTCTTTTGTTTTATATTGATCTATCATTCCATCTTTCTATGTATCAATCGTTCGATCTGTCTTTTTTATTGATCTATTATTCCATCTTTCTATCTATCATTCTATCATTCTGTGTATCGATCGTTCTATCGTTCGATCTGTATTTTTTTATTGATCTATCATTCCATCTTTCTGTCTATAATTCTATCATTCTTTCTATCATTCTGTCTTGTTCTATATCATCCATCCATCGTTCTGTTGTTCTATCACTCTGTCTTTTGTTTTTTCGTTTCATCCATCCATCCATCCATCCATCCATCTATCCATCCATCCATCCATCCTTCCATCTATCCATCCATCCATCATCTTTTTTATATTGATCTATCATTCCATCTTTCTATCATTCTATCATTATTTCTATCATTCTGTCTTGTCCTTTATCCATCCATCCATTCATCCAAGCATCCATCATCTATCTATCTATCTATCATCTATCTGTTGTTTTATTGTTTTATAGTTCTATCGCTCTATCGTTCTATCGCTCTATCTATCGTTCTGGCATTCTATCATTCTATCTATCATTTTATATCCATTTCTCTATCCATTTTATTTTAATTCTGCTTCCTTTTCCTTCACATTTAAATCCTGTTTCCTTTCCTTCACATTTAAATCCTGTTTGGTTACCTCAGTTCAGTTATAAATTCTTTCTTTTTCTCGAGGCATTCCTAGTGTAATTCTGAATGGTTCGCAGTCCTTTAGTGACGATGCTGAAACGTTTTTTTTTTTTTTTTTTAAATGTGTTTAATGCTGATTCATTTAGGTGCAGGGTTTTACATCAAAATCATGGCCTCGTTACTTTTTAATCATGAGCTTTTCCAGTAAAATGATGTCATACTCTCAATCACTCACCTGGGATCATCAGTTTACCTTCTGGGAATAAAGGCAATCCTTGGCCCCTCAACCTTGCATTCACTTCAGCAGATTACTAAAGGATTTCAGTCTGTTTACTACCCAGAGAATCATCCCATTAGTGCTTAATCCAAAGGTTTAAAGTGTTTTAGAAGTGCACCTACTTTATACTATAAGTCATTTTTATGGAATTGTGCCACAGTGGGCACAACTATATGCTAATTTGCTGACAAATGCCTATATTTTCAATTGCAGATGCATTTAAATCCAGGAACCACTGTTCTTGCATCAGTCTGTGGTGATGCTGGGTGTTTGCAGAGTTAACTCCACCTTTGAGGCATAGTTATCACAGATCTGAGGTCAGTTTGGGGTACTCTTCTATCTACACTGAGGATTTGAGATGACGGGAGTTCATCTCCTGAAGTCTGCATGTTGGTAATACCTCTTCAGGCTTAACTGTGACCTGTAGGTCACACACAAACATACATACAGCTGATACGCTCAGGGCCGTCCATGCTTCAGCGTATCAGCCCCCTGGTGTTCTCACTGACCCAGTGCTAACACATATACACACACTCTATTTCTTAATCCTCAGATAGGTCACATAGCCCCCGGTGTGCTTTGACACCAGCCCATCCATCCATCCATCCATCCATCATAATTTCTGTAACTATCGTTGTGACCCTGCCGTGTACCTTGATTACATATTGCTTGACTAAACATGGATTTAAATTTAAATTTGTATGTAATTCGGAACTGAATTGAGAATGCTTTTTAAATTCCTGAATTTGATGAGGTAGCAAACAGGTTGCGAAATTACAATAGGAATATAAATTTAAAGTAATTTAAGTAACTGCATTGAGTGTAATTTTTAATGAGAAAAGGAAGGTTCTGCGATGCAAACTTTAAATGATGGCTTGATGAAACCTCGTCTGAAAGTTTATTTAAGAAATTAAGTTTATTGAAGAATTTAAGAACATCTTAAATTTTAGATTTTATAGGCTGTACAGACAGACAGAATTTTTTAAACCCAATTTAAAATATACTATTAATTTTTTTGCATTTTAATTAAATTCTAAAATATGTGAAATGGTTTTAAACATTGGTAAATGTGTTTCAATTAAACAATATTAAAATAAATGATATTAAGTTTTTATCTAATACTTTTACAGTTCAGTTTGAATAAAATACATGAAAAGTAATGAACATGCAAGCCAATTAAATTAGTCATACTGACTAAGTGTGAGAAAATACCTATGGTTTTGTTCTTTACATAAACTTAGCACTTCAGGTAATTCACGGTGAAAAGGCAAAAAATGTCAGAACTAGCCTTACCACATTCCACCATTGTTAGAAGTGTTGAAACGCATGCTAAATGCACGTTCATTGATAATATCACACATTTGTCACTCCCGCCATAACCTGCACGTGTTATGCATGCAACAAAGCAGTCTGAGATCGAACAGTCCGCACCAGTTCATTATGGGAGTAATTATCAGGTCATTTTCCTCCAAATTTAAAGCAAATAGCTGAGGTTTCATCAAAGGACGAGTCCCCATAATGCTTCTCTGTGTGTTTCCATAGAGACGGATCATTTTTAGAGCTTGACCTGTGATCCTCACCTTTCACCCCCACTCAACCAGACCCCTTAATACCTTCCTGTCTCCATTAGGGCAGTGCCGGGGTCACAGGCGTTAGAGGTCAAAGAGGAAAGTTCATCCTGCCGCTCAGGTCACATCACAAAATAGGTGCATTGTGATATTTTTAAGTCAACTTTTGAGATGGGGAAGAGCATATTTTTGGGTGTGAGAGAGCGTGTAAACAAGCAAATGTAGGGCATTTGCCGATAGGTGCTATTAACTAACCATCCAATCTGTTGCAATTGAAGATTTAAAGCTTCCCTTCACAGATGACTGAGAAGAGGAGAGTGTGTTGAGATTTGGTGTGACTGAGGGTCAGACTATTATAGGGCCTGTGAAAGATGGCTGAGGGTCCGACAGCAGTTATGTGTGATTTCTCATTAGTCATTTACCCTGACAGTGCAATGGAGGTGGTCTGACAGACAGACGATTACAATGAATATACCTACATCCATACAGATGAACTCTGTAGAGCACCTGCATTTACACATTCATCAACAGCTTTCTTTGAAACAAACACACTTTAAGTTAGCTGGCTAAATGGGGACATACTGTTGTTGATGCACTACCAGTCAAAAGTTTTTTAAACATTCTCTTCTGCTCACCAAGCCTGCATTTATTTGATCCGGAGTACAGCAAAAACAGTACAATTTTGAAATATTTTTACTATTTAAAATAACTGTTTTCTATTTGAATATATTTTAAAATGCAATTTATTCTTGTGATTTCAAAGCTGAATTTTTAGCGTCATTACTCCAGTTACATGATCCTTCAGAAATCATTCTAATATTCTGGTTTGCTGCTCAAAAAACGTTTGTTATTATTATGTTGAGTAGAATTTTTTCAGGTTTCTTTAATGAATAGAAAATTCAGAAGCTTTTATCTGAAATAGAAATCTTTTGTAACATTATACATTTTTGATCAATTTAAAGCATTCTTGCTAAATTGAAAAAAATATTCATTTCTAGAATTTCTTTTCCAAAAAACCCCAAAAACTTATATTGACTCCAAGCTTTTGAATGGTATAGTGTATCTTTTTATTTCAGCTAAATGAAGAACGTTGGATCTTTCTATTAATCAAAGAATCCTGAAAAAATGTACTCAACTGTTTTAAATGTTGTTGTTGTTGATGATGATGATGTTTCTTGAACAGCAAATCAGCATATTATTACTATATTATTAGTAATAAATTACATATTATTACTACATATTATTATTATTAGTAATAAATTACATTTTAAAATATTCCCAAATAGAAAGCAGTAATTTTAAATAGTAAAAATATTTCACAGTATTACTGCTATTGCTGTATTTTGGATCAAATAATTGCAGGCTTGGTGAGCAGAAGAGACTTCTTTAAAAAACATTAACACTCTTACTGCTCAAAAACTTTTGACTGGTAGATTATCTGTTGTTTGTATATTCCAACCCGCACCCTAATACTTAGAATTTTATTATTTTTTTCTTTTTGAAGAATAAAATAGTTTTATCATAATATTTTATTTTTTGCAATAAAATAAAATAAAATAAAAAAAATATTTAATTAATTAATTAATTAAATACATACACTGTAAAAAATAAAAAACACAATTTGTTGAGTCAGCTTAAAATAATTTGTTACTCTGCTGCCTTAAAATTTTAAGTTCAATCAACTAAAATAAGTTTAGGCAACTTGAAATGTTAAGTTGTACTAAGTAACAACTTAGATATTTGTGTTTGCTAAACTTAACAGATGGGTAAGTAACCCAGCTGCCTTAAAATTTTAAGTTGATTCAGATCAAACATCTAAGTTGTCGCTTAGTATAATTTAACATTTCAAGTTGAATAAACTTTTTTGAGTGGACTGAACTTAAAATTTAAAGGCAGCCAGGTTACAAATTATTTTAAGTTGACTCAGCAAATTGTTTTTTGTTTTTTTTTACACTGTAAGGAGGTCCCTGTTTTTTTTTTTTTTGTTTGTTTTTTTTTGCAATATATATTGCAATACATGCATGCAGTCCTCCACAGAAAGTGACTATATATATTAGTCACTTTCCGTGGAGTACTGCATGCATGCATACGTATTATAGAAATTTTACTTGGTGTCTGAGTTTCTACTTAAGCTCTGAGTGACCACAGACCTTATATTATTTATATTAATTACTATAATTAAAAAAGGATGTTTTAAAAATGTGTGAATTTCTAAGAAGAAATCCACAGTGCATTGTCTTTCCAGGCTGCCCTATAAATTGGGACCATAACTGAACATCTGCAGCTTTTGTTACAGTGCAAAGTAGGGTGTTGCAAAAAAACCCCCAAAAAAACAAGTGTTCCTCCGTTATTATCAAGACAACAAAAATGCTCTTTTTTTTTTTTTTTTTTGTCAGCATAGACAAGAGTTTGTATCGGGAGAGTTTGTACAGGTTTACTGAATTCTCCAAATGCAGATGTGAGTCCTCAAGTATCATAATTTGATTATCATTATATCTGTGTGTAAACGTAATTACATGTAACTCTCTAAAACAGGACTGACAACTGTATTCAGCTGCTGTGTGAATGCAGTGTGAACTTAGCTTTTTGGTGAACTCTCATAGGTTTATTGCTCGTCTGGAAAAATGAGGGCTGTATTTCATTATCTCTCACACACATCTATGGGATATGCATGGTTCTTACTCCATATAAAGGTAATATTTATCTTACTGTGGTCTTAACAGTCACCTAACCACCCACAGACTGTATCCACATCCATGCAATGAGGGCACTTAAGGACTGGGTGTGTGTGTTGTCCACCCCTATATCTGCTATACACTTACTCATTTTATCTTAGAGCTCAGTGTGTATTTCCCCACCATCTGTAATGTTGTTTCATCCTGTTCCTGTTCCTCACTGAAGCACTTCAGAGATAAAAGCTCTTGCTCTCTCTGTGTTTTATAAAAATGATTATTTAAAACTTGCCCACAGTGCTGTCTGCCTCCATAAAGATTCCTGTGTGATGACATGGCAGAACAGACTTGTAATACAGCCATCGGAGAGGGTGATTGATCGAGCCCCGTTCACCCCAAACCAACTCTCACATGCTGGATCTGTAGCGACTTGCCAGTGCCGAGAGAGGTATTAGGGTGTGTGTGAGAACTGCAGGAGAGGGAGAAACAGAGTAGGAGGAACAAGGCTTTGAAGAAGGTGAAAAAAATACCTGCAGCCAGGTGTAAAGTGGGACCTCTCTGTCTCTTTATGTCTCTCTCTTTATCCGTTGCTCATTTGGAGCTGGTCTTGCAGTCTTTCTCGACACACACACATGCACCCACCGACCCCCTCTCTCCTGGGTTCTACTGCCTGGTGTGATTTATGTGTTCTGCATACAATAGCAGTGAGGCTAGAAATAGAGACAGAGCATATTTAATGTACTGTTAGACCAGTTCGTTGTGACGGTTTGCCCGAAGCACCATAGGTGGAAAATCCTCTATCCTTCACCTAGTTATCCTAGGACAGATCTTTCTCATTGGCTTCAGACTGAATGGCGTCTCAACACTAGGTGTGTAATGACGCAATTAAAAACTGAAATGCTATGACAGATAGAAAGACTGAGAAATGAGGAAGAAAAACAAAAAAGGAATGAAGGATTGGAAGTAGGAAGATGATAGACAGAACAGAAAAATAAAGAAAGGAAGGTAAGCAGTAGAAGAAAAAGAGACAGAAAAAGAAGGAAGCAAGTTAAAGGGGTCATCGGCTGCCCATTTTCCACAAATTGATATGATTCTTTAGGGTCTTAATGAAAAGTCTATAATATACTTTGATTAAAAATTCTCAATGGTAGTGTAAAACAACACCATTTTTACCTTGCCAAAATCAGCTCTGATCTGAGGTAAGACGCTCATGTCAATCAACTATCGTGGGAGCGACCTCTGTGGGTTTGACGCAATGACGACAGGCATCTGAGAACGGCTCGATTTGAAAAAGGGGATATTATTTTTACAGATTAATTAAAAACCACTGCATGGATTTTTATCATTATAGGGTAGATATGTACATACACTGCCAACACACATTAATGTTCAAACAGCATGTAAAAGTGAACTTAGCATCTGATGACCCCTTTAAACAAACAGGTAGAAAGGAAGAAAGATGGACAAAAAGGAAATGAAGATGGATAGGAAGGAAGAAAAACAGACAAAAAGGAAGGAAAGAAATTTGATAAACTAGGGAAGGAAGGAGAAAGTCAGGAAGTATGTTAGACAAATAGTAAGAAGGAAGGACAGGAATAGGTGGGAAGTTAGATATGAGTTTAGAAATATAAAGAAGAGAGGAAGATAGGCAGAGGGAGGAAGAAAGACAGAAATTAAGATATAAAGTCAGACAAGAAGGCAGACAGGTGAACAAAAAGAAAGGAAAGAATGAAGCAAGTTAGACAAACAGGTCGAAAGGAAGAAAGACAGGCAGAAAGGAAATGGAGATAGACAGAAACGAAGGAGAACCAACAAAAAGAAAGAAAAGAAGTTTGACGAAAGGAGGAAGAAAGAACAGAAACAGGAAGAAAGATGTGGGTGTAGTAATATGAAGAACAGGAAAGAAGAGAGACAAACAGAAATGAAGATATAAAGTCAGACAAGAAGGAAGTTAGAGAAACTGTATGAAGGAAGGCAGACGAACAGAAAGAAAGGACAGGGAGATAGACTAAAAGGAAAGAAAGAAGATAGACAAACCAGGAAGGAAGGAAAGAAGACTGGAATGAATGAGGAAGTCAGGAAGCATGTTAGACAAACAGGAAGGAAAGAGGAAGTCAGGAAGTATGGGTCACACTTTATTTAAAGGTCCAGTTCTCTCTATAAACAAACAATTAACTATGACTTTTGGCTTAAAGGAGAAGTCCACTTCCAAAACAAAGATTCACATATAATGTACTCACCCAATTGTCATCCAAGATGTTCATGTCTTTCTTTCTTCAGTCGTAAAGAAATTATGTTTTTTGAGGAAAACATTTCAGCATTTTTCTCCATATAACGGACTGATAAGGTGCCCCGATTTTGAACTTCCAAAATGCAGTTTAAATGCGGCTTCAAACAATCCCAGCCGAGAAAGAAGGGTCTTATCTAGCGTAACAATCTATGGTTATTTTCATAAAAATAATACAATTTATATACTTTTTAATGTCAAACGCTCATCTTGTCTTACTCTGCCTGGACTGTGTTTTCCGGTTCATGACATTTAGGGTATGTCGAAAAATTCCCATCTCATGTTCTCCCTCAACTTTAAAATCGTCCTATATCGCTGTTTTACCTTTTTTGTTAAGGGTGTTTGATCTTCTTTGCATGTTCACTTTGCATAGACTGAGTCGGTACTTCTGCAGCGATGTAGTCTTTGTGTCCATCTTCCTTCTTATTGTCTAACATACTTCTAGTCTGACTTCCTCCTTCCTGTCTTCCTTCCTTCTTCCTGCTTTCCTGTTTTCCTTCCTTCTTCCTGCTAACAAACATCCTTTCAGGAAGGAAGGAAGGAAATCAGACAGACTAAAAGGAAGGGAAGAAGTTTGACAAAGGAAGAAAGGTAAACAGACAAGAAGGAAGTAGGAAGTCAAACAGGAAGTATGATGGACAAATAGTAAGAAGGAAGGCAGACAGACACAAACGAAGGAAAATAGGCAGACAGAGAGGAAAGAAAACAAAACAAAAACAGGAAGGAAGGAAAACAGAAATACAAAAGAAGGAAAGAAGTTTGATGAAGGAAGGAAGGAAGACAGACTGGAAGGAAGGGGGATATCAGGTAGAATGTAAACAAAGTATGATAGACAAATTGTAAGAAGGAAGATGGACAAACAGAAAATAAAATGGACAGAAGAAAAACAGACAAAAAGGAAGGAAAGAAGTTTGATGAAGGAAGACAGACAGGAAAGTATGAGGAAGTCTGAAAGTATTATAGACAAACAATAAGAAGGAAACTGGACACAAACAAGGAAAATAGGTAGATAGAGAAAGGAAAGAGACAAACAGAACAAAAAGGAAGTTAAACAGGTAGAGAGGAAAAAAGGAAGATGTACGGAAAAAACGGAAAAGGAAGAAGGAAGGAAAGAAGACACACTTTAAAAAAATAAAACATTTGTTGAGTCAGCTTAAAATAATTTGTTACCCTGCTGCCTTAAAATTTTTAATTCAGTCAACTAAAATAAGTTTATTCAACTTGAAATGTTAAGTTGTACTAAGTAACAACTTAGATATTTGTGTTTGCTAAACTTAACAGATGGGTAAGTAACCCAGCTGCCTTAAAATTTGAAGTTGATTCAACTCAAATATCGAAGTTGTCAACAAATAGTTTTTTACAGTGCAGACAAAAAGGAAAGAAGAGACTCACAGAGGAGGAGGAAGAAAGAAAGGATGGATAAAGGTCAGATATGAGCCAAGACAAGAAAGAAGAAATGGAAGAACGAAAACAGACAAACAGGAAAGTAAGTTTCTTTTTTTTCACATTTTAGAGCAATTTGTTTGCACAGGATTTGATGCTTGGTTTATAGTCTGGTTTGTGGAGCATTTGTCAGTGTGTGTATGTGTCTATGAGTATCTATATCTGTGTGATTGATAATCTTGAGAGCTGCTTCTCCTGCTTGTAAAGAGTTACTGATTAAAAGAAAACCAGAACAGAGCTAAACTCGAATCACTCCTCAAATACCAGCCTGTCATAAAACCACAGACTCTATTTCGACACTGCTATCAGTTTAAGACTGCACTCAGTGACCCAGCCCTCACAAATTCACAATTAAAGAATTGTTTCTTTTTCTTTAAGATTGAATCTGAACTGAACTGGCCACAGCACTCTGCAAGTTGCATTAAAATTTGAAACAAAGACTTAAAGCATTCTGGGAAGTGAAGTTCCACCACGGTCAATAAAATTAAAGTTAATTTGCTTAATATAATGAAATATATTGCTGTACTATGCCAGAACTCCATCTGCCTGTACTTGAAACAACAGTTCTGCCATCTCTGTTTTGTAGAGCACGATTTGCTCACAATAGTAGCAGTCAATACACAAAGAGCTCAGTGAATGAGTGCTGAGAGCAGAGAATCACAAATCAGATTTCCTCCGTGGATATTGAGTAATAGTGCTGGCCATGAGCAGTTCTGTGCCTGAGTCAGACGAAAGCTTTGTTCACACTGGCAACACAAATCTAATTTATGTTGCATGCTCAATTCAAAACCGATTATTTATACTCTGAACAGCAGAAAAACACATGGAATCTGATTTGACAGAGCTTGCAGGGCAATACTGTATTGATTCCTCAGACATTCTTCTTCTTCAATTTCATCAGTTCATTTAGCTTGAATCGTTCAAAGTCCAATTTTTTTTTATACTGGATGGGTGTCAGTAATTAGTAAGTTTACTAGTTACTTAAAAAAGTAATCCGATTACATAGCTCGTGTTATTTGTAATATGTTGGTGATCGTAAATTCCTAAATGAGAGGACAGACATAGAAACAAAGAGAGCAAGTTGGAGTAACACGTAAAATAACCACTTTTCACAGCCAACCACACCATTTATCCCACCAGCATGCAATGCTTGTGAAAATAACCCGCTGCATAAAATCACACTCATTTGCAAGTTTCAATGATTGTGTAAGCAAAAATCAGTAATTACTCCACTTATCTAAATGCTCGGTCTCTGCATGGCTCCTAGTTATTTCCAACAATGAAAGTGAGCGCTTTCATTGCATTTGTGTATTATTCAATCAAGCCTCCATATGCACTCATTTAGGAGCCATTGAGTCTGATGTATTGACACGCTGACTGCTGGCCTCTTTGGCTGCCTGTACACTTTGAATAGGTCTGCTGGACACTGAATGCATTTATAATGAAGCTCTAGATGTGTGGACAAAGACACTCTCTCTGTCTCCACTGCCTCTATCTTTGCAATTACAACATTACGGTAATAATGTTAGCAGCTCTAAGCCTGGAGACACAATGGGGGAGAGAACAGTTATAGCTTCTTGAATAGATTTAAATGGTTGTTACAGTAAAGATGGTAAGGGGAATTCACTAAAATTGAATTGCACCCGCTGTTTATTAGTACATGCTGTCATGTTGTTTTGTTGTTTTACAACCCAGTAATGAATTGATGCTTTAAAATGCATGAAGTACACTACTATTCAAAAGTTTGGAGTCAGTAAGATTTAAAAAATATATTTTTTATTTAGCAGTGATGCTTTAAACTATGGGAGCCACTGAGTAAAAATTAAAAAATGGTAATTGCAACTATTTATCTCATACTTATTTTCTTGCAATTGCAAGTTTATATCTTGCAAGTCAAACTTTTTTCTCCAAATTGCATGATACAAACTTGCAGTTCTGACTTTTGTTCTTAGAATTGCAGTTGTGAGTTAAGTCCGAATTGTGAAATGTTAACAGTTCTGAGAACATATCAGTCTTTTTTTCCCCTTAAAATTGGAGTTTATAATTGCAAGTTTGTTGCACAAATCTGAAAATAAAGTCCGAATTGCATTGCAAAAACCGTTTTTCACGCAGTTTGAAAACTTTTTCTCATATTACGTGATATAAATTTGCAATTGCGAATGTCAAAAAAAAGTTTATATTATGCAATTCTGACTTAACTCTTAATTGTGAGTTTATCACCTCATTTGCAATTCCTTTTCTTGCAAATGTGAGTTTGTATCATGCAATTCGGGCCTTTTTTCATGCAGTTAAGACTTTTTTCTCAGAATTGCATGAAAAAAGGTCTGTATCGCAAGATACAAACTCACATTTGCGAGAAAAAGTCAGAATTGCAATTGAGATGATAAACTCACAATTAAGAGTTAAGTCAGAGTTGCATGATATAAGTTTATATCTTGCGATTCTGATTTTCGCTATTGCTAGTTTATCTCATGCATTTCTGACTTTGTAACTTTCAATTGTTTATATCATGCAATTCTGATAAATAATATAAAATTGCATATAAACTCTTGCAAACTCTTGCAATTCTGACTTTTGCAAATGCGAGTTTATATCACACAATTCTGAGAAGAAAGTCTGAATTCTGAGTTTATATCTTGCGGCTTTTGCAATTGCATGTTTATATCATGCAATTCTGACTTTAAAACTCTTAGTGCGAATTTATATCATGCAATTCTGAAAAAAAAAGCTTATTTGTGTGAAAAAGTTAGAATTGCGAGATATAAACTTGCATTTGTGAGAAAAAAAAGTCAGACATTTGAGTTTAGATCTCACAACTCTTTTGCAGTTGCGAGTTTGTCAGGCAATTCTGAGAAAAAAACCTGAATTGTGTTTATATCTCACAATTCTGATGTTCACAATTGAGAGTTTCTATCATGCAATTCTGACTTTATAACTCTTATTGCAAATTTATATCATGCAATTCTGAAAAAAAAATGTATTTGTGTGAAAAAAGTCAGAATTGTGAGATATAAACTTGCATTTGTGAGAAAAAAGTGAGACATTTGGGTTTAGATTTTGCAATTCTGACTTTTACAATTTGGGAGTTTATATCATGCAATTCTGAGAAAAAAAAATCTGAATTGTGAGTTTATATCTCACAATTCTGACTTTCGCAATTGCGTGTTTATATCATGCAACTCTGAGAAAAGTCTGAATTGCAAGTTTCTATCATGCAAAAAACCCCTCAGAATTGTGAGATAAAAAGTCGCAATAACCTTTTTTTTTTTTTTTTTTTTTTAGTCAGTGTTCTTTTTTATTCATTTAAGAAAACAAACAAACAAAAAGGCAGCACAACTTTTTTCAGCACTGATAAAAATGTTTTTGTCTTTTGTCATTTGTCTTTACCGTCACTTACAAGAATACCACAATGTGAATGGCTGCAGGGACTGACACGTAAGAGATGAAATTGTTAATGAAGTCATTATTTTTGTTTTCTTTGCACACAAAAAGTATTCTCGTAGCTTTATACAATTAAGGTTGAACCACTGATGTCACATGGACTATTTTAACAATGTCCTTACTACTGTACCTTACTGGGCCTTGAACGTGGTAGTTGCATTGTTGTCTATGCAGGATCAGAAAGGTCTGCACGTTTGGAACTACACGAGGGTGAGTAATTAATGATAGAATTTTCATTTTCGGTTGAATTAACCTAAAATGTGACATTTATTTAGTGAATAACTGTTTCGGATCAATGATTGAGAGTAGTTTGTGTTTGTATGTGTAGGTGACATTCAGTGTGGGTCACTAGGGAAAGGAGATGCATGGAAAATGTCCCGACACAGTGTTTTTTTCCACTCCGCTTCACAGTGAGAGAGAGAGAGAGAGCATGAGCTGACCACGGCAAAAGTGCAGAAACACACATGCAGGCTCAATACTGCTGACACTTCGGCTTCTGGGATGTTAGTTGCTCTGACAAAAAAACCTGTACTGAGCAAACTACATCTCTATAGACACACACACACATTCACAGAATGACCTCTATATGTTTGCTAGGCGAATGGCTCTGTTAATCTCAGTTCGCACTTTCTTTCCACATCTTATTCTTGAAGCTTTAATCACAGCTGTGGAATGATGTTGAGAAAGAGTCTGCTGTTAAACCTCAGCGTTGCTTCCTCACCCAGCTGCATTTAAGCGTCCTTGATTAAAGGCCTCTAATTTTCCATTTAAAATATTTCAGGATCTTGTAAATTTGTGTGATGGAAAAGCAAGCCAGCCTCAGGGGACTCCAGTGTGTTTCTGTGAGTGTGTGCGGGGTGACAGAGTTCAGGTGTGTTTGTGTGCGTATAGGTACGAGTGTGTGTGTGGCGTCTCTCAGATCAGAGGTAGGGAAGGGTTGAACTTTTGAACTGACTCTCTTTAACTGTAATTGAATTTATAAAAACCATTAGAATTCAAAAACATATTTTATTAATGCATCTGTCTGTTTCTGTCTTTATGCTTTTTGTTGCGTAAAATGTCTGGCTGTCATTGTATTGGATGCAAAACATAAAACCAAGTGGCATCTGCAAAACAAATGATGGTACAGCTAACTTTTCTGACCTTATATTAGCTTTTTAACCAACTTGTGTCAAGGTTTTTTTTTTATTTTTTATGATTTATTTTATCTCAAGTTTAAATAGGCATCCTAGTAAATTCACTATAAAACAAAGTCGTTCCCTAGTGGACATCTAGGAAATGCCTCTTTCCAGGTTCTTCTTTTTATTAATTAATGAATTAATGTAAATTAAAATAGAGTAATGCATTAATTATTATTAATTTATGCACTATTTAATTATAAATAAAATAATTAAATTAATGCATAAATAAATGAATGAATACATTACATTAAATAATTAAATATTTATTTATGATTATATAATCATTTATTTAATTTCCATTGATTATTTTATTTTATTTTATTTTATTTTATTTTATTTTATTTTATATTAAGCTGGTCTGATAAAGCACATGCATATAGAAGAATAAATACACAGCTAATGCCTCTTTCAAAATGGTATTTTTCAGAAATATCTAAAATATAATAGGGGTCGACCGATTATCAGTCTGGCTGATATTAAGCATTTTTATGGTTCTTGGTATTGGTCATTTTTAAACAAATTTCTGATAAAAAATGGTGTATTATTTTATTTTATTTTAAGCTGGTCTGATAATGCACATGCATGTAGAAGAATTTCAGAAGAATATAGAAAAATACACAGCCAATGCCTTTTTTAGAGCAGTATTTTTAACGGAAATATTTCCAAAATAATAGGGGTCGACCATTCATTATCAGCCTGGCTGATATTAAGCATTTTTATGGTTATTGATATTGTTCATTGGTCATTTTCAAACCAATTTGCTGATAAAAAAAATATTGTTTATTTTATTTTATTTTATTTATTTATTTTTTTTAAGTTATGCACATGCATATAGAAGAATAAATACACAACCAATGCCTTTTTCAAAATAGTATTTTTATCTGAAATATTTCCAAAATAATAGGGGCTGACTGATTATCGGCCTGGCTGATATTAAGCATTTTTGTGGTTATCGGTATTGGTCATCTTCAAAACCGATTTGCTGATTAAAAATTTATTTTATTTTATTTTATTTTATTTTGGCACATGCATATGGAAGAGTAAATATGCAGCCAGTGCCTCCTTCAAAAGGTTTTTTAACTGAAATATTTCCATCATAATAATAGGGGTCGACCGACTATCCTGGCCTGGCTGATGTTAAGCATTTCTATGGTTTTCATATCGGTCATTTTCAAAAACGATTTGCTGATAAAATAATTTTAAAGCATTTAAAGAAAGTTTTAATCAAATTGTTATTCTTAATTTTGACATTAATTTTAATTTTTACACCAGACAAATATATCAGTTCAAAATATCGGTTATAGGTCTGCTTTGACATGTAATAATCGGTATCGGCATCAGCCCTGAAAAACACATATCGGTCAGCCCCTACAAAATATAGAGCAATTTGTATTCCTTCATTCACTTTTTAGTTGATTGGTTTGTCTCTAATCAGCTGTGGAGGTGTTTCACTAATGTTTTAATACCCCAAAAGGGTCCAAATGCTCTTTGTCTTCATTTGTTTTTGTTTTTTTTTAAAACATAACACATTACTTTTCACTTGAAAATTAGCTTGCTTTATCTAATTGCAATAATATCTACAAATTTGCTTTTTAATGCTACATCGATGTAGTATTTCTAATCTAGGCGAAATGATTTTGTACTTGTTTTTGCTGGACTGATCTAAAAGTATTGTATAGCATTTCTGTCAATGTTTTTGTTGCTTATGGATGATAATTTATGTAAGGTGCTGATAAATGACTGCTTGTTTTGAGCAATGCTTGCTTTAGGGCCACTAAAGCAGGGGTCGCAGAGGTCAGTCTCAATGTCAGCATGTCAGAAGGGTGTGTCGTTGAAAAACTTCCCTTCCTTGAGAGAAAAAGCCCATAATCTTGTGTGCGATTAGCCTATCCTCTATTTAGACAGACACACATACACACAAGCTAACCTGTCTGTTTTGACAGATACGTCCTGATATCGATCAAGGAACATGTCTGACCTGTAGCTCTTTGCCATTCACAGAGGAAGTTCAGGCTAATCTCTTTCTCCCTTCAGCAAAAGTTGATCTGAACCACACACAAACAAACACATTTCTCTAGTGTCTCCTTCCAGACAGCATTCATTTTGTATTAACAGAGACAGACTTTAGGCCTGGCTGCCAGTTCGTATTGTTCATGGCCAACTGTCATGTGGCATCTGGTGAGAGTGGATCTGGCACAGCGATGAACCACCATCATCGCTGATCAAATGAACTGAACAGAATCAGCCCATCTGCAGTCCCTGTCTCTGATAAAACTCAATAATGAAATCAATTATCGAGACTGTGTGTGGGATTCACTTTAGTTATGGAGACAGTGACATGTCGAGAGAAACAAAAGGAGAGACCGAGAGAAAGCTGGATGCTGTCACATCACAGCTGACATCACGGTCTGATGTCTCTCTCTCTCTCTCTCACACACATTCACACTCTGATTTAACTCTCTCAGATTCAAGTATATACTTGGGAAATGTGTGTAGTAATACAATTATTGATTTTTCATAATTAGAGATTTTTAGTTGGAGAGTTTTGTAACACTGAATCTTGAAACATCAAACTTTTTAAAGCTGTTTGATCTTTAAAAACAGATGATTGTGTCAAGGTTTGTTTTTAATCATTAATTATTTTTAGTGAATATATAGAGAATTTAGAGAATTATAATTTACATTTACAAAAAACATATTCTTCACTTCATTAATTGTTCATTTATATGTGCACAGTTTAGTTGTTGTATAACAAATATCACTTTACAATTTTTACATCTTTATATTTTAGACAACAATGACGTTTTTCCATAAAAGCTCATGTAATGAAAAGTATTGAGAAGGAACACCATCAGGAAATTTTATTTTAGCATTTTATTCTATTTATTTGATATTAATTCATTTATCCATTATTTTATTTTATTTTATTTTATTATTTTATTAGTTATTATTATCTGTTAGTTATTTGTGAATTTGATTCAGAAATAAATAATATATAAATGTAAATTAAAAATAAATGAGATCAACTAACTAATAAGTAAATAAAAAGTAATTATTTAATTAATTTAAATTTTCTGTTAAAAATACCACATTCAAAAAGGTATTTTTAATGGAAATATTTCCAAAATATAGAACATTTTGATTTCCTCCATTCATTTTTGATTGATTTTTTTTTTTAATAATCTCATTTTTATAGGATATATTATAATAGCTTAAAACTATTACTTTGTTGCATTTACAAAACTGATATTTTTTCAATTAATTTATTATTCATTTATATGTGTACAGTTTTGTTTTTTATAACAAATATAACTGTCTTTACATTTTAGACAACAGTGAAATTTTTCCATGAAAGTTTATTTAATGAAAGGCAATGAGAAGGAACACATCTCTATCAATGCATTTTATTTTATTTTATATTCATTCATTTTATTTTATTTTATTTTATTTTATTTTATTTTATTTTATTTTATTTTATTTTATTTTATTTTATTTTATTTTTATGTGTCATTATTGCTATGAATTTGTTAATTTGATTCAGAAATAAAATAATATATAAATTTAAATGAAAATAAATAAATAAATACATTAATTAAATAATTTATTTATTTTAAGCTGGTCTGATAATGCACATGCATATTGAAGAATTAATGCCCCTTTCAAAAAAGTATTTTAAACGGTAATATTAAAAAAAAAAAAAGAACATTTTGATTTCCTTCATTCATTTTTTAATTGATTGGTTTGTAGATGATTGACAAGCTTTTTTTTTTATAAATTATTATTTTTAGAGGATAGATTATAATAACCTAAAACCATTATTTTGTTGCATTTACATATATGTGTACAGTTTCATTTTTCATAACAAATATCACGGTCTTTAAGTTTTAGACAACAATGTTTTTCCATAAAGGTTTATGTAATGAAAAGCAATGAGAAGAAACACATATCAGAAACTTTTATTTTAGCGTTTTATTCTAATTATTTTGTATTCATTCATCATTCATTTATTTTATGTTATTATATTTTATTTTGTGTCATTACCGTTCAGTATTTGTTAATTTGATTAAGAAACATTCCATTTCTTTCTGTTTTTAAAAATTCTAATTTACAGCAAACTTGTGCAACTTATCCAGATTTTTCTACAAAAAAAATTTAAAATACTATGGCAAAATTATGGTCCTAATCAGTTCTAGATTCCAGGACACAGAATCCTTCATACATTTTTTCACAGATGATGCTTGAAGAAGTTTAATTTATCAAGATTTCAAGTTCATTTCTTTAATTGAATAACTGCCCTTATATAAAAGAAAAAATCTCTTTGACTGAATTCTGACTGAAAACTGTCTCACAGTCAGTCTAATCAATCAAACCGACAACTACAGACTGATCTGATTATATACCTCATCCACTCGTCTTTGTTTTTACATTAAATTCCAAATTGAGTTACCGTTCTCCATTTCATCTGAATCCTTCACCTTTCTGTGTGTGTGTGTGTGTATGTGTGTGGTGGGAGGTTGACTGCGTTGTTCTCTGGCAGGGGAGGTTTTGGAGGACTCCTGTGGTCTAGAAGAAAGAAGCTTATGCCCCTCTGATCTGTCAGGCAGAAAGACAGACACGGGGAAAGATAGAGAAACGGTATGGGAGAAAGAGCGAAAGATAAAAAGACGGGCAGAGTCAGACGAGTGGGAGGCTGAGGGAATCGTTTGGAAGTTGGGGGAGGGATGTCGATGGAGCAGAAAGCGAGAGGAACGAGTACAGTGTGAATGACAGTGAGAAAACCAGACGGGAAGAAAGAGATGAGAGGACGGGAGTGTTCTTAAGACACATTGACAGTGGGAGAGACGAGAGGAGGGAGAACAGCGGGAGAAGGGGGATCAGGAGCCACGAGGAGGGAGGAGAGCCGGCGCAGGGGGGAGGCACCACCCTGCGGATTGAGACGTATCCCACATTGCCCCTCTCTCTGGTGGCGCAGCAGGCAGGGCGCAAGGGCCATGGTGTGTGGTGGTGTGAAGTTGACGTGGCGCTGGCCCTGGCACAAAGGAGCCGAGGAGGAGGGCGCCAGGCGCTGTGTGGCAGGGTTGCCCAGATACGGCCACTCAGGGTTGGCATGTTGTTTTTGTGTCTGTGATGCGCTTCCAGCCTGACACACACAAACACACACACAGAGGCAGAGATGGCACGCTCGCATTTACATCCCCATCACTTTTTGTCTCTTTATGAACCGGCTTGCAGCGGGGGTATCAGATAGCTGTTTATGAAATATTGATGTATGTGATAATGAGGAATTTGTGTGTTGTAATTAGACATGGGAATTGTAATAAATTGTAATAAATGTAGCAATTCAGATTCTGGTCTGATTTCTCTTAATGATTCGGTTCCTTGTGATTCCATTAATAGTACCTTTAATTTTGATTAAAAAATGAATGTTAGAAAAAAAGTTATTAAGAAATTAATACTTTTATACAACAAGGATGTATTAAATTGATTAAAAGCAACAGTTAATAATTTAGAATGTTACATTTCAAATAAATGTTCTTTTGAATTTGAATTCTGAGAAAAAAAGTTTCATGGATTCCCCAAAAATATTTTTTCTGCATTGATAAGATTAGGAAATGTTTCTTGAGCACCAATTCAGCATACTAGAATGATTTCTAAAGAATCATTAAGACATTGAAAACTGAAGTATATATGTATAATATATTAAAATAATAAATAAAAACGGTTATTTTAAATTGTAATATATTTGTACTGTATTTTTAACAAATAAATGCAGCCGTGGTGAGCATAAGAGACTACTTTTAAAAATATTATAAAAATATAACGATCCTTTCAGAAATCGTTTGGACTACACCGGTCACACTTACATGTTTTTAATTCATTTAAAAGAATGGATCCATAATTATCACCCGTTCAGGAATCAGTTAGAATGCAAGGAGTTGTATGCTTTTGATTCACTAAAAATAACTGATTCTTAAGAGTCATCTCATCATGAAAATGTTCGACTGTACATATGACTATTCTGTTCAGGAATTGGTTCAACTACACTTTGATTCTCTAAAAAAAATGACTTATAAGTGTGATCCGTTCAGGAAAGAACTTATTCATAAGAGTCATCTCTTCAAGGAACTGTTGGACTGCACAAACGAGTGTTCTGTTCAGGAACTGGTTCAACTATACATTCGCTAATAAAATGAATCATAAGCGTGATCCGTTCAGAAATCATTTGGACTACACCAATCACACTTAATGTTTTTGATTCATTTAAAAGAACTGACTCCTAATGAGCCATAAACATATGAGTCATAAACATAATGAATCATAAACATATGAGTATTCTGTTTAGGAACTGGTTCAACTACACTTTGATTCGCTAATAAAATTACTCAGTAAGAGTGATCCATTTAGGAATCGTTTGGACTACTTTGGTCACGTTATGTTTTTGATTCATTTAAAATAACTGACTAATAATAGTAATCTGTTCAAGATTAGTGCCGTGGTGAGCATAAGAGACTACTTTTAGAAATATTATAAAAATATAACGATCCTTTCAGGAATCGTTTGGACTACACGGTCACACTTACATGTTTTTAATTCATTTAAAAGAACGGACTCATAATTATCACCCATTAAGGAATCTTTTAGAATACACTGAAGATTTGTCTCTGAAGATTCACTAAAGAGAACTGATTCAGAAGAGTCATCTTTTCAAGAAACTGTTGGACTGCATACGAGTATTCTGTTCTGGAATTGGTTCAAGTACACTTTGATTCGCTAAAAAAATGACTCATAAGTGTGATCCATTCAGGAATTGATTCGACTACACTGGTCACATTATATGTTTTTGATTCTTTTAAGAGAACTGACTCATAACTGTCAACAGGAAACTGTTAGAATACACTGAGGAGTTTGTGCGTTTTTGATTCACTAAAAAGAACTTATTCATAAGAGTCATCTCTTCAAGGAACTGTTGGACTGCTGTTTAAACTACACTTTGATTCACTACTAAAATGACTCATAACAGTGATCCGTTCAGGAATCGTTTGGACTACACTGGTCACAATTACATGTTTTTGTTAATTTAAAAGAACATACTCATAAAGTCATCTCTTCAAGAAACTGTTGGACAGCACATACGACTATTCTGTTCAGGAATTGGTTCAACGACACTTTGATTCCTTATTAAAATGACTCAACAGAGTGATCTGTTTAGGAATCGTTTGGACTACACTGGTCACATTATATGTTTTTGATTCAGTTAAAAGAACTGACTCATAATAGTATACTGTTTAAGAATCAGTTAGAATACACTAAGGAGTTGTATGTTTTTGATTCACTAAAAAGAACTGATTCATAATAATCATCTCTTCAAGAAATTGTTTGAATGCATATATGAGTATTCTGTTCAGGAACTGGTTCGACCACACTTTGATTCCCTATTAAAATGACTCATAAGAGTGATCTATCCAGGAATCATTTGGACTACTTGCAAAACTGCATTTTTCCATCTCAAAAATATATCTAAACTACGACCTATGCTATCAATGTCAAATGCTGAAACATTAATTCATGCGTTTATGACCTCACGGTTAGATTATTGTAATGCTTTATTGGGTGGTTGTTCTGCTCGCTTAATAAACAAACTCCAGCTGGTCCAAAATGCAGCAGCTAGAGTTCTTACTAGAACCAAAAAGTATGATCATATTAGCCCGGTTCTGTCTACACTGCACTGGCTCCCTATTAAACATCGTATAGATTTTAATATCTTGCTAATTACTTATAAAGCCCTGAATGGTTTAGCTCCCCACTACCTGAGTGAGCTCTTATCGCATTATAGTCCCTCACGTCCGCTGCGTTCTCAAAACTCTGGCAATTTGATAATACCGAGAATATCAAAATCAACCGCGGGCGGCAGATCTTTTTCTTATTTAGCGCCCAAACTCTGGAACAATCTACCCTACAATGTTCGGGACGCAGACACACTCTGTCAGTTTAAATCTAGATTAAAGACCCATCTCTTTAACCTTGCTTACACATAACAAATCCACATTCTTATAATTCAAATCCGTTAAAGGATTGTTAGGCTGCACTAATTAGGTCAACCGGAACCGGGAACACTTCCCATAACACCCGATGTACTCGGTGCATCGTCAGAAGAATGGCATCTACGCTAATATTAGTCTGTTTCTCTCTTATTCCGAGGTCACATTAACCACCAGATCCAGTCCGTATCCAGATCAGATGGTCACTGCAGTCCCCCGGATCCAGTCCGAACCCAGCCCAGACGGTGGATCAGCACCTAGAGACGACCTCTACAGCCCTGAATGTCAGCGGAGTCCACATCAACTAGATGAGCCCCAGAGACGGATCCACATTAAAGACCACATCACCTAGACGGCTGTCGGCACAAGACCACGGGAACTTTGGCCAGAGGAGAACTGGCCCCCCGACTGAGCCTGGTTTCTCCCAAGGTTTTTTTTTCTCCATTTGTCACCGATGGAGTTTTGGTTCCTTGCCGCTGTCGCCTCTGGCTTGCTTAGTTGGGGACACTTTCTCTTAACACAATATTGCATTTTATTTTATTGTTTTTGATTAACTACCTTTACCTATAATGTGAGTGTTTAATGTTGCCTTTGGCATTGTTGATGTACTGTTTCCTATTTAATACTGTACAGCCGCCTTGTCACAATTCTGTATTGTTAAAGGCGGTATATAAATAAAGGTGACTTGACTTGACTTGACTTGACTTGACTACGCTGGTCACATTAAGTTTTTGATTCATTTAAAAGAACTCATTTCAAGTGATCTCTTCAAGAAACTGCTAGACTGCACATACGAGTATTCTGTTCAAGAGCTGGTTCAACTACACTTTGATTCACTAATAAAATGACTCATAAGAGTGATCTGTTCAAGAATCGTTTGGACTACTCTGGTCACATTATGTTTTTGATTCATTTAAAAGAACTGACTAATAATAGTAATCTGTTCAAGAATCTTTTAGAATACACTGAAGAGTTGTGCGTTTTTGATTCACTAAAAAGAATTGATTCATAAGAGTCATCTTTTCAAGAAACTGTTGGACTGCACATACGAGTATTCTGTTCTGGAAATGATTCAACTACACTTTGATTTGCTAAAAAATTACATTTAGGAATCTGTTAGAATATACTGAGGAGTTTGTGCATTTTTGATTCACTAAAAAGAACTTATTCATAAGACTCATCTCTTCAAGAAACTGTTGGACTGCTGGTTCAACTACACTTTGATTCACTAATAAAATGACTCATAAGAGTGATCCGTTCAGGAATCGTTTGGACTAGACTGGTCACATTATATGTTTCTGATTCATTTACAGGAACTAACTCATAATAGTAATCTTTTAAAGAACCAGTTACACTACACTGAAGAGCTGTGCATTTTTGATTCACTAAAAAGAACTGATTCATAAGAGTCATCTCTTTAAGAACTATTGGACTGCACTAGTCATGTTATCCACCTTTTTCCTAAACACGAAAGTCTCATCTACATTATGACAGAAAATGCTTTACATTTCCGGTCTCTGGTTATTCTAGCAGCTAAAACCTGCGCACATTTTAATATTTAGTTATGTTTAATAAGTTTCATCTTAATGAATTTAGTTTAATTATTTTTTTACCCCATTGTAACATGGATTTCTATGGAGACCAGAACAAAAGTTAGAATCCATCACGGCAGTGCTCATCGGTTATTCAGGAAAATGTGGATATGTTTCTGATTCATTACAAGGAAGTGACTCATAAGAGTCATCTGTTGAAGAATCAGCTAAACTACACTGATCACATTGTATGTTTTTGATTCACTAAAAAAGCTTGTAACAGTTCCCAGTTTTATAAAAATAAAACCCTGCTCACATTTTGTGATGTCACATCCAGCACATCTACTCCTCACCGCTTTTTTTAACCCTCCTCCCAAATGCATTTTTCTGCATGCGCTGTGTGTTATCCCCCCGTGTGTTTTGCATTAAAGTCTCGTCAGACGGGATTGCTTATGCGGTCAAAATGATTAGTCTTCTGCGAGTGCGTCTGAGGCCCGAAAATCTCATCTGTCACTCACCAATGAGAAAGCCGTTCTTGCCACGATCTCTTTCCCTTCCCTACATCTTTCTCTCTCTATTAACCGTTGCCCGGTGTAATCAGTGCATTGGTGCTGTCTGTTGACCTGATGTGTAATGATTACAATCCAAAGCTTGGGGAGATAAAAGGCAGTGCGGGGAAAAAAATCAGACCCCCATCAAATTCAGCCCCATTTCCTCATGCCACAGACAGAGGGGTCTGAAACGGCTGGCTGATTGGAGACGGCGCTTTGAACGGCGCTGTGTGAAGGAGGTTCCTCTTACCCACAGTAACGTGATATGTGTTCTGCGCTTCAGACTGACACACGCCGGATCAAAAGCGACGAGGGAGAAAGCACAAACTCACTCAAGTAAACATACAGCTGCCAACTCATCCACAGACAAGAGCACAAAACATCTCAATTCAGATACAGGTGTATATTTAAAGGGATAGTTCACCCAAAAATGAAAGTTCTGTCATTAATTACTCACCCTCATGTCGTTCATCTTTGGAACACAAATTAAGATATTTTTTGGCGAAATCCAAGAGCTTTCTGACCTTGCATAGACAGTAACGCAACTGACATTTGTAAGGTCTAAAATCTTTTGTGACCCACATTTGGAGGTAGTGTAGTCACATTTGTAGCGTATACGCTAATGCATCCTGATAAACTGATAAACTAATCTGTCCCAGACAACAGCAAGGGACCACCTACTTACCTGTCAATCATCTATTGCACTAAAACAGTTGTTTTAAACTTTCCCGGTTGCAAATGTCTTTAAAATGTTTGGAAAAGCCTGAAATAAACAGATGGAAATAGATTGTGTAGTGAAAGTAGATCAGCTTGGACATGTTGTCTTTCAACTTGCGTTTTATACATGCAGACCTTTAGTAAATCAGCCTGTGAGTGAATATGAAATGCTGCAAACTATCAGCATGGGTTTCCCTCAGAATGTTGATTGTTGAGGTATTAAACCATGAATTTCATAATCAAAATCAAATCTGAAATCATTTGCATCGCTTTCACTTCATAATCTTCAACCTCTGCTTCATAGAGAGAGGGTGAGATGTCCCATCTTAGCATGAGAGCTGCCAGCGGACAGACAGACAGACAGACAGGAAGGAGGTAGATGAGCATTCATCCAAAAATAAAAGGATGAATAAATGATTAGGAGATGAAAGGCGCAGTGGAGGGAGGCGTCGTCTTCTTTTAAAGCATGCAGAGTCATTGACTCTTCCAATTACCACATTATCCACTCTCTCCATCTTGACTGCATCCCATCCAGAAGCCCAGCGTGTGTGTGTGTGTGCATATGCGTGCAAAAATTCTCCATTTCAAAGACATTTGGAGATGTTCTCAGTTGAAAATAGTTTCAATAAAAATAAATAAATAATATTGAAAATAATAAGAGTAATGATTGTTGTTGGAATGATTGCAGTGTAATAATAATAATAATTAATATTATTATTATTAATGGAACTTTTTTTTAAGTTGAGGTAATCTCCAAAAGAAGATTTTTTCACTTCCAGAACAAAAATTTACAGATAATTAACTTACCTCCTTGTCATCCAAAATGTTCATGTCTTTTTTTTTCTTCAGTCATAAAGAAATTATGTTTCTTGAGGAAAACATTTCAGGAATGTTCTCCATATAATGGACTTCTATGGTCCCTGTGAGTTTGAACTTCCAAAATGCAGTTTAAATGCAGCTTCAAAGGGCTCTAAACAATCCCAGCCGAGGAAGAAGAGTCTTATCTAGCAAAACGATCTGTTATTTTCTTTAAAAACAAACAAACAAAAAACAATTTATATACTTTTTAACCTCAAATGCTCTTTTTGTCTAGCTCTGCGATGTGCATGCGTACTCTGTGTAATTTGGGTCAATACAGTTAGAATACGTCGAAAAACTCCCATTTAATTTTCTCCTCCAACATCAAATTCATCCTACACCGGAAGTATACAGACTAAGCATGCACTGCAGAGCTAGACAAGATGAGCATTTGAGGTTAAGAAGTATATAAATTATGATTTTTAAAAAAGAAAATAATTAATCTTATGCTAGATAAGACCCTTCTTCCTCGGCTGAGATGGTTTAGAGCCCTTTGAAGCTGCATTTAAACTGCATTTTGGAAGTTCAAACTCACAAACACCACAGAAGTCCATTATATGGAGAAAATTCCTCAAATGTTTTCCTCAAGAAACATAATTTCTTTACGACTGAAGAAAGAAAGACATGAACATTTTGGATGACAAGGGGGTGAGTTAATTATCTGGAAATAAAAACGCTTGAAATCAAGAAAAAGATATTTTTTACCCAGCCCTAGGAAAACTGACCAAATAACGTCTTTATTAAACGCAGGGAATTTGTATGAGAGTTAGGGGATAGAAAACTAAATGAGCTCAGTATAAAAACAAAAGAATCAAAGAACAGTTTGTGTTTAATTACCAAGTACTTCATTTCATGACAGAAAGCGCCATGATTTCTTTCTCCGTCACGTCACTTTCTCCTGCTTGTTGTTGAGACGGTGTCTAGACGCTGCTGTCTACACATTAGAGACCTGTCAGTGTGAGAGTACAGTATGTGCTGAAGTGCAGACCCAGTTATATCTGCCCTGCTTGGAATTTGCCCTATTCTTAATAGTAGTTTATAGAACTAATTTGCTTTAAATCTGATCTCAGCTCAGTGTTTTTTGCCTGAACTTTTAAGAGTAACAGCCATGTTTACATACAGGATAAAGGCATCATTCTCCATTCAGTGCGCGTGTATGTGTGTGCGTCCAACTACGTGTGAGTCTTAGACTCCCAAGCAGATTGTCTAGTTATGTAATGCTAGATTTGCATGTGAAGGGAAGGAACCCGTTTTTCATGCTGCACTGGATGTGAAGCGAAGCCCCCTTTTCTCCCCAACCCTTCTTTTTCAACCGGAACGAGGGACCGCGCCGTCTCAGATGGAGGGATGCTGAGAGAGTGACAGGAGGAGAAAACATGAAAGGCTTTAAGTGTGAATTCATTAATAATGTGCACCAGTGTACCGGTGTACAATGCATACTTTAAAAAAAAAAAAGAAATCCCTCCCAGAATATGGAAGAAACACAAATTATTCTATCATTTCTTAGGCAGAGAACGAGAAAGCTATGGATTTAATACAATTCTTGGCACATTTCCCATCGTTCTCACAATGATATGTGAGAGTTATTTCAGGTATAAATTTTTATGATTTATAACATATGTATTTTTAAATACCTCATAATCTAAATATTTCTCATAGCATTTAAATTATAATTTTTTTTAATTCTATAAATTCTAAGGCTTTCAAATTATGTTTATTGCATGATATGTTTATTAATTAGTCAAATTATTTAAAAAAAAAAATCCATTCTTAACAAATTGTGAAAAAAAGCCAATTAATGGCAAGCAATTAACGGTAACATAACAATCATGTATAATTCATTAAACATTTTCTCCTCGTCTACCTTTCTTGTCCTTGACTCAATAGCTGAGACAATGACAGATTCTGTCTTGTTTGAGTGACATCAGTCATTTATTGAAGAGTTTTGTGTCTCTCCGCCTCAGAACAACAGTCACACACGGATATTCCGGCACATTCCGATGCACATTCTTGAGTTTCTTTAGCAGGTTGACTAGCTTTGCTGAGGGCAAGATGAGGGGGAGTTTAGATAACCCAACCCCGCATCACCCCCACACCCCAGGGGGGTCACACAATGCATGTCACGCATATCATTAATCCTGGGGGTTGTTTCCCCCCAGGGGGCGCCCACTGACCCACGCATAAAGGATAAAAGTGTTCTGCCATGGGTTGGGGCGTTCTCAACAGTACGGCTCAGGAGCCTACAACATCCTCTACACTCAACAAAACCACACATACAGTGATAATGTAGGTCTGTAAGGTTCAAAAGTGCTTTTAATATGGCAGTTTCTGTGTTTATGGTTTTTGAATGACATTCTTTTTCAAATGCAACTGAAGAAAGTGGAGGAGAAGGGCAAGGAGAGCAGTTTTGTTTTGGTTTCCTTGTTTTGGTATTTATGAAGAGGGTGAAAGTTCAGGTTTTGTTCTAGGGTACCTGAAATGATGCGTAAAAAGCACTGTGGTAGTAAAAAGGAAAATGCTTGGTGCTTGTTCTTTTGTTGGGTATTTTTTTTACACTCTTGACTACTATTTTAAGCTTTATTTGATTTGTTATATGATGTTTTTGAAGGAAGGATCCTATGCTTAATAAGGCTGCATTTATTTGATCAAGAATAGAGTAAAAGGTAATATTGGAAAAGATTTTTACAGCTTAAATGGAAGGGTTTTCTGTTTTATTATTAATTAAAGTTTTATGTAATCCCATGTTCGCAAAGCTGAATTTTTAGCGGTCTTCGTTGTCACATAAAATCTTTAGAAATCAATAATTTCTTCTTATTGTAAATCTTAAAAATAGTAATTTTTTAAATGTATTTATTTATTTTATTTTAATATATTTTATTTTACTAAATGTAAATGTGTCAAGTAAAGTGGAGTACAAAATGTTTTAAAATCCTGCTTAAAAAAAACCCCAAACATTATCAGCAGTCTTCACTGTCACATAAAATCTTTAGAAATCAATAATTTTTTTATTATAAATCTTAACAATAGTCATGTGGCTTTATTATTTTATTTTATTTTATTTTATTTTATTTTATTTTATTTTATTTTATTTTATTTTATTTTATTTTATTTTTATTTTGGAAAAATAAAGTTTGTATGTATTTATTTATTTATTTTATGATCTCTTTGATGAATAGGAAATGAACAGCATTTATTTGAAATACAAATATTTTGTAACATTATGTCTTTACTGTCTCTTTTGATCAATTTAATGCAAAATATTGACTTCAAACTTTTGAAAAGTAGAGTACAAAATGTTTTAAAATCCTGCTGGAAAAAAAAAATCTTAAAGTTTTATTTATTCCCGTTTTGGCAAAGGTAAATATTCAAGCGGTCTTCACTCTTCATTGTCACATAAAATCTTCAGAAATCAATAATTTCTTCTTATTATAATTCTTAAAAATTGTTTTATTATTTTATGTTATTTTATTTTATTTTATTTTATTATTTTGTGTTTATTTTATGTTATTGTATGTTTATTTTATTTTGGAAAAAAAAATATTATTTATTTACTGAACGTTTTGATTACTAGTAAGTTGGAAGGAACAACATTTATTTGAAATAAAAATATTTTATAATATTATGCGTTTACTGTCTCTTTTAATCAATTCAGTGCATCCTTGCTCAATAAAAGTATTAATTTCTTTAAAATACTTCTTTAAAAGACTCCAAACTTTTGAATAGTAGAGTAGAAAATGTTTTAAAATTCTGCTGAACATAAATAAATAAATAGAAATGTTTATTTTATTTTATTTTATTTTATTTAGGGAAAATAAAAGACTATTTATTCAGTTATGTATGTATGTATTTATTTATTTGCTAAACTCTTTGATGAATAGGAAGAAAGAACAGCATTTATGCGAAATAAAAATGTTTTAAAATCCTGCTGAAAAAAAAAAACTATTATATTATAATTTATTATATTATATTTATATTATTTTAATTTAAAAAGTATTTCTTGAAAGTGCTTTTTAAGTGGTGTTCAAATGATTACTTTTTAAATTTATTTTTACAAGGCTGTCAAAATAATGAAATGAACTGCATGATATGCTGATTAATCAGTCTAATAAATCAATCTGCATACCATGTTTTTTTGATCATGTGCCACAATCCCTATTTCTTACCAGTAGTAACTTTGACTTCACATTTTATGCTCTGCACATTTCGTAAATCTGTTGCTTATTTGTTTAATTAGCGTCTGTTCTGTTTTTAACAAACCCATGCTGTTATTAAAGACTTAGTACGGTGTAGACCGTTGTGTCAAGTACCTCCCATCATGCATTGTATATGTGATGTGAAGTGTATGAGATGAACACACACAGTCCTCCATCCTCTCGGTGTCCTTCCTACATTCCTTCCCTCCATCCCTCTTTCTCTCTCCTTACGGTGAGACCGGTCTAATCCTATTCATTGAGGCCACTCTTTTCCTCTCCTCCTCTCATTATCCTCTTTTCTCCTCAGCATTCCCCTTTTCCTCTCCGAATCCATTTCTCCAAATCTCCATTTCCCCAGCGGACATTTACAAACCCTTGGGTCCCACCCTCGCCATTCCTCTCTCTACCTCTCTCCTCTTTATTCTCTCTCTCCCTCGCTCTGTTTCCGACTGGGCTTTGCTATTTAATCTTCTTGAAGCGTTCAAGATGTCACTCGCCCCTGAAGCCAGAGGGACAAAGGCCTAAATCCAGCCCTCTCTCAATGGGCCACGCCCCTCAGCTGCCGGTGTGCACTTTGAAGAAGAACGGGGTGGGGGTGGGGGGTGTCCAAGTCCCACAAAAACTCCCATGGTCCCCAATTTCTGCATTGGTGGCCCTCTTCTTTTGCTTGATGTGTTGAGGGCTTTGTGAATCTCATGTGCACCTCCACTAAAGTAGACCCCCTCCACGCACACACACACACACACATTCAAATGTATGCACTGAGGTTAGGTTGCATGTTCGGTGAGGCCCATGTGTGCTAATTGAAGTAGGGAGTGTATTTGCCCAATGTTTGATTGTGCTGTAGTATACCTCATTTGATGGAGAAAATGTCCAGTATCTTCGGTTTCGTTAATGCAATACTTATTTTATTTTATTTTATTTTTTATGGTCTATTTAATTACATTTAAATTTAATTAAATATTTCTTAAAATTTTTGTTTATATTTACTTAGATTTTTAGTTTATAGTCATCCATCCATCCCCCAAATAGCGTATGCTCTGTATGGATTTTATTTTATTTTATTTTATCTTATTTGTTATATTTTATTTAAATATAAATAATTAATTTAAATATAAATATATTTATATTTATTTTTTATATTTATTTAGATTTTTAGTTTATAGTCATCCTTCCATCCATTCATCCATCCATCCATCCAACTTATCCTCTGTATGAATTGTGGTTTAATTTAATTTAATTTAATTTAATTTAATTTAATTTAATTTAATTTAATTTAATTTAATTTAATTTAATTTAATTTGATTGTTTTTTTGTAGTTCATCCATCCATTCATCTATCTATCTATCTATCTATCTATCTATCTATCTATCTATCTATCTATCCTTCTTTCATTTCTCCAAACGTATCCTCTTTTTATAAAGATGAAAAAACAATAAAACTTATCCTCTTTTTATTTTATTTTATTTTATTTTATTTTTGTTTTGTGTCTATCCACCCATCCATTCAAACTTATCCTCTTAATTTAATTTAATTTAATTTAAAATTCAGGTTTTTTATTTTTTATATTTTTTTTGATTTTTAACTTATAGTCATCCATCCATCCATCCATCCATCCATCCATCCATCCATCCATCCATCCATCCATCCATCTATCCATCCCCCAAACAGCTTGTCCTCTGTTTGAATTGTGGTTTATTTTATTTAATTAATTTTTTTTTATTGTATTATTTATTTTATTTAATTTTTTTGTAGTTATCTATACGTTTTAAATTATCCTCTTAATTTAATTTAATTTAATTTTTAATTTAATTTAATTTAATTTAAAAAATGCAAGTTTTTTTATTTTTTATATGAATATTAATTAAGTTAGTTTTCAAGTCAGTTTTTTTATTTTAATTTTTTTCTTTTTAGTTTATATTTATTTCGCCTGCCATCCATCCATCCATCCTCCAAACTGTTTATCCTCTGACTGGGTCTTTCTTTCTTTCTTTATTTGTTTATACAGGTCCTTGTATTTCCTTTTATAACAGAATATTTTTTCTTCCATTTATGTGAACTGAATGTCATTTAACATTGGCACTAGTTGAACCATCTGACCATTTTCAATGCAACAATCAACATATATTAAGTTTTGACCTTCAAAATCTTTTAGATGTTTCCACAAAATGCATAGCAGTGAATCTTGTAAAAAGAGGACAATATAGTGAATATAAATTACAGCTATATAAATATAAATACATTAAACTATAAATTAAATCGACTGAAATATTATTCCCATCTACATTACAGTGCTTTGATCATTTTGATCACCTCATTTCCTGTGTAACAGCAACACATCCTATTTCTCACTTTGTCAAATTTGAGCTCTATTTCTCAGTTGTTTTTTTTACACCTCATTCTGAAAAACATTCCTAAATTTTACAGAAAAAGGGTAAAAAAGACCATCACTTCCAGGGTCTGTAACTGAGGATTGTATTTCGATCACTGCTGGAAAAAGGATCTCACTTCAAAAGGATTACAAACCACAGTGGTATCAAATCTCCCTAATGCGGTTATCCCACACATTCACTCACTGCGCTCTAGGCTGATATCGTCTGGCCTACTGTCTTGGTATTTCCCTTTTAAATGTAGTTTGGCTTTTGCTTCAAGACATTGGGTAGACCTGTTAGATAAGACCATGTCAAAGTATCAATGAACATTTTTTTCATTTGCATATTTATGAGTTTAGCAACGTTGACTGGATGAATACAGCTCACAACATTAAACCTGCTTATGCATCTATGAGAAATATCATGTAAATCTGCTCTGACTGCTTGAGGTGCAAAAGCAAAATCAAATGAGATTCCAGTTAACATGTTTCTAATCAATATTTGTATTTTTTCCTCTCAGATACTGAAACAAAACGGCACAAGAAGGTTTCTGTGGCACTTTATATCTCATTAATATTTAATGGGGTAAGCACAGAGCCAATTTATCATTGTTTGTCGGTTGCTTAACAACTTGTTACATTCTAGCATTGAATCGCTATGTATATATATTATAATCTGAAATTATAAATAATATTTAGAATTTTCACATCTAGGTGAAAAAAATTGCAATTCGTACTACTGTCTGTTCAAAATAAATGAAAAGAAACTTGGCATAGTAAGTATAGTAAATTTGTTTTTTTTTCCCTGTTGTACCGAAATCGTATGATCGTGTGACCCCCGAACCGAGGTACGTACCGAACCATGACATCGGTATACCGTTACACCCCTAATATATATATATAATTCAGTGAATCATTCAGCAAAAACAAAGTAACTAGCAGTATTGTGTCGAAACGTAAGTTACTCAGTATAGTTTTAATGCTTTATATATATTTAACTGTTGTATAAAAGCAACATCACATCACAGTCATGCTTTTTCCCCACTCCTGCTTGTGTGATATTGCTTAAATATGCATGTTGTATTTTTAAATGCATGTCTGTTAACACACTCTTTCTCACACTTTTATTCACCATATTGTCTTTAAACACACACACATGCTGCCTTAACAGATCGCTCATGTGCTCTAACATATGACATTAGTGTGTGTCCATTGTGTGAACAGGCTGGTCCTCACTCATAACAGAGGCAGTAAAAGTGTCCGAGAGAGAAATATATGACCCTCCTTCTGTTTTCCTGTGTAGGGGAGAATAAGAGTGGACCCCACTGATATTTCACCCCCACCTGCCCTGCCGTTAAGAACAATGTGGCGGCTCCTTTATGAGTGAATGACTCTGTCCCCACATTCACTATCTCTCATAACCTGCAGGACAAACAAAGAGCCAAGCGTTTCCTATTGCTCGCTTCAGTGAAGGTGCGTCTGAGTCTGAAGCAATTGGAGGCAAGGAGGAAGTTGCTCGTCAAAAAAGCTACAATTTTAGATAAATACAACCAAATGAGACTTCGTTCTTTCTTTCTTTCTTTCTTTCTTTCTTTCTTTCTTTCTTTCTTTTTTTTTCTTTCTTTCTTTCTTTCCTTTTTTCAGCTGGCTTTTTTGTTTCTCTCCTGAGCTTGTTGCATTATATATTGTTAGTGCATTATATTGTCTGTTAGTAATATTAGTCATATAGACTAATATTTGGGGGCAGCAAGATGTTTTTGGAAAATAAAAATTCAGTATATATATTAAATATTCAATATATATAATTATTATTATTTTTTTTTTTTATTTTTTTAAAACTGAAAAAAAAAAAAAAAATGAAAAAAATGTGTTGCAGTTTCCACGAAAATATTAAGCAGCACAACTGTTTGCAAATTGATTTTTTTCATATATAATAATATAATATAAAATGCTATTATATATTGTATTTTTATAGTTTTTCCTGTATTTTTGATCAAATAAATCAGCTTTGGTTCTTACCAAACCCAAATTATTTCAATTATTAATAAGTGACATTTACATAATTGTAATATTTACACTACCAGTCAACAGTTTTTTATAATGGTTTTTTTTTTTATTTTTATAATTCTCTTCTGCTCACCAAGTCTGCATTATCCAAAGTACAGGAAAAACTGTAAAATTTTGAAATATTTTTACTATTTAAAATAACTATTTATTTTATTTATATTTAAATATATTTTAAAATGTAATTTATTCCTGTGATTTAAAAGCTGAATTTTTAGGATCATTACTGATTTGCTGCTCAAAAAACATTTATTATTATTATTATTATTATTATTATGTTGAAAACAGCTGAATAGAATTTTTTCAGGTTTCTTTGATGAATAGAAAGTTCAGAAGAACAGCATTTATCTGAAATAGGAATCTTTTGTAACATTGTAAATGTTTTATCATCACTTTTGATCAATTTTAAGTATCCTTGCTAAATAAGTGTTCATTTCTATAATTCTAATTTAAAAAATTATCCTGACTTCAAGCTTTTGAACGGTAAAGTGCATAATGTTACAAAAGCTTTTTATTTTTATTTCAGATAAATGCTGATCTTTGGATCTTTCTATTCATCAAAGAAAATGTACATAAATATTTATAATATTCATATATATTTATATATAAACAGACTAAGATTATAGTCAGTTTAAACTGTGCTGTGAATTAATGCTTGTATTAATAAATAGCATGCTAATATATTTATACAAATATGATGGTATTGGCTGCTTTTTGATAGTGTAAGACAAATACTGGTTTATCTGCAGGAACTTTACCTCCTCTTTTCAAAAGTTCAGTCATCCATGTAGACAATGCCTTAAGTGTACAATAAAAGCACGTTATGTGGTCTCAGTGTGCATTAAAGCGTGCACATCCTTTTAGTGATGCGGTTCGTAAGATGTTGGGATCGAATTGCAGGTATATCAAACTAAACGAACTGTGCGTTTAATGTAATCTGCCTTGCCAATTGTTCTTTTGTATAAGCATTCAAATACGTTTTTCACTGTAATGCAAGACTGCAGCGCAGTGAATATCATTTCCAGGTGCTGTTTGGCAGAGGTCTGTGTATTTGGACTTGTTGCACTCTTTAAGCACCGCTAAAGGAAACAACAGAGCCACTGGAACAAAAGTCCATCTGCAGATGCTTCCTCTAATATTATGTAACTGGAGGATGTTTCTGGGTTTGCTCTGTGTATAGCTGTGATGCCATTTGAGGTGGTCTCACCAGCTTCACTACTGTAGAAATGCTCTTCATAAGATGTTCATGTACAGTATTTTCACATTTTCTGGCAGGCCGAAGATGTGCGAGTATGAGTATGAACATGTTGACACTTTTTCCTATGTGTAATTCATAGGTTGGCAGTCTGTGAAGGTATGATGAAGCTTACAGTAAATAGCAACAAAGAATAATAGAATAATTGCTCATTAAATAGATTAATGTGGCTATAGAGCAATGGTTCTTAATCTTTTTAACTGCAAGGCTCCCTATTATCAAGTCAAGGCGCATTTATTTACATGAACTGATCGTCTCCTCTGCTTTTAAACCAGCTTCAGCACGAAATACATATGAATGAACATCCAAAGGTATGTTAAAAGAAAGAGTACAGCTTACCGAAATCTGTATTCTGTCTCATGTAATTGCTCAGTACAGTGTTTGAGCCGCGGAAAGAAAGACGTCAATATAACAGCTTGTAAACAATGTCACGTGATGTCACATTTACCTCAGAAAAAGCATATTCCCTGACCATAAACTCCTTAGTTAGGTAGCAAAATGAACTCTAGAGAGAAGATTTGCACCATATAACATATTCATGATAATTTGTACTGTGTTTTTAGTGTTTAAGTTCTGCTAGGTTTTTTTATGACAGCCACCATTTAAATGTTTATTTTCAAAAAAACGAATTGGAGTAGAAATATAATTATGTATCTGTAACGTTAACTGAGTGTAATTTAAGCGTTTGTATACAAATCAGTTAATTTTACCTTCAGTATTATAGTGATGTAGTACCAACTGACTCTCATGTACATTTTATAGCATTAGTTTAAGAGTTTTTTCCTTGAGAAAATTTGGCACATGCTACCTGATATATATTCAAAATAATCGATATTGAATCGGAAATAGAATTGATTCGCAAGCTTGTCATGGCTCTACGCTTGCTTTTATTTTTAGGAGCACTTGTGCTCTAACCTAAAAAATTTAGGAGCACAGTCAAAAATTTCAGGAGCACCTTCAAATCAGTAATCAAAACATCTAATCAAAAAATGTGTCTTCTTATTAAAAGGTGATATTTGACTCCTTAAAGTGATTTACAGGGGAATTTTTGCCTTTGTAATGGCATTTTTCTGTCTTTTATGTAAAATTTTAAAAATTATGTTTGTAAGCTTTTTAAAATGTCTAATTGAAAGCAATAAAGAATACAGAAAAAGAACAAGTACAATAAAAAGAATGAGTTACTGATCAAATGAAATTTGAATTAATAATTCACTAAATTTGTACTACAGAGGTGGCACAGAACAACTCAAAGGCGGCTTAAACGTTTAATTAGGCTCAGAAGTGGCATACATTTGTTTTGAGATTAAGGTTTTAAATATAAAAATTTGAATATAGAAAGATTAAATGATTTAAAAAAACTGAAAAGATACTAAAACTGCCAGTAGGTGGTGGCAAGTCACTGATTTTATTACTGAATTATTCATTAATTTGATTCGTTCAAACGGCTGATTCATTCAGGAATGAATCAAGTGACTGTTTTAATGAATGGGTAATTGATTAACTTACTGGATTCGTTTAAAATTGCACATTCATTCATAAACGAAGCAACGGTGTGTCTGAACGAAGATGCGCAGCAGCTTAGCTGTGACTTTGTTTGAAACTATTTTCGTCAACGAAATGGAGCAAAATCATGCAATACTGTTTTGGTCACGCTGTCACTCATCTTAGTTCATCACAATCTCACAAAGTTCCTATAATCAGCCAAGCTCTCTATACTGTGGAGAGAATCTCTTATTTACACCCTGTCTACGTTTATGAAAGGATTCGTGAGATATGTCTGTGATACATTACTCAACACTGCAAAAACACATAGAAACCTTTGAAGCTCCCTTCAGTGCAAACACAAATATGCTGATCGAGTTGAAATATGCATGCAGAGTGAATTAAAGTATTGTTAGGGTTTTTTATATTTTATTTTAGATATTTAGTTGTTTGGGCTTCATGTAATGCTTGTTTTATCATCTTGTGGGCTCCGGCCCCCTGGTTGAGAACCATTTTGTAGAGCAATGTTTATACAGTTATATTGATACATTTGATGGATGAAATTTGATTTTATGGTGTTTTGGGTTGGTTCAGGTACTCTGACACCCTGACGAACAGCACATGTGCTGCCCAAAAAATGTTCACACACATCACATGTCTGACCACCATGCAAATCCACACCTCTCTTTTAATTTATCATCCCATGGGTGAAGCCATTCACTCTTACAGCAACACATATGAGCACATTTCCATGCCTCCATTCTTTAATGTCAGCCGAGGGCTTTCATTAGTCGCTTGCATTCGTTTCAGACGTTCTCCTCGGGCGCTGGGCATAACCGTGGTATTGGAAGGTCCATCTAAACCTGTTATGTATACGAAATCAGAGTTAAATGCTAGCGACCTAATCTCTGATATTTGCATGAGGCGAGGGTGATAATTGCAGGCTGAAAGCACAATAACGGGACAGTGCGCTCTGCGTTTCCCATATCAATCACCGCGAGTGGGGGAGAACCAAGCGGGGTAGCTAGTTAGCGCTGGTCGATTGTTTGCGGGCCCTGACCGCAGCGCTTTTCGGGCAGGCCTGGCGGGGTTGGCCGGTCCCTCGCAGACCTGAGCGCAGCCCCCGTGTTCATCCGTCCATTCGGATCTGTCACCCCAGGGCTAACCCAGCCAATGGCTACCCTTTGTCCCTCTCTGCATTCTTCGGGGCCATTGTGTGGGCCAATACCGGTTAGGCTCATCCTTACAATTCCCTTTGTCAGGAGGACCCACAGCACAGAATCCAGAGAGGGGGAGAGAGCAAGCTATCGGACGCAGAGAGAGAGAAAGGGGAGAAAAAGTTGCTATGTGGGAGAATGAAAGCACAGAAGAAAGAAAGGGATGTGATGGGCTGTTTTTTGATGCTCTTTTTCAAAGACGTGGAGTGGCCGGCTTTCACAGTGTCAAGTGTCAGTGTCTGATCATGTGGGGAGTCATGAAAGCTGTTCACTTAACTTTGAGGCCCCAAACTGAGTTGATCCAATATATTAAACTCTAAACACAACAGCTTTGCTCAAACATATGTCATTTGTCAAAAAGAGTTGACCAGTGATGGGAAGTGACTGGCAAGTAGGTGAAGTGCAACCAAATGCTACATTCCTGTTTAATGTTAGCGGGATAGTTCACCCCCAAATTAAAATTTGTTTATTGTAAGACCCTCGTTCATCTTCATAACTCAAATTAAGATATTTTAGAATCCGAGAGCCTTCGGACCCTGCAACACAACTGACACGTTCAAGGCCCAGAAAGGTAGCAAAGACATTGATAAAATAGTCCATGTGACGTCAGTGCTTCAACCATAATGTTATGAAGCTACGAGAATACTTTTTGGGCACCAAGAAAACAAAAATAACAACTTTATTCAACAATTTCTACTCTTCCCGTCAGTTTTCGATGCACTTTAACGAGAACCTCTCAGATCTCAAAATATCTTAATTTGTGTTGCTTTGATTAACCAATTTCTCATCTTTTGCTCTCTTTCAAAGCACAAAAATGTGATTCGTTCTAGTGAATTGAATTGTTCATAAAATGATTAATGATTCAAGATTCAAAGTCTTTTTTAATAGGGAAATATTTAGTTAGTATACTCAGTAACCCAGTTATATAAATTATGGTTTATTCCATTTTTGTTGTTGTTGTTGTTGTTATTGTTATATTTAGTGTAAATGAGCTTTAGATTTGATATTCATTTATTCAGAACTTCTAATTATGTGTCTGTGTCTTTAATTTTCCCTGTTTTGTTTTCTATTGATTGCTTTATTCCTTATCATTTATTTATTTATTATTCATTTTAATATTATTTGTTTCTGTTCTGTATAGCACTTTAGCTCAACTTATTTTTAAAAAAGGTTTAGATTAATCGTTATTTAATTACTTGAAATTCATAGCTCTTAGTTTAAACTTCAAATCCTTAATGAATCTATAAGGACCTCTGTAAAAGAGACAGTTCACCCAAACCTCCAGACCTGTATGACTTTAATTCCTCTGAAGATATTATGAAGACATGAGGATGAAAAATGATGACAGAATTTTCATTTCAAGTAAACTATCTCTTAATGTCATAAAACTGTTAAAGCAAGTGTGTTATATTTAAACACTGAACCAAAAAAATAAGAACGTGTCCATGTGTGTGGTATTAAATCATGGAAAACATAAGTTCTGTGACCCGACGGGAGGGTGTCTGGAATTTCAGCGTCAGCTGAATCAGTGGCAAACATAACAAGATCCAGCCCTCTTTTACTCAAAGCAAAACAGCTTTTTATCACAAGCCGTGGTTGAAATATTTAATCTGTTGGCTTCTACGTTATTCCCAGCCAATTCCCATGTTGTACGGGTTTTGAAGAATGTTATCTGCTGTTATTTCGTAATGTTTGGTCAATGCTCTGCACATTCCAATGACATCATTACTGCCTCTGAGTATGCAGAAATCCCGGAGGAGGGATAAGTCGTGTTGAATCTGTAAGGTCACCAATCAAATCAATGTGTAAACAAAGAGAGAACACACAAATCCAAGCACAGAGCAAATCTATGACAAGAGTTAATCTTACTTTTGTGCTCAGTGTAAATAGCACTTTCTCTTTCACACACTAATCTGATTGGTTTATTTGGCCAGTTAGTTCCCACAGCTCTCGGTCATAGCTTTTGTGTTCATTTCATCACACCATGTCCTACTAGCACCATGACGCTGTGAATTCCATGCCTGTTTACTCCGACAAACTGCGTATAAAAACATAACCGTGATTTATTGATTGATTGGTAATTGGGTGATTGATTGGCTGGCTGCACGGTTGACCAGCCTAAGAATGCTCAAGGGTTCATAGCCTCTTTCTGGGCCCTTCAGCACTGTGTGTGTGTTCGGTAAGGGGTCTTCGCTCATTGCATATGAATGAGCCGGGCCTCAGGGGATCTAATGCTTACAGGCTAATCCTCAGTGGTGCTGAAGATACTTAAGAGCACTTTATGACTCTTAAAACACATTGTTATCATCCTGAAGAGATTTATGACGTCTCACTGCTGCATTCCACTTCACTTCACTGGTGTAGAAAGTAAAACCCAGCGAGGACAATGGAACTGAGTGAACAGTATGAATGAGGTTATCTCATGGTGTGGCTTGATAAGTAATGAGACTCAGCGAGGGTTCTGTGTGTTTTGCAGACTTTCACTTTCTGTAATTGCATTAGATACTCACTGGTTTTCATCTTAGAGTGACAGGAAATTGTGATTTTGGGTTCTTCAGAGCTGGGCAAAAATACACTTACAGTCATATAGGGCCAGTTTTACTAACAACTCTTTTGGTGTTAAAATAGTACTGTCAGGATTTATTAAAGACGCGCAGTGAAGAATTAGCACTGAAAAGGCATGGACACAGTTATTTTTGCGCCTGACCTTATTGAATGTGCATTTGTAGGATTTTCCCTGTCAGACGCAAAATTTATGGGAGGAGAGTATTCAAATGAATCACACAACGCGATTTTCTAATATTTGCGTTCGTTAAATTACTGGCGTTTGCGCCATGATTTAGCGCCCCAAAAAAAGCAGTTTTAAAGCAAGCGGTAATTTGCACTGCTCTTGATAGATTGGTCATTATGGAACTGATCTGGCTGTGTCTGTGTTCTTTAATGTGTGCATTGTTAGAAAATCACATGCAGAATTTTTTTTTTTTTATGTAATTGCGCTTTAACGCTAATTTGCCCTGTTTAGTAAAACTGGCCCATGAAGTCTTCATTTGTGTTATCTTGTTTTTTAATATTGCTTTTTGCAGCCATTATGGAATCTACACTTGTTAGTCTGATTCACTAACAAGTAACTCTTATGAACTAGTGAATCAAAAACACACATTGCAACCAGTGTAGTCTGATTTATGATCAAATGACTATTTTTAAGTTCAGGGCTCTACAGTGCGACCATTTCAGTTGCATAAAAAAAATATTTAGGAGCACCAGTGTGACTGATCAACATATTTGTGTTTGCGCTGAGGTAATGTATGACAGACATATCTCACAAATTTCATAAACAAAGTGTAGAGAGTGTAAATAAGAGATTCCTTATGCAGTGTAGAGAGCTTCGTTGATTATATTGAAAATGATTTTTAAGGGAGTTTGTAAATTGTATTGCCTGATTTTGGTCTATTTTTTAGTCTAAAACAGATTGAAACAAGTCACAACTGAGCCGCTGCGCATCTCCGTTCAAACATGGCAATGTTTCGTTTATGAATGAACGTGCGTTTTTAAATGAATCTAGTGAGTCAGTGATTCAATTTCCCATTCATAAAGACAATCACTTGCTTCATTCCTTAATGAATCAGCCGTTCGAACAAATCAAATGAATGAATGATTCAGTAATTAAATCAGTGACACCTACTGGCAGTTTTAGTTTAATTTATAAAGTATCTTTTCAGTTATTTGAATCATTTAATATTTCTATATTCATATTTAAAACATTAATCTCAACATGAATTTATAAATTTGATTGCAATCATGCCACCTCTGAGCCTCATTATACATCTGAGAATACACCTACAAGCCACTTTTGTGTTCTTCTGTGCCACCTCTGTAGTACAGATTAATTTTGTCAACGCTGATTTCAGTTGATTGATAACTTATTCTACTTGTAATTTTTTTTTTTTTTGACGTAAAAGATTGCATACTTTAAATAAAGTTTAAAAAAAATGCCATTACAAAGGTAATGGGAAGGCTAATTTTGGTCAAATTTTTTGAATTATTGATTAGAAAGTGCTCATGAAATTTTGAGTGCTCCTAAAAAGAAAAATAAGCGTAAAGCCCTGAAGTTGGCCCTTGAATGAGGAGTTAGTTTGAATCAGACTGATTAATCCCTCTTTTAATTTTTCTTTGAATATGATGCAAAATGGACATTGCAGTTGAAATACAGCCAAATGAGTCAGAATAATCAAATAGCAATCAAACTGAATTGACTATGTGAATCAGAATCTAATCTATTAAAAAAATACCCAAATTTAACCTTGTGAATAAGTGCGTAAACAAATGATTCCTTTTGAGTGAAGGACAGGCCTAGATAGGATTTTTGTTGTATTTTCTGCTGTGATTTTGGGAAAGAATTTGTGGAATACTCTAAATTATTATTCTAATTCTAAAAAAGAATAAATAGGAATTCTTGAAGACGACAGCGAGGACTGGATTCTGTGTGGGCCTGGTGAAAGGGTCACAGCTCCCATCACAGAGGTCAAAGTTGAAACGACATATACAATAGCAAATGGTGTTCAGGAAAGGAAACGGGCGATGCGGGTTGTCTTGACAACAACCAATGAGATAACACTGCATTTTTTGAAAATGTCAAGAGCAGGAACTTAGTGTGTGCTTGATTAGTTATATACATTCACTTAATCTTCATATCTGTTTTTGAATTTAGACTTAAAGGAATAGTTCATCCAAAAATTAAAATTCTGTCATTAATTACTCAAGTTGTTCTAAATCTGTAAGACCTTTGTTCATGTGTTGTGGTGCTATCTTCCTGACACAGAAGAGAAGAAATTGTTAAATAAAGTCGTTAATTTTATTTGTTTGTGTACAAAAAGTATTCTCGTAGCTTCATATTATAACGGTTGAACCACTGGTGTCACATGGACTATTTGAACAATGTCCTTACTACCTTTCTGGGCCTTGAACGTGTCAGTTGCGTTGCTGTCTGGGTCAGAAAGCTCTCAGATTTCATAAAAAGTATCTTCATTTGTGTTCCAAAGATGAACAAAGGTCTTACGAGTTTGAAACGTCATGAGGGTGAGTAATTAATGACAGAACTTTTGGGTGAACTATCCCTTTAAGCTAATAGATAAACTTCATCTCTTATGTGTGAAAGCCACCATCTTTGAGATCTCTCTGATCAGAAGAACAGAAGCCCATGAACTCAACACAAAGCTTACGATGACAGTAAAAGTTAAATAGACTCCAAAAGTTTCCAACCAGATCCATCTGGATCTGCTCCCACATAATTAAACCAAGTACACCCTATCTTCCAGGAAATAATGACATGTTGGACTGCACACATCTCGCCTGTCACCTCTTGACCCTGACATATCCTCGCCCCCCGTCGTGTCGGAGAGAACGCAGTTAAAACATTTGAAAAACGTTTAACCCGCACACCCCAGCCTCTGTTAACTGCGCTACTGCTGCTTTTCATTTACGGCCTCCCCCGTCATCCATCTCCCTCGCTCCTGTTAACCACAGGAAGTCACTCACTTCCTCATTACAGCACATCAAACGCTTGCAGCGACCATAAACCCGCCCCATCGCTGCACCAACACATGCCTCCAATTCTGCCACTGCGCCCCGTTTCAAAAAAGCCGCTGATTTACACAAGAGCACTTTGTCTTGGTAAATCTCACGTTATAGACACAAGCTTCATCCAATTCTTGCTTCACAGGCTTGCTTTGCCTGAACCGCATGGCACGTTCATCAGCAGGTACGTGTCAACAAAGTGAGGGAGTGATTCAGGGTTAGCGAGCGGAAGTGTGGTTTTATGGCTCGACTCTGTGTGAACCGCGTTGACTGTGTGCGAGTCTGGGATTAGTTACCGTGTATGATCCACACTCAAGCCGTTCGGAGGCGCTGCTACAGATCAGCGTAATAAACCATGTCATTGATCTCAAGTGGTTTTAATCATGAGCCACAAATCATTTTTCCCCTTAATGTTTTCATATGAGTATAGAGCGATCTACAAATGTGCTACGACTCGAACAATGCGGCTGTGAAATCGAAGCGTTTGCTGAAAAGTGTTTCGGTTGCTGAAAAGAGTTCGCGGTGGCATTCGAGATCAGAGGAGTCGGCCTTTCAGAAGCATGTAATTAGAGTTAAACCAAACTGAATCTTGCATCCCAAGCTTCTACGCGAGAACCCTTTGAATGGGTTTCCAAATAAAAGGCCGCATGCAGATTTACATTTATTCATTTAGCAGCGGCTTTCATCCGCAGCGAAGTGAGGAACAACATGCATGTACATTTGGATTCAAGACGTGCATCTGAGGCCTCCGTTTGATTTTGTTATTTATAGAAACTGACCACCATAAGAGGATGAATTAATCTCCATTACTCTAATCAAAGAGAGAAAGAGAGTGAAGGGGGTGATTTAGATTTACACAACAGCAGTTTTGGCTACATTGTAACTCTCATCTCTTTGACTGTTATGGGATTGAACTGCTGGCCTTTCGAGTTTGGATGCAAATGCAGCCGAGTCGTTGCTAAAGCGAGCGGCCTACAATAAGCACTATGTGACCTGTGACTGTCGTGTGATTGAGATGAATTAACGGGGCATTTTGCGAAGAAGTTGAACAGTAACTCGGGCCAATTAAATGCACGTTAGGCAAATGAATATCTTTGTGTTCGTAGAAACAATATGGGCCTTTAGTGAGTACCTATGGCTATTCAACCCCTCAAAAGACCAACACAAACGCTTCTCAATTCACTCCAGAATAATGTGAGCAGATGTTGCTTTCTGATCAACGTAAACATATGCATACCCTTATACAGTCTCATATACATGAGTCAATGACATTGTTCAGTTTTTGCCCTACTAATTCAAAATAATAATAATAAAAAAAATAAATAAATAAATACAATGGCAGTTGAAAATTGAAAATGAACATTTTTATGTTTTTAAATTTTTTGTAATTCAATTTTGAATTAAAGTTTGTTTTTGATATGTAAGCAAAAAACCTAATAAAGAAAAACCTCTGTAGAAAAATCTTCTTCTTATTCTTCTTCTATATAAACTCATAATTTTTTATTACATTTTCTCCAATAAAAATACCATATCTGAATAATAAAAATTTCTATCTATCTATCTATCTATCTATCTATCTATCTATCTATCTATCTATCTATCTATCTATATGCATATCTACATAAATAAATTCTCTAATAAATAAATTAAAAAATTCTCCAATAGAAATACCAATATTTGAAGAATAAAAAATTGATTTCTATCTACATACATACGTATACATACCTATATAATAATACATATTTTCTCATAATATTTAGGACAAAGATATATATATAAGCAAACAGAATAAATATTTAAACAGAAGAAATATAGATTTTTTTAAACTTTCATTTTAAAGTTTTAAAGTAATTATAAAAATACCTTTAAAACATAGAAAATTATCTAAATGATATAAAAAAACTTAAAAACCTTTAATATATATATATATATATATTATATTGTTATACTTAAGTTTTAAAGTATCTACCTATCTATCAATATTATTTATGATTCATTTGTTTTATTTTAATGTTACAGTTGTAAAGTAATTATATACATTATATATATATATATATATATATATACATCAATTTGATTAATATCATTAAATGTATTTAAATATTATAAATATATATATATATATTTTTATTTTTTATTTTTTTTTAAACTTGCTTTTGACCATAATAAGCAAATATTCAGTAAATATCAAGTTTTTAAATATATATATATATATATATATATATATATATATATATATATATACATATATATAATTTGTTATTAACTAATGATATTTTTAAAATTTGCTTTTGACCATAATAAGTACATATTAAACGTAATTTAAATGTAAATTAAAACGTAAAGTAATGATTATGGTTCACATGTTCATTCACAGGTAAAGAAATTATGTGAATTACTTTCTGCTTATAAGATGAGTCAAAACAAAGAGTTAATTTCTACGAACTTCACACGTTTTACACTGGATTTCGAATTATTTCTCCTTTTCTTTTTCATGTTCGCTCTTATATGTCATTGACCATTATGAAAAAATCCATAGGGCATGTGAATGACTGAGTGAATGGAAAGGTGGATGAATGAGTGACTGCATGAATGAGAGGATTGGACATATAGAGGGAGGGAGAGATGAAGGGGAGGTATTTAGAAAGTTATATTGAATCTGGAATTTCCTAGAACTCTCCAGGAGGGAGGGGAAGGGGGCGTGGAGAGTTAAGCTGGACCCCCGTCCCTCTCCTGCCCCCCTGGTCAGGCTTAGAAGAGGACTCATTCTGTAGCCTTAGTCAGCATGCTCATAGGGGGCCCGCACAATGGAGCTATTCTACGGACAAAGAGTAGAGTTAATGCTGCTATTCCACTGCGCTATGCTGCTGGGGGGCTCCGCTCAGGGCCAGCGATAGCGCTGGCTTGTGTTAGCCATGGCCAAAGGTAATTTTCCCCTCAAACATGGGTCAGAGGTTAGGGTAGATGACAGATCAGAAATCACACATGAGGTAGTGTAGCAACAGGGGGGAATGTATTATTAATTAGTATATTTCAGATTCTTAATCTGTGCTTTAGCATCTTAAATGGAATTAAATTCGTGCTGTCAGTTGATTAAAAAAAGAAAAACCTAATTAATCAATTAATCCCACAAAATTAAGGGTTTTAAATATACTTTTATATTGCAATACTTTCACATTCAATCTTCCAATTAATGTAGAAACAACATAAAGACGGTATATTTTTAATATTTCTTTAATGGCATATTTTTTTTATGACTGAGTATCACTGATACTAGTACTACTGACATTTCTAGGAAATTATTTTTTTTCCAATATTTAACCATTGACTATAGCAATTCAACATTACAGCATAATTGAGATCAATTTGAACATTTAACTTCTAATTTAAGTGAACTTTAAACAGTATTTACATAAACCCATTATTTACCTGTGCTCTTCAACAAGTAGAAAATATACAGAAATTGAATAAAGTTATCAAACACTAAATTAAAAATAGTAGGGGTCGACTGATTATTGGCCTAGCCGCTTTTCATTTGCCAATATTAAGCATTTTTTGGGTTATCGGTATCGGTCATTTTCAAAACCAATTTGCTGATAAAATAATTTAAAAGCATTTAAAGGAAGTTTTTGTCAGAGCTCTTATTATTCTTAATTTTGATATTAATTGTCATTTTTACACCAGACATGTATATCAGTTCAAAATCTGAAACGTTTCCTGTTTGATGTGGTCATAAAGACACTCTGTGACTAAATAAACACAATTCTTCAAGAAAATTCAAGATAAAAGAGACAGAAGCAGCAATTGTGAGTGGGGTGGCCAACCCTATCCCAGCCCCTGCCTTAACTGTGTTAAATATTTTTACGCCGCGAAACTGGAAAAATCTATCACCTTTGTTAATGCGCCAATATTTCTCAGAATTGTGAAAGAATTGTTTCTTCTTTTTTAATCAAAATCAAAATGACACTTCTCTCTGATGATGTATGGCGAACTTCTCCAATCATTTAGTCTGCTTAAACCCCGCCCCTTTCTCACAATAAACTGTACGCTCTCGTTTAGATCTGCGTTCATCCAGTCAACAGACTGATAGATCTACTTGTACAGAGACAACTGAAAGTGAACTAGCTGAGAGTGGACCAACACAGCAAAATTAGCTCAACCAATGGCAAGAGTTTAGGGGCGTGGCAACCTGTTTAATGACTAATGGCAGTTGTTTACATTGAGAAACCTGTTTGGAAACAATATAAGGCTCATGCTAAAACACACTTTGGCTTTAAATATTTTGTTCCAATCATTTTATTTCATCTCTCTAGACCTATACTTTAAATCAACCGGCCAAAAAGTGGGTCGTTTGCACAGTTTATGTATATGTGTGTGCATTGTTATGTGTGTGTGTGGGTGTGTGTATGTGTGGGTGTCGCACACTTTTGTTAAATGAGCTGAGCCTTTGTTAACGTGCCCTTAAGCACACCTAACCCTGACACCACAACCTCTCCCCTATCCTTCCCTCTCTTTTGTCTCCAATCATCTAAGTGTCCTTCATCTTTCCATCTCCTCACACTCCTTCTTCCATTAAAACCCTTCTTTGTCATTCTCTTCTAAATTTAGGCATATTTTGTATAATACTTAAAGGAATAGCTCACTCAGAAATGTAATTTTACTCATTCTCGTGTTGTTCCAAACCTGTATGACTTTGTTTTGTCAGTAAAACACAATGTAGAAATTTTAAATAATGTAAAATTTAAATAATGATGAAGTATCATAAAAATCGTCTACAGTCGCCTACAGTCACCTGAAAACCTATAGAGGATTTGGTCAGTTACCCGGATGCGCGGCCATATTGGTTATACTCGGATGTAAACGACAACATGGATTGCATGGTTAATGTTGTTTTGCTATTTTATGCTGTCTAAAAACAGAAAAAAACATGAGGAAGCTGCTAAATCATATAGAGAAGAACTTAGTAAGCAGGAAAGGGTGCAATATTTTGACAAACTAAAGTTAATAGGTGGTAAAGATACATACAAGCTGTATTAATTAAGATATTAGCCTAATATTTCACCTACCTGACTGGAAGTGATAAGAACAAATCCTGGAACAAAGTCCTGGAAATCCTGGTTCAGTTTGGCCAACAGCAAACGCCTTTTGTTCCACAGTTTTTTGCACTCTTCTCCTTGATTTTTTTTTTTTTTTTATCTTTGGCAGTCTATAGTACTCCAAATGTTTTTCCCAGTCCGACCGATTAGTACAGTCCAAAACATGACAATAATTGGCCCCTTTTAGTAGTAATAATCAGCGAAATATGTGAGTTTTATTCGGTTCAGTGGCATTGTTTACATTCAGTGCCGCCAATATGGCAGATTGATGACGGGTTGTGAAAACACTCTATAGTAAACTTAGAAGTGAAACTTAGACTGATTTGCAAATGATTCATCTGAACAGGTGTGAATAGGTTCAAATGATTCACTGACCAGATCTGAATCAGAATGACTAATTGACTAATTAGTCATAGACTAATGACTAACTTACAAATGTTTAGACCTCGCTCTTGTGGTTTTAGAAGATTTGAAATATAGTGCTAGTGAGTCATATGGACCCTTTTTATGATGCTATTTTGGTCATTTTGCATCTTGACTTCTCACCCACTTTCATAGTAGTGAAAAGAGAGGGCTGGATATTCACATTTTTGTGACACAACAAAAAAAGGTTTGGAACAACACATGATGACTAGTAAGTGATAATTTTTTGTGTAAACTATGCCTTTAAGTGTGTGCTTTATCAGAGCATTGCTCACTGTTGTTGACTTTTGAAAGGGCTGAGGGCACTTATTACTGATGGGTGGAGTGGAGGGGAAGTACATTTAAGGCAGTGCAACTCTAGACGGGATCTAAGGTCTTTGTCGGACATAAAGCATGTGGTCTTCTTTTTCCAAAGCGTGGCCTATAATGCCTGTCGTGGTCGTTAAGCGATTGTATTACTCCCAGCAGGTGAAGGGCGAATCTCCTCATAACCTTCCTTTATTTTTCCTTCCCTTTTGTCGTTTACAAGCCATTGTTTGGGGCGAGGAAAAGAAAAAAAAAATTTTCTGCTGTTCTTTTGAAGGGTAAGCTGTTGTGCCTCATTGTTAAGGAGGGACTTTGATGTTTTAAGTCTCAAATAGTGAGTCAGGGAGAGTGTCGGACTTCGATATGACAGACTTGAGGTGAGGTGTCCCATTTCTGAGGGGAGTTTTCGTAGGGGTGTTTTTGAAGGGGATTGGATTTCTTTCTGCTTTCACCTGCTCTGAAGTCCTTGTAAGTTCAGTGACATCTGCTCCGGTGTCTTTGAAAATGGACTGGGGCCTAGTGGGGTGGTATTTGAAATGTGCTTTATTCAGCAGCAGTCACTATAAACCTTTATGGCACATGCGTGTAATATATGGCCCTGTTTACACTTGGTTTTAAGATCCATCTCAGATGATCCGAACATAACTGGCCAGGCCAGACAGATCGCCATTTACGCATGGAAATTAAATGCGTCTCGAATTTGTCTCCCATGACCACATGCGAGCTCACTTCAGTGGGAGAGTATCTGATTTCATGGCTACATGCATTACTTTCTATGTATGGATGCGGTTGTTTGTTGATAAAAATGCAAAACAATAAAAAGCACAGAAACGTTTGTTTACAAAAGAAAACAAACTATATGTTACTATAAGTGAACTTTGGATATGTGCTTCTCATAATCTGTGTCATGTTGACATCAGGTAAAGAGGGCAACATTTCTGATCAGATGTTAAAATTCCTTTACAGTTGTACATCTGACAAATTTTTGCTTTTTGAGGAGAAAATAATTTTCTCTATTCAATATTTTGTGTAGGAGTAGGTGTTGTTGCTTACATACATTTACAGTTAAGGCCTGTTCACACCAAGGACGATAACTGTAACGATAAAGATATAGTTTTAAAAATCATTTTAAATTTAAAAGAATCCACATCACAACTATAGCCATAATTGCGGAAAGGAACAATATCTTGGAATTACATTCAGAACGATTTTTTTTTGCTGATTAAGCTGATTAAAGATAAAAACACTGACAGCCAATCAGAATTCATTCTGCTTTGGATTGGTCCAGTGTTATTTACATTTACATCAAAGTATTATTTATATACTATAATAGTATTTATTGATATTTTGCTTTTGCTATAATTATCTGTATAGTTTTAGTTTTTATTGTACCTCTTAAAAAACAACAACAACAACAACAAAAAAAAACTCTTTATCTTTAATTTCATTTTAGTATTTTTAGTACTTCAACTTCAACTTTGAACTTTGAACTTATTTCAGGAAAAAAATAATAATTAAAAAAAGTCTATTATTTTATTTATTTATTTATTTATTTATTTTTTTAGTTAGCAAAAATGCTTATTTGAATTTTGAAATTATTTCAGTTAATTGCCACAAAAACAATTATTTTATTTTATTTTTTATTTTGTTTTATTCAGTTAGCAAAACTTTTATTAAATTTAAATTTTTTATTTTTTTCATTTAATATTTTATCTATTTTATTTTATTTTATTTTATTATTTTATTTTATTTGTTTTATTCAGTTAGCAAATAAATTATTTAATTTTAATTTTTAATTTTTTTCGTTTAATATTTTATTTTATTTTATTTTATTTTATTTTATTTTATTTTATTTTATTTTATTTTATTTTATTTTATTTTATTTTATTTTATTTTAAAATAATTATTTTTCAGTTAGCAAAAAGTATTGTTAATGATTTTTATTTTAGTTAACAGTAACAACACTGCTCCAGTCTGAACTAGCTCCACTTCAACTTATTTGAACTTCAAAATTATTTCAATTATTGGCACGGAAACAATTTTTAACTTTTTTATTTTATTTTTATTTTATTTTATTTTATTTTATTTTATTTTATTTTATTTTATTTTATTTTATTTTATTTTATTTTATTTTATTTTATTATTTTATTTTATTTTATTTTATTTTATTTTATTTTATTTTATTTTACACTGCTCCAGTCTGAACTAGTTTCAACATGGGTAAAAAACACTAAGTTCCAATTAAATGGCATTTTTGTTGTCTTCTTTTCAAAGTGCTTATCCAAGTGCACCCTTAATGACACCATGTGTTACCTTACAACCTCACAAACCTACAATTACAGGTTTAGCAATTAGCTGTGAATGTGCTGTTTAACACATAATCAACCCTCATTTGGGGGAAGGGTGCTTGCAAGGTAATACATACACAGTATGGGAATATTTGATTGTAACATTAATGTTACAAAAAAGAAAGAATAATTAAGCCATTTAGCAGATTTTTTTTTTCAGAATGACTTACAAAAGTATGAATCAATCATCATCTCTCATAATTATATCAGCGGCTACATAGATTTGAGATATGGCTCATTTCACTTAAGTATGCATAGTGAATCCCACTCTCTCCATCAAAGCATCCAAGCAATACAGCCTGAATGTCTTCATTCTGCATAAATTCAGAGTGATTATTTGCATGACTGCAATTCCAGTGCAATTAACCTTGAGCATCATATAAGACGAGTTGCTGACTGCTGGGAAATATGGAGATTCCATCCAAAATGCTCAGTGTGATTTGATTATATCTGGCGATTTATATTCTCTACAATGACGTTTTCACATTCAACAGCTGTCAGGCAGAGGTAAATGGATATGTGCTTCAAATTAAGTATGGTAATTCATTAATCTGATTTAACAATCATAAGAAAAGAAAGAAAAGTTGAAAAGATGAATTAGTGTATGTTATCAGCTGGGTCTTATATTGCCCTCGATGGCCTGGTCTTTTGTCTCATGTGAGTGATTACCAAAGTAGCCTGGAGTGCACCATGAAAGAATAGAACAGGGGTCAGAAAACAGATGCCTTAAAATAAGGCACTTGAACTAATCTAGATGGAGTTTGGGGTTCTCTTAATTGGGGATATGTGTTGGTGTCATGTGTGCAGTGAGGGTAGCAGGCGTCTGTGATTAGATTGTGCTGTGATCCATCAGATGGACTGACAGGTTGGTAATGGCCTATATTCTCCTCTCAACCCCCGCGTGGCAGAACTCTGACACCAAAACGCCAGCTCGGCGTCGTTTGCCATGACCCAGTATCTTGAAGTTGGAATTCATTTTTTTTTCCCACATACAAAAATCAAAAATGAGCTCCTGTGATCAAAGGCCCTAGCTCAACTAACTTTCTATACAGGTAGATAACATGATGTTTCAAATGTTCTTCATTAAAATGTTTGAAAACATAAATGCATATACACTACCAGTCAACAGTTTTTGAACAGAAGATTGAAGATTTTTAATGCATTTATTTGATCCAAAATACAGCAAAATCAGTAATATTGTTAATTAGTTTTTACTATTTAACATAGCTGTTTTCTATTTGAATATATTATAAAATGTAATTTATTCCTGTGATCAAAGCTACATTTTCAGCATCATTACTTCAGTCGTCAATGACACATGATTCTTCAGAAATCATTTTAATATGCTGATTTGCTGCTCAAAAATATTTATTATTATTATTATCAATATTTAAAACAGTTGAGTACATTTTCCTCAGGATTCTTTGAATAGAAAGATCCAAAGATCAGCATTTATCTGAAATAAAAAGCTTTTGTAATATTATACACTATACCATTCAAAAGCTTGGAGTCAGTATAATTTGTTTATTTTTTGGGAGGGAAAAGAAAGTGTAGAAATTAATACTTTTACTTAGCAAGAATGCTTTAAATTGATCAGAAGTGATGTTAAAGACATTTATAATGTTGCAAAAGATTTCTATTTCAGATAAATGCTGTTTTTCTGAACTTTCTATTCTTCAAAGAAACCTGAAAAAATTCTACCCAGCTGTTTTCAACATAATAATAATAATAATAATAATTGAAAACAATAATAATAAATAAATAAATAAATAAATAAAACATTTTTGAGCAGCAAATCAGAATATTAGAATGATTTCTAAAGGATCATGTGACTGGAGTAATGATGAAGCTAAAAATTCAACTTTAAAATCACAGGAATAAATTACATTTTAAAATATATTCAAACAGAAATCAGTTATTTTAAATAGTAAAAATATTTCACAATTTTAATATTTTTGCTGTATTTTGAAGCAAATAAATGCAGACTTTGTGAGCAGTAGAGACTTTAAAAAAAAATTCAAAAAATCTTGCTGTTCAAAAACTTTTGATTGGTAGTGTTCATGCAGTTAATTTATTTATTTTCTAATTTAATTTATTGTATAGTTTTATATTTATTTAATGCTTTTGTATTTTAAATTATAATTATTAATTTTGTTCAATATATTTTGTCTACTGCATTTTTATTAGGTCAAAGGAGCATATTAAAATAATTTTCATTTATATTTATTCATTTAGCAGGTGATTTTATCCAATGCAACTTAAAAATGCTATTGTGGCTTGCGAATAATATTGTGAAATATTTAGATTTTTTTTTCAATTTCATATATTTTTTAAAATGTAATTTATTCCTGTGATGCAAAGCTGAATTTTCAGCATCATTACTTCAGTCTACAAAGTCACATGATTCTCAGAAATTATTCTAATATGCTGATTTGCTGCTCAAGAAACATTTATTATTAGTATCAATGTTTAAAAACTACAAAACTACTTTTCTACAGAAACTGTGATATACTACCATTCAAAAGTTTAAAAAGATTTTTAAAAATAAAAAATAAATTATTAATTTTATTCAGAACAGGAGCATTAAATTGATCAAAAGTGACAGTAAAGACATTTATAATGTTACAAAAGATTTGTAGTTTAAATAAATGCTTTTCTTTTAAACTTTATATTCATCAAATAATACTGAAAAATGTATTGCTTTTTCTAGAATTAAATTAAATATTAAAGGGGTCATCGGATGCAAAACTCACTTTTACATGTTGTTGTTGTGTTGGCAATGTTGTAATTTTATTTTATTTTATTTTATTTATTTATTTATTTATTTATTTATTGCTAATTAATAGTTTTAACATTACCATGAAAATTATTATGAAAAATATTAAACAAATAATATTTGAACTTCAGTGACTTCAGTGTCAAAAATTTTTATTTTATTTTGCTTTACTTTACTTTACAACACTTCTCCAGTAGCTTACAGTTTGAAATAACTGTTTTTTTTATATTAATACATTTTAAAATGTAATTTATTTCTGTGATGGCAAAATTAAGTTTTCAGCATCATTACTCTAGTCTTCAGTGTCACATGATCCTTCCTATTCTCAAATTTGAATTTTTATTATATTTTATTTTAGATTTTTTTTTTGTGATTAAATTGTGATTAATATTTTTGAAGAAACTGTAATACATTACAATAAAAATATTATAAAAATATTAAATAAGAAATATTTGAACAACAAGTGTAAATGATAATAACTGAGCACCAAATAAGCATATACAGGAAAAAATGAAAATGGGAAAATAATTAAGATTTAAATTTTTATTTATTTACTTACTCGTACAGCGCTGGGCTCTCTGAGACCCTACCCATAAATATTATCAGCCAGGACAGAATCATTGACTGACTACAAAACAACTGCCAAGCAGGAAGGATTTCATGAAATCTGTATAGAACCACAATGTACTAATCAATACAGTGGAGGAACTTACGAAGCACTAAATCAGTGGCCTTAAGTGTGTTCCCCAACAGACACACACACACTAAACTAAATGCCTCAGTGAGGTTCATTAAGCTGATTTCCTTTGAGAGCTGGCCTACATTTGTCTGAGAAGCTCCAACTTCTTCTCTGTGATCAAACAGACAGATAACTGTCAGAGCCGGAGAGATCAGGACATTCGAACAATAGCGCCGCCCCCTACCAGCCCTGAATTGTTACGCTTGCTTTCCTAACCTCTGCCCTTCTCTTCAGGCTCACGTAATGCTGAAAGGCCTGTGCCATCTCTAGTGCGCTATATCATCCAGTCTTCATAAGTGTGTGTGTCTCCCTAGGTTAAAGGTGCTATTCTGTTAGGTCACGGAGATCAAACCTAGTTGATGGGACTTTAATTAGCATGAAATTGGCATTTCATCTCTACTTCTGACAGTTCTTCCTCCCAGAAGAGACTTTTCAGGAGTCTCCCTTTAAACGTAAAGTTTATGCTTAAAAAAGGTTGTTCGATGTTAAAAATATTTGATTAAACTACCAAAAGTTATTTAGAAATTGCATCTTTCATTTTGTGGTCTCATTTAGCATGCACTGCTTTAATTAACTCATTTGTCCTGGTGGTTTATTTAAGCTAGTCATGGACCGGGCTATGTCTAATTTGCTCTAATGCTCTCTAAAATGGTAAGTTTAGTTTAAACAGTGACAAAAAAATAATAAATCAGGCCAAGCGGATTTGTACACAAACTTTTGTGAAAGAATGATGGTTTTGACGCACAAAGCACACACATAGAGCGCTCATTACTCTCAGGGCGAAAGGTAAGAGTCTTTTACAGGGCAGTTTGAGTTATGACCCTAAAAACCCCCTGGCAACATCTGGACTCCATATTATGGGCCAACCAGTACTGGACACGTTCACAGTTTAGGCGGTGTAATAAGGTGCACAATTAATAGAAAAATAATTACTGTTGCTATTATGGCTACAGCAATTTAAATGATATGCACTACCGGTTAAAAAGTTAGGAATAATTTCGATTATTATTATTATTTTTTTTTATGTTTTTGCAAGTCTCTTACACTCACCATACATCTTTTATTAGATGAAAAATACAGTAATATTGATTAATGAAATATTATTAGTTTAAAATATTAATATATTTTAAAATGTAATTTATTATTTAATTTTATTTTTTGCTGATTAATATTTTTGAAGCAAGTGTGATACACTATAAAAAATTACAAAAATAATAAATGAATTAATATTTGAACACCAAGTATAACTGATAATAATTGAGAACCAAATTAGCATATGAGAACTTTTTCTGAAGAAAAAAAAAATGTAAATGGGAAAATAATTGAGATTTTAATTTTTATTTAATTTTTTAAAAATAAAAAATACAGTAAAAATAAGCAACATTGTTTTCCATATTAATATGTTTTAAAATGTAATTTATTTCTGTGATGGCAAAATTGAATTTTCAGCATCATTACTCCAGTCTTCAGTGTCACATGATCCTTCAGAAGTTATTCTAATATGCTGTTTTGGTGCTGATTTCTTATTATTATCAATGTTGAAATTATTTCATTTTATTTTATTTTAGTATTATTTTTTATGTAATTTTTTTGCTGATTAATATTTTTAAAGAAACTGTGATACACTACCATAAAAATATTATAACATATTAAATAAATAATATTTGAACAACAAGTATAATTGATCATAATTAAGCACTAAATCATCCTATGATATTTTTGGGAAATGGGAAATAGGAAAATAATTGGGATTTTAATTTTTTTCAAATTTTTTAAATCTAACATACAGTAAAATCAGTAAGATTGTGAAATATTTTATTTTATTATTATTATTTTTTTTGCTGATTAATATATTTGAAGAAACTGTGATACACTACCATAAAAAAACATTAATAAATAATATTTGAACAACAAGTATAATTGATAATAATTAAGCACCAAATCAGCATATGAAAATTATTTATGAAAAAAAAATAAATAAAAAAAAAATAAAATAAAATGGGAAAATAATTGGGGTTTTCATTTTTCAGTCAAAAATACAGTAAAAATCAGCAAGACTGTGAAATATCATTAGTTTAAAATAGCTTTTTTCGTTTTAATGTATTTTAAAATGTAACATTATTTTATTTTATTTTTTTGCTGATTAATATTTTGGAAGAAAGTGTGAAACACTACCATACAAATATTATAAAAAATATTAAATAAATTAATATTTGAACACCAAGTATAATTGATAATAACTGAGAACCAAATCAGCATATGATAACTATTTCTGAAGAAAAAAAAATTGAAAATGAAAAAATAATTAAGATTTAAATTTGTATTTCATTTTTTAAATCAAAAATACAGTAAAAATCAGCAAGATTGTGAAATATTATTACAGTTTAAAAGAACTGTTTTCCATAGTAATATATTTTAAAATGTAATTTATTCCAGTGATGGCAAAACTGTCCAGTCTTCAGTGTCACATGATCCTTCAGAAATCATTCTAATATGCTGATTTGGTGCTAATTTCTCATCATCAATGTTGAAATTTTATTTTATTTTATTTTTGCTGATTAATATCCTGGAAGAAACTGTGCTACACTGCCATAAAAAATAAAATATTGTAAAAATATTAAATAAATTAATATTTGAGCACCTTATTATAATTGATAACAACTGAGCACCAAATGATTACAATACAAGAGAAAATAATGACAAAATGTGTTATTTGTCATCATCTTGTAGTTCTACCAACATTTGTTTTAGTTAAAATCAATTCTTAGTGTGTGTGTGTGTGTGTGGGTTTGTTGTGTGATGTTGAGGTCAGACTCATTGTGTCATGGATAAAAAGCTGTGTTTGCACACGTGCTGGAGGTTAAAATGAAAATTAGTTAAAAAGCAACAAAGAAAACACAATGGATGATTCTTTGAAGGAGCGATGGGGAAGAGAGAAAGAGCGAGGTGGCTGACATTTACAGGGCACTGCCATCTGTATGGTAATTGCTACACACTGGTAAAGTTTGATCACACATGAATTTTCTTTCTCTCCTTCTCTCTCACTACTACACTACACTACACATATTACCACATTCTGCACCTGACCCAGAACAGATGGCACCCCCTCCCCTTGCTTCTTGCCCCCCTGGAGACAATGCCCATCCAGTAAGGGGCATTTTTAAAGCTGGCATCCTTTTGTTTGGGTGGCAACTCTGCATGTTATATGGATTAGGACATTTCTGACGGTGCTGGTTGATAAGAATCAGAGCATGTTGTTGTGCCTTTGGCTTTTGTTGTAAATCCTGTCTTTAGTCTGTCTCCAGTTTTCCATATGCTGTCCATCCTGTGACTCCACAACAAGTGCGGGTCCCAACATACAGAGGCTTGATTGACAGGCAGACGCTGAAATCTTCCACGGCACAGATAATCTGTTGAATGCTGCTGGCATGTGAACATTCCAGAGGAGACATTTTGTATGTATATGTGTACAGAGCTTGACAACAATTTGTAAGATTACTTACAAATTCTAGTCTGTTACTAATTCCAAATTACACATTTTAGGTAATATAAGTAGACTACTTTTTGATTACTTTTAGATTACCTTTGACCTAACTCTTTTATCATATTGAGTTAAATAGGATAATCTTGTACCATATTGATATAAAAATGAAAAGGAAAAATATTCTGTTCATTGTTATTGACAACGTGAAGTGCATTAAACATTACATTATTCCGAGTAGTTTAAAATGTCATTTAGTCTAATTACAAGTACTTAATGTTGTACTAAATGATTACATGTAATCAGTTACTATCCAGCTCACAGTGTTTTGTTTCATGGCACTACCTTTTGATGGTATATTCAAAACCATGCAAAATCAGTGCTTTGAACTCCCAGCTGACTGAAATTCATAGCCTCTTTTGAGACTGATTCAAATATAGACACACGTATTTAACCATACCATAAACAGTCATACACTCACACAGTAAACTTGTCTCCAAGTTTATTATAGTACAACATGCATGGTGTCTGAGGGCAGTACATATCAATCAGACAGGAATAACTAATATTTGAGAAAGAGAAAGAAAAGAAATAAGAGAGAGAATATATGTTACATATAACACATGTATGGTGAATACAGATAAATTGGGACAATGGAGTATTTTAATTAAGTATTTTTTATTTATACATTGTAAAATGATTTCAACGATTATCAGTCTGTGTTTTACAAGAAAATGCTATTTCAGGTTTTCTACCTCAAAATTTAACATGTAATATGTTAGTTAATTTTTTTTTTTTTGTGAAATTTACTAGCAATTTCTGAGTGAAAATTGTTTCTTCACCATTTTGTTTTCTGTGATAGTGCTTTATAAACACATTGTTTCAAAGCAGCTTTACATTAATAAACAGGAGATATATTGTAAAATTCGTCAGTTGTGACCCTGGACCACAAAACCAGTCGTAAGTAGCACAGATATATTTGTAGCAATAGCCAAAAATACATTGTATGAGTCAAAATTATTGTTTTTTTTAATTTATGCCAAAAATCATTAGGATTTTAAGCAAAGATCATGTTCCATCAAGATATTTCGTAAATTTCCTACCATAAATATATCAAAACTTAAAGATTTTAGATTTTTAAATGATTGCATGTCGGCCAAATATTGTCCTATCCTAACAGTACATCAATGGAAAGCTTTATTCAGCTTTCAAATTATGTATAAATTTCAATTTCGAAAAATGTACCCTTATGACTGGTTTTGTGGTCCGAGGTCACAATTATGAAAACAAATTCAATGTCAGCCATTAACCCACAAAATTTCACATTTGTTAAGTGTAGAGAAGAAAATTAGCTTTGTAAAACTGAAGGGTTGAACATCATTCCTGCTAAAAAAACAAAACAAAACAAAAAACAATAGAAACCATCAAAGAATTTGTAATGCTTTTACTGGTTATAATGGGACTTGTATTGGTTTTAATGGAAACTGTAATGGACCCTGTTGGTTTCAACTGGTAATTGGTCGTCTTCTATTTGTGGCTTGTTAAAACCACTAAAATCTAATGGAATATGTCCCAAAACACACAACAGAAAACCATTTTTTAATTATTTTAATGGTTAAAAGTTGATGGTTTGTAATAGTATGTGTAGTGGAAACCATTAGAATTTCTGATGGTTTCTATTTTTTTTTTCCAGCAGGGATTGTTTTAAAAAATGTCAATGACAAATGATCAGAACGTGTCTAATTTTAAATCTTAGGTTTGAAAAACAACATACAGTGTGTTATACAGTGGCCAGTTGTATCATTGTACACACGGTGGTGTGTTATTGTCTTAGCTCACGGCTTTGTGTTTGTTTTTTCCATAACCAGGCAGGATAAGCCATCGGCCAGATGGCACAGTGGGGTCTCCCATGGTTACCTCATCCTGGGGACCAAACATTGCAGACACGCACACATATACAACACAGACTGTTATGTAACCAATCAGTCTAGACAGTCCAGTTTATAATCGCAGGTCTCTCTCTCCCTCTCTGTACCCCGCCAGACCTTGTTTCTCCTGTATTGCAGCAGTAGAATTCTTATTCTGTCTGTTTATTCCGGACCAGAGAAAATGGTTCATTGTGACACATTGGTGGGCGTGTCTTCAGTCAGCTTTCAGGCCATGTGACTGAAGTTAGTAAACACAAACCCGCTCCTCGGTCCAGCAGGATATTAGACGCACAGGTCACGACGGCCTCTGCACAAAAGACACCCCCCCAATTGGTTCCCGCCATTCGCACGTACGCGTACACACGCATGCACAAATAGAATAAAACACACTCGCACTTGAAGTCTGCCACGCTGCAGCTGCTCCAGTTTCCATGGTAACGTGCCGAACAATGAGGTAAGAAGCTGCGGGGGCCAGTCTGAGTGTGCGCAGCGCACGCTTTCATATCCACTCGCGCTGAGAGTGTGTGTGCCAGCGTTTGTTTTTGTGTATGAGTGCCTGAAAGTGCATGTGGATGTGCCCTGCCGATTTCTAAATCAACTGAAAGAGAGAGAGAGTGAATAACGAGGGAGATACTCGTCCTCCTTTGTCAGAGAGGGCTTGGTCAACCAGATCTCTCTTCATAGTGAGGCAGATGGAGGGAGAATGGCTTGACGAATGAAAAACAGGAGAGGCTGAAAAGAAAAGGAGGAAAAAAAGTCCAAAACATGCTGTTTGTTCCCCTGATACCACACGTACATCTCGGAGACATCTATTTGACATCTGCATTTACATCTGTAGACATATTTTTTAGAGCGTTTACTCGTCTGCAATACATCTATAGGACGTTTTCTTATCAGATGTCAAATAGACGTCTATTGGATGTCTTTAAGATGTTTATGAGTCAATTCAAGTAGATACCCTAATAGCACACGTACATCACAGAGACATCTATTTGACGTCTGCATTTACATCTGGAAGATGTATTTTTTTAGAGAGTTTGCTCATCAGCAATACGTCTATTGGACATTTCCTATCAGATGTCATATAGACGTCTATTAGATGTCTTTAAGATGTTTATGATTTAGAATGTATGTAAAACTGACATCTTACAGACGTCTGTCAGATGTTTGTACACAGCAGATGCTTTCCAGATCAAGAGATCTTTATCAGACACCTTGGAGATGTATGTGTGCTATCTGGGTATTAGATTCCCTGATAGCACATGTACATCACGGAGATGTCTATTTGACGTTTGCATTTACATCTGCAAGACATATTTTTTAGAGTGTTTGCTCATCTGCAATACGTCTTTTGGACGTTTCCTATCAGATGTCAAATAGACGTTGATTAGATGTCTTTATGATTTAGAATGTACGAAAAATGACATCTGAAAGACATCTGTAAGACGTTTGTACACAGCAGATGCTTTCCAGATCAAGAGATCTTTAACAGACATCTTGCAGACGTACGTGTGCTATCTGGGTTTGATTTAAATGTTGGTACGTTGAGGAAAAGTAGTGAAAAAAAAAAAAAGAGATTTGTCCAGTTATTTATGCTTCAAGTGTGTGACAGGTATTTTTATTTGACAGGATGATTTAACTGTGGGTTTTTGCTTTCAAAGCCATAACTTACATCCCCTTGAAAGTCATAATTTAGCGAGTTGTTTCAGGGCTGTTTGAAATGTGGAAGTTGCCGCCCACAGAGAGGCTTCAAGCATGTCTGAAATGTAGTTCAGAGTTTTGTTTCTCAATTCCTGACAGGACTCAACCGACACTAGCAGCGATACAGAAGCATTCATCCTTTGACAAGCTCTTTTGTTTTCAAAATGTCTATTTATTTTTCAAAATGAGGTATTTCAAAGTGCTGTGAGTCGCAGCACTAAAATGTACATTATAGAAAAGGAGAAAAAAAACACTTTTTTTTCCCACTGACCCAGTTCTATGAACCCAATACTTACAAATATATAAACAAAGAAAGAGAACGACAGCAAAGAATAGAAGCCTTATAAATGGAGATAGAAAGAATTTTCTGTACAAAAGAAACGAAGGTAGAAAAAAGGATAAAAACAAGATAAAGTGATATCTACTCAGAACTCATTTTCATACGAAAATATAAGTATCAAATTTAGTATGTATCAGAAGCACACTAAAGCATAAATGTAGGAATTAGTAAAGCGTGTCATAACAGAGAGATTATAAGACAAAAAAGATCCAAAAACAAAACAATGTGTCCTTATATTACAAAACTCCTCGAAAATTGAGGTCTTACAGTACTTGTTAAAGGTATATAAACTTCCAGTCTAGTTATTGGCAGCTTTTGACATCTTTATAAAAACCAAAAGACAATAATCGTATACAAAAACAAGGCAGACTGAGTGTACGTTCTTTTAAGATCTAGTCTATTTACAAAAGTGTCTGACATCAAGGTGCGCAGAGGTACATCCATGAGATTCAGCACCTGTGAGGTGTGAGAGCTATTCTGTATAGCCGTTCGAAGTGTCTTGTGTCATTTGTTTAGTGTTCGTTTTGCAGGAAGAGCGTGAGCACAAAGTTCGTCGACCCAATCGCGTGTTCATGAGAGTCTTGTTGTTGAAGGGTTTAGCACCTTCCCTCTTCGTTGTAACGTGATTGAGGTGACAAAGTAAACCTGAAACATTCTTGACGTCAAAAAATGTGCAAAAAAGTGTCAGCAGTGAGTGTCCCTAGGATTTATTTTGACCGTTCGTCATTAGGCGTTCAGCCAATGAGGGTTAAGGGTTAGCGAGTCCTGGCCTGCTCGAGCCTGCGGAGGAGCTGTTGTCGTCGGGCCTGCAATCTGTCTTTCTCCTGCTGGAGTCGGAGCTCTTGGGCCTCCAGGGAGCTGACGTACTCGGTGGCCTTCTTCAGGATGACCACCTTCGCCGCCTTGTCGTTGTGTGCCAGCTCGGGCACATGGTCGCGCAGAGTGAGGAAGCTAGAGCGCAGGTCGTTGCGCCGCTGGCGCTCCAGGATGTTGTGGTTGCGCCGGCGTTCGCTGTCCTCGGAATCTGAGCAGCGTGGGCTGCTGGAGTCGCTCTTCCTCAGCCGCTGGCTTGGTACGCCGTTAGTAGGGGAGCTTGGGGAAGAGTTCTGGTTCCTGCCAGTGCGTAGAGTTATAGTGCTGTTGTCGATTCGGAGCTTCTTGCTTGGGGGAGCGCTGGGAACGTCTTGCTGGTCGGAGTACGGGGATGGGGCTGCGTAGTTATGTTGCTGCTGGTGAATGGAGGCTGCTGCCGTCCTCTTCAGAATGAGCTCCTGGGGAGCTTTGCTCACCCCGGATCCCACCCGCCCTGAGGACGCTTGAGAGGTGGCAGACAGACCAGTGCTGGTTATCTTGCTGGTGATTGAACGCCTTTTCTCCACCGTGACCACATCGATCTCCTCTTCTTCTTCTTCTTCTTCTTCATCGTCTTCGTCATCATCATCGTCATCTTCTTCTTCATCATCATCTAGAGGGAGAAAAAGAGATTTGGGTTAGCAGGTTGTTGTGCAACCATTGCTCTAAAGCTGCACAGGTATGAACAAGTGCACTTAAAGGAAACATTTGTTTTCTCTGGGTGTGTGCTGGAGTTAATGCCTTTGTGTGGGCAGATGACACAATTGCCTAATGCAATCATCTAAACACGCTCTGTCAAACACAGCGGAGCTGGATTCTCCCCAGACTGGACCACCTTAGATTTGATTTTGCACTTTAACACACACCCTCCATTTACAGCGTCTAATGACAGGGTTTTGCGAGCACATGAATATTTCGTCATGTCATATTTTCTACAAAAGCTGTCAAGTTAGATATTTCGCTCACTGCTTTTTTAACCGGTGACACATTTCAAGTTAAGCTTAGACGGCCTCAGTGTGACGCCCGAGAGCTATGTTTATGAGATAATGGACGTGATTATCAGCTAAGCCACACATGAAGACTGTTTGGCATTTACTGGAGCCCACAGCCTCTCACTTCAAAAGCTCCCCACAGGAAACTGTCTGCCAGCGTTAAGGAGAGACCAAACGGGGCAATTTAGTCTCCGACAGAATGCAGACAGTCAGCCCGTTCCCCTTTTCCACTGGTTTGCCGCGAAAAGGGATAACAGCACGGGCGGGAAAAACGAGCGTTGTAATCGCGTGGTCCAATTATTCGCGGGCTTTGCCGAGTAACACTGATCTGATGGCGTCTTAAGCCGCTGCCCTGGAGAGGCGCCAAGCAGACAGCTGGAGGAAAGGCTCCGCTTGTTCAAAGCCGTCACCCTGTAAAGAGAGATGACCCATCATCTCTTTTTTTCCCCCTTCCTCGTCTTTTTTTTTGTGTGATTATCATTCACGGCACCTCTCTGGAAGATGCAAGGCTTGCCAAGCTCAGCCCACTGGGCAGAAAGGAGGGGGAGGCGGGTTTGCCTTTCTCGTAGATGCACGCGCATGCCTCCTTTTTCGCATGCTGGTGCCCAGTGCCAGCTCTTATTCTCTCACCCACGTGTGATTGTCGTTTGGGATTTGCATTTGAAACAAGTCCTCATTTCGAAGGGAAGCGACTTATTGGGGGGCACTGAATTTAGGGGCTTGGCTTTTATGCAATCTGCCCTCGCTCACACTCCCTCCCAAACATCTGAGCCTGTGTTTTTTTACAATCAAAAGCTCTCAATTTGGAAAAAAAAATAGATGATGTTTCAAAGCAATCTTGCATATCAAAAGAAAGTCAATCCTGTTACCTAATAAATTCTCAAATTAGACTGTGATTCCATGCCTAAAGCCAGATTAATGGAGGGCAGATAAGGACATGTTTTCCCATGTAATGTGGCTCAGTGACGTTATTCTCTGCATTAAATCTTAACCATGAGCCAAATGGTCAACATCAAATATTACCGCCATCTACTGGGTATGCAGACTTAGTATTACATAAACTCCCCATCACCGCCCACTACTACTACTGAGTGTATGTGTGCGCGCGTGCTCGTGTGTTTATGTGTGTGTGACCGACAGTCTGGAATGTCACACACTAATCCGATTCAGGGCCTGTCATATGATCTTCAACAATTACCCCAATGACCGCTTACAAACTTGGCCAAACTATTCAGCAGCAGCATCGTAATTTGGTGCTAATGCTGATTAATAAAAATAAAAATAATCTAAAATAACATAATCCTTCATGGCATGTATTCAGTGACAGTGACAGAACACTTAACCTAACAACTTTACATGAGCAGCATGTCAGGAGACACTTACCAGAGTCACTTGGAGTCTCGTCTGCGCTGACTGGAGGCAAGTGTTGGCTCCTCAGCTGTGTTACACTTTGGCTGCTGCTGCTGCTCCCGTTTCTTTTGTTGACTGGATAAGGGAAAACCACGGTAGGGTCCACACACTCCGGTATAGAGTGGCTCATTTCAGGCGTCTTGACTGTTGTGTCTTTCCCAGCTTCAGTAGCGGTGGAAGCAGAGACGGCTTTCCCCAGTTTCTCATTGACCACCCGCTCCAATTTCTCACGTGCCGAGAAGCCACTCCACATGCAGTCCTGAATGATGATGGAATTGTCTGTAGTATCCAAAACTGAGCCAAAGAGGTCCCCGTCTGACGCCCCCCAAATGTCATCTTCTGGTAAGAACAGAAGCTCGGAAGCCCAGTCCAACGGGTCTGTTAATCCAAAGCCCATCAGAGAGCAATCCCCAGCCACCGCACCCAGCTCCCCTGGGTCCCCTGGAAGAGCTGCCCGGCTCGGGGACAGAGGAGGAGTGGGCAGCAGCTCGAATTTCTTCCAGATGTCCTCACCAGGCGGTGCGGCGTCTGGTCTGCAGAAGTAGAAGTCATCCTCGTCCGGGTAGAAGCAAGGCTGCAAGGAGTCAAACTCCAAATCGGAGTTCATGGTTTTAGCTGGCATTCTCCCTGTGAAAGACACAAATTGATGTCTTAGAATAACCAACAAAGACATGGGAAAAAGGCAAGCATCTTTTTATTAATGACTCTCATTCTAAATGTCATCTCACTGTGCAGTGTAAAAATATTTATTAACCCTCTTGAACTTTAAACTGTAATTGCATTATCTCTTTCAACAGAACAGCTCCTAGAGATGTGTATTGATTATAATAATAATAAATAATAACGCACAAAGCTTTTGTCACAACAATGACATATTTAAGTAATTTTAAAACATTTTTGTGTTCTCTAAAGTAGACCCTAAAGTCACAGATGTCTTTGAAGTGTCCTCTCTACATTGTTTATTGTGATAGCGTTCATTAACTCACTTAAACTTTGGACTGTAATCGTAGGACAAGAAGCAAACTCCTCCAATAGCAAGTCCAGCAGACAAGTGAATAATCTAGAAATAATACCGAAACAGCTGACACTAAAAGACGTGAGCGTCTTACCTCTAAGTGCGTTTTCTTGTCCCTTCTTTATCGCAGTCACTGTGGCCCCCGTTTGGAGTCGCACATCTACCGCGGCGACTGAAGACTGTTCTGCGCTTCTGTGTTTCGGGCTGTGAAGTATTATTCTCGCTGCTAGCGTTTAGAAGAGAGACACTGGCTCCTCCTCCTCGGGTGGGCGGGGCACGGGCGAGGTATGTGCTGTGTGATTTTCTTTGGAAAGAGCATCAGTTTGCGCTAAGGTGTTTAATTTGCTGATAATTAGGGAATGGAATACTCAAAAATGAATAAATGTTCCAAACACGCGTGACGTCTTTAATGGAATGCAAAGGGAGGTGTTGAGCAGAATGACAGATCTCCGTCCACGGTCACTTTCATTGTGTGGGAAAAAGCGATGAAAGTAAACGGAGACTGAAGTAGAGTTTAAATGTAACGTCTGAAATGTATGTGACTAGATGGTTTTTATTTTTGTTTGTCACTCTACTCTTTAATTTGGTTTTACTCACAAAATAAACGCAGTTGCAGACTATAAACGTTCAAACCGTGTTGTGAATGAATCAGAGCGACTCAGCAGCATCTCTCATTGTTCAGGTCAGTGAGGTAACGGACGATCCGCAGAACATCCCCGGCGTCGACTCACTTCTGCCGCCGTGTGGACACGTGATGAACACGCAGTGCGCGCGTCTGTGTTTACATTCAGGGAGCGAGGTATGTTTTGTGTTGCTGCTCACCCACGAAAATGCTTATCAGATAGCGCTCGACATGAAAACTTTATAGAAGATGGTGCTGATGTACTTCTAAAGTTGGGATTGTACGATTGGGTGGGTGTAATGGGCGTTGTAGGGAGGAGATGCTATTATATAATTGTTCTCCGCCTCAGCGTTTGAAGCGAACCATCAAACGCTTTAGAGGCGGTGTTGTATGGATTTGGAGAAAATTGAGTCCCGAAAGATATTAATTCCTTTTATTAATACTTTACATCACGTTCCTCTTTTGTGCCTCGAAGTAATAGGGGAAATAGTTGTCACTTTTAAATCGAGTGAGCATTTCTCATAACGAGTTTTTTTTTTTTTTGTTAGTCAACTTGTAACTTTATCTTAAAGACTTTGGAGTTTTACCAAAAAAATTAATTATTTTTACTGACCTGACATTTGGAAGAAAGTCCCAAGCACATTGGTCACAATCATATTAAAATACAAATATTCAAAGGCAATGCACTTAAGTCACGATTTGGTCAATTACCCGGACTTAGTAAGCAGGAAAGGGTGCAATATTTTGACAAACTAAAGTTAGTAGGTGGTAAAGACATGTATTAATTAAGATTTTAGCTTAATATTTCACCTACCTGACCAGAAATTATAACAACAAACATAAATGTTGTCAAGATTCTTGTCCTGGAAATCCAACCATAAATGCCTTTTGTTCCTCAGACAGTTTTTTTGCACTTTTCTCCTTAATTTGAACTTTTGGCAGTCTATAGTACCCCTAATGTTTTTCCCAGTCTGACCGATTAATACAGCCCAAAACATGACAATAATTGACCATTTTCAGCAGCGATAATCAGCAAAATATGCGTTTTGTTCCTTTCATTGGCATTGTTTACGTTCAGTGTCGCCAACTGATGATGCGTTGTGCAAAACCTCAATTGTCACAATTTTGTATTTATGTTGAAATTATAAAAAACCTTCTGTCCTAATAACATTTATATGACATGTTGTTGTAATATAGTTTTACATACAGTAGTAGACTCATAGCGAACATTGTTTATTGTGATAGTGTTCATTCTCATAGTGTTCAACTCAAATAGCAAGTCAAGCAGACTTACTGTCTTATTGATTTTTATATTGTATGTATATTTAAGTCATGTTGAGACCTAAGAACATTGGTTAAAATCATCCTTATATAGTTCATTTAGTTGTAAGCTTTGTTCACTCAAAGGACAGAATTCACACAAATTTTCCAATGCTTATTTTTTTATTTTTAACACATAACATATATAAAACTCCTAGATATGTGTATATATATATATATATATATATAAACAATAAATGAATAACTGAATAAATAGGTTTCCATTGCTGTATGGTTTGTTATGATAGGACAGTATTTGGCCAAGATACAACTATTTGAAAATCTGGAATGTGAGGGTGCAAAAAAATCAAAATATTGAGAAAATTGCCTTTAAAGTTGGCCGAAGTTCTTAGCAATGCATATTATTAATCAAAAAATAAGTTTTGATATATTTATGGTAGGAAATATACAAAATATCTTCATCAAACATGATCTTAACCTAATATCCTAATGATTTTTTGGCATAAAAGAAAAATCGATAATTTTCATCCATACAGTGTATTTTTGGCTATTGCTACAAATATACCCATTCTACTTAAGACTGGTTTTGTGGTCCAGGTTCACATATGCGCAGTTATACTAGACTCAAAATCCAGTAGTTATTTAGATATAACCCTTGTGACCACTTTCCAATGTGACATCGAGCCCTGGCCTTCCTTAATATAATCGCAGAAGTTTGCTTCTCTTGTGAAAACAGTTTGTTGTGGGAACTCAGCGAGAGAAAGACAGAGAGGGTTTGGGATTTGAAGCGCTCCTCTAGAGCCCAATCTCTATGACCTCAGCTCAGGAAGAGCTTCCTGTGTGAAAGTGAGGGGGAGTGGGAAGCTGAATACTTTTGTTGCAAAGTGAATGTCTAGTTCTGTCAGTCAACACTCGATTTGTTCTTGCTGGCCTTGATTTGACATTCTTTTCTTGTTATAAATTAGCAAGTAAAACATAAAGGTGATTCATGGATTAATTCTAAAGCATTTAAATGGCTTTCACTGTAAGCCATCTGTGATAATAGCTTCATATTTGGCTCTTTAGGTATTATTTTATTAAAAATAAGCAGTTTTATATCTTCCTATCAAAACGTATGAAGCCAGTGTTACATACTCATTTAAGATCCATGAGTGTGCGTCTGTGTGTTTTTAATACAGCTCAGTCTCATGTTTTCCTGTCTTACTGAAGCGGTGGGCGGAGTAGTGTATGGATGGTTAAGCAATTGGGCCAGTTTAGATAAAACATTCATATTTAGAGAAAATACAAAAGCAAAGCATAAAGCCTCAATGACAACACGGCGGGAGACAATGAGAGTACGCAGGCCAGGACATCAATAGTGCACACGATCGGAAGTCAGGCCCGGGCGCCTGCTCCTCAGCTCTGGTATGCAGAGCGTGCATAAAATGTGCAGGTTTATGTCCTTTAAGGTGTCAGAGGTACATTTGAGTTTAATTTGTGTGCTTTGGCTAAATTATTGCTCTTTAAATGCACACATTAATGCATAAAGACACTGCAAACGGCAACATTTTAATACCATCTGTTTTTTCCCCGTGTCACTCACCTTTGTCTAGATCTTGTAATCTTTCATTTTTTCTCACTCAATAAACAAACACACTCAGAACTCCAGTAGACTTTGCTTTTACTCTAAAGCCCCTCCTTTAATCACCAGACCTGTCAATCATTGCAGATTCCTCAGTGGCATAATTCCTTAACAAATGACAGACAAATTCAACTTTGTTTCTGTTTGGCGGAATTCAATTAGTAACCTTCCACCTCTTACCTCGCACAGTAAAAACATTTAAAATGCCTTTGCTAAAGCTTTTAAAGTGATAGCTCAGCCAAAAATGAAAATTCTGTCATCATTTACTTACCCTTGTGTTGTTCCAACCTGAATGACTTTTTGTTGTGAAACACAAGTGAATTTTTGAGGAATATCATGGCCCTTCTTTTCATGTAATGAAAGTGAATGGGAACTAAAGCTGTAGGGCTCCTCTTTGAAGTCATACAATAGCTTGATAGATATACAGAGGTTATCCTTTTGTGTTCTGGATCACGAAAGTGAGAAAATAATGACTGTTTTCATTTATGAGGGAGCTATCCCTTTATATAATGCCTCACACCTGCAAGGATGAGTGTTTAGTTCTGCTTTAGAAGACTTTTTTTTTCCCTCTTACCATCAGAGCTACTTTGACCTATAGTTAATGTATAGTGAAAAGAATAAAAGTGGTAGATATCATCTCTCTGGCACACTTCCCTTCCTCTGTCATCATATATCTTTTCATCCTTTACCATTAGCTTTTTGGCACAGGTTTGCATGTGAGTCAGTTGGATGCAAGTACAAGTTCGAGCAGCTACGAAAGGAATTTAGTCAGTCAGATAGCATCCAAGATATTTGAAAACCGTTTCCTGTGTCATGAACTTTCTAATTGGATAACTTCACACAGTCAGAAAAATCTGTCTATCTATCTATCTGTCTATCTATCTGTCTATCTATCTATCTGTCTATCTATCTATCTATCTATCTGTCTGTCTGTCTGTCTGTCTATCTATCTTTCTTTCTATCTATCGATCTATCTTTCTGTCTATCTGTCTATCTATCTTTTTGTCTATCTTTCTGTCTATCTAGCTATCTGTCTAGCTAGCTACCTAGCTGTCTGTCTCTCTGTCTGTCTCTCTGTCTAGCTACCTAGCTAACTAGCTGTCTATCTGTCTAGCTGCCTAGCTGTCTGTCTGTCTCTCTGTCTAGCTACCTGTCTGTCTGTCTGTCTGTCTATCTATCTAGCTATCTATCTAGCTACCTAGCTGTCTGTCTGTCTGTTCTGTCTGTCTCTCTGTCTAGCTAACTAGCTGTCTGTCTGTCTATCTGTCTAGCTACCTGTCTGTCTGTCTGTCTGTCTATCTATCTATCTATCTGTCTAGCTACCTAGCTGTCTGTCTGTCTGTCTGTCTGTCTCTCTGTCTCTCTGTCTATCTATCTATCTGTCTAGCTACCTAGCTGTCTGTCTGTCTGTCTGTCTGTCTATCTACCTATCTGTCTGTCTGTCTGTCTGTCTGTCTGTCTATCTATCTATCTGTCTAGCTACCTAGCTGTCTGTCTGTCTGTCTGTCTGTCTCTCTGTCTAGCTAACTAGCTGTCTGTCTGTCTATCTGTCTAGCTACCTGTCTGTCTGTCTGTCTGTCTATCTATCTATCTATCTATCTATCTAGCTACATAGCTGTCTGTCTGTCTGTCTGTCTATCTGTCTATCTATCTATCTGTCTAGCTACCTAGCTGTCTGTCTGTCTGTCTGTCTGTCTATCTATCTGTCTATCTGTCTAGCTACCTAGCTGTCTGTCTGTCTGTCTGTCTCTCTGTCCATCTACCTAGCTAACTAGCTGTCTGTCTGTCTCTCCATCTATCTATCTATCTATCTATCTATCTATCTATCTATCTATCTATCTATCTATCTATCTATCTATCTATCTATCTATCGGTCTATCGGTCTGTCAGTCTATAGATTTTATCGATTTGTATATTGGTCTGTTTGTCTGTATTTTCTTTTTAAAAAAAATGAGGAAAACATTCCAGGATTTTTCTCCATATTGAGTACTTAAATGGGAATAAATGGATTAAAGTTCCAAATTGCAGTTTCAGTGAAGCTTCAAAAGCTTCTACATGATCTCAGCCAAGGAATAAGTGTCTTATTTAACCACAAATGCACGTCTTGCAGTAGCTCTGGGTGTTTACAAAGCGAACGTGCAAAGAAAGTCAAAACGCCCTTTACGAAAAAAGATAAAAAAAAGTTGAAGGAGAAAATGAGATGGAGTTTTTCACATTACCATAATTTTTTGAACCAAAGTAAACAGAGGAAGAATTAACCGTGCGTGACCTTTCCAACGTGATTACGTAATGCGCAAAGACACGCATGTGGATTGCAGGGCTAGTCCAAGGATGAGCATTTGTGGTTAAAAAGTATAGAATTAAAAATTTTTTTTTTAGAAAATGACTGATCATCTCTCTAGATAAGACCCTTATTCCTCGGCTGGGATTGTGTAGAGCCTTTTGAAGTTGTATTGAAACTGCATTTTGGACCTTCAGCCCATTGATCCCCATTGATGTCCACTGAAATCCTGGAATGTTTTACACAAAAACGTTAATTCCTTTTCGACCGAAGAAAGAAAGACATGATCATCTTGGATGACATGGGGGTGAGTAAATAATCAGGAAATTTTTATTCTGGAAGTGAACTAATCCTTTAATATGGTTCATAATAGTAATGGTTTTATTTAGAATCTCAAATCTGACTGTCTCTCTGATCTCTTTAGGTATCTATATCTATATGTATATGTATGTACATGCGTAGGGGTGTGTCTTTTGAGAATGTTTATGTTCCTACATATGGTGTGTGCTTTTGTTTGATTTCCCTTCTGGTTGAAGTGGACAGAGATAAAAGATAGAGCTGAAGAATCCTGCAGCCCTTCTTAGTTTATAGGGAAATTCCGCATAGCTGACTGAAATAGTAACCAGAATCTTCACTTTACATCTCTGCTACTCTTTCCTGTCTTAACCACAGCATCAGCTGAAGAACTCAATCTTTGCCAAACTAAAAGACCAAACATAGGGTCTTTCTTTCTTTCTTTTTTTTTTTCTTTCTTTTCACTTTACTTTTTTTCTCATCACTGCTCAGATCCTTCAAGCTATTGTCCAAACAACAATTGAAGACAGACTAGCAACCTAAATGACCCCGTGGCACCAGGCTGTTCTGCTCCCGTCGGTATTTTCACAGGTCACGTCGGCGTAAATTTGAGACTGCAGGTAGAGCTGACGAGTGTGTGATTGACCGTGTAAAAGCTCATTGGTTTGTTTGCACTGTGCTTGGTATTTCACACTGTATCACACAGTTTGAGAATGATTTATTACCCCAAAGGCCTGTTTGAACAGACGTTTTCATCCCCGATGAGACTTTGATGAACCCCCAGCTAGTTTATTTGAGCGGTGCAGAAATATTTGTGGAGGAGGTGAGAGACCACCACTTCCACTTACAGTCGAGTTTGAGACTACCTTCAGTTTACCTCTTTTTAGAGATAGCAATATGGCAGTTTAACTATGAATTCAATGGCTTCTTTCAGTATTCATGTAGTGTTTTTACCGGTATTGTTAAAAAAAAAAAAAGGAATAGAACACAGTGCAAATCTTAACAAACATTCTTATATAAGTTTCATTTTAACTCTCTTAGAAATACACTACCAGTCAAAAGTGTTTAAACCGTAAGATTTTATTTTGCTCATTGAGCCTGCATTTATTTGATCCAAAGTACAGCAAAAGCAGTAAAATTTAGAAATATTTTTCTATTTTAAATTTCTGTTTTCTATTTGAATATATTTTAAAATGTAATTTATTCCTGTGATTTCAAAACTGATTTTTTAGCATCATTACTCCAGTCTCCAGTGTCACATGATCCTTTAGAAATCATTGTAATATGCTGATTTGCTGTACAAAAACAAAAAAAAACAAAAAACAACATTTATTATTATTATGTTGAAAACAGCTGAGTAGAATTATTTTTCAGGTTTCTTGATGAATAGAAAGTTCAGAAGAACAGCATTTATTTGAAATAGAAATGTTTTGTAACATTATAAATGTCTTTATCATGACATTTGATCAATTTAAAGCATTGTTGCTAAATAAAAATATTCATTTCTATAAATTCTTCCTCCCATAAAAAATCTTACTGTTCAAAAACATTTGACTGATAGTGTATCCAGTACACTAACATTCACAGTTTGGGGTTGGTTAGATGTATTAATTTTTTTTATTTTTTTTTGTTTGTTCATCTTTAATTTTTAAGTCTCTTATGTTTACCAAGGCTGCATTTATTTGATCGAAAATTAATTAATATTTTTTTTTTTTTTTTTTTTTTTTTTAAATATTAAGTTTTCCTGAGAAACTGTCACTGAATACATGCCATGAATAATTTTTTCCCCATTTTTTCTAGTTTATATATATATATATATATATATATATATGTGTGTGTGTGTGTGTGTGTGTGTGTGTGTGTGTTGATGTTTAATATTTTAAGAATGACTTGATAAATAGAAAGTTCAAAAGAAAAGCATTATGCAGTGTAAAAAAGTAAACCGTTTTTGATCAATTTAATCCATCCTTGCTACAAAAAAAGTATTCTTACGGACTCTTTTTGAGAAACTTTTGAATAATAGTGTATGTATTTTTAAGCAACTTTTTTAGGTTTTATATATATGTCACAGTTTTATATCAGATTTAATCAGATGGATTTTCTGTCTCTCTCTCACTCACACACACACAAACACACACAGCCAGTTTGTTCATGCAAACGTCCACATAAATCAGCCACGAAAATAAAACACAAAGTATCCTACATTTTTGCTTGTCAGATCAATGTTGTTTCTGTTGCTTTGATGGGTTTGAATACAAGCTCTCACTTGCCACATGGGGACTTTTCAAGAACTAATGGGAAATGCTCCGATGTAAATCATGTGTTTATCCATTCTGACACTGAAATGTATTGTGGACGCTTGGAGGTCGATGTCGTAAGCCTCTGTAGTGTTTATCTTTGTCTGTCTTCTGAACAATCTTATCCATTTCGTTCACATTGTGAGAATGGATCCACAAAACCAGGGCTCTTGAGTAAACCTGTCAGTCATTTCAGAAACTTGTTTGTCCAACTGCTCTGACAGTTTGAGTTAAAGCTGTGGCGAAATATGTTCAGTTTAAGAGGCCCTGATAGGCCAGAGCGGAAAGCTTTAAAGGCAGCATGTAAACTGAGTGTGTGTAAATTTGGCCTTGGACAGGCAGGTTAACGACCCTATTGTTGCAGTGTAAAAACCATGAGGCTGACTTGCCATGAATCTCCTGTGTCATTGCTGGTTAACTTCTGTTTTGTGTGTCTGCGTACGTATATGTGTAGGGAACTTTTTTATGCTGTGCTGTTATTTACATACAATGATAACATTTTTGAATTAAATACCATTAACCACTATCACTAAAAATATAAACACAATTATACACCGAAAAAAAGTAATGGTGTCATAGTTCCCAAAAATTATGTAATTATTTACATGTCTATTAATGTTCTTCCAAACCTGTATGATTTATTTCCATCACAAAACGTGAAGTTATATAAGTATAATTAAGTGAATAAGTTGTCAACCTCCAAAATAACAATAAGCACCATGAAAATAGCATATGAAAGTATTATATATCAAAGCCATTTGAGTGGGGAACAGATGAAAATTCTTAAAATACTTCAATGCACACTACCAGTCAAAAGTTTCTGAACAGTAAGATTTTTAATGTTTTTTAAAAGAAGTCTCTTCTGCTCACCAAGCCTGCATTTATTTGATCCAAAATACAGCAAAACAAGTAATACTATGAAATATTTTTACTAAAATAACTGAATTCTATTAAAATATATTTTAAAATGTAATTTATTTCTGGGATCAAAGCTGAATTTTCAGCAACATTACTCCAGTCTTCAGTGTCACATGACCCTTCAGAAATCATTCTAATATGCTGATTTGCTGTTCAAGAAATGTTTATTATTATTAGTAGTATTTAAAACAGTTGAGTATTTTTTTTCAAAGTTCAAATAAATTCAGATAAATATCTAAATTATACACCATACCATTCAAAAGCTTTTTGTTTGTTTGTTTTTGGGAAAGAAATTATGGAAATTAATACTTTTATTTAGCAAGGATTTAAATTGATCAAAAGTGATGATTACAAAAGACATTTATAATGTTACTATTTCTATTTCAAATAAATACTGTTCTTCTGAACTTTCTATTCTCCAAAGAACCTGAAGTAATAATAATGGTTTAATATTATTAATAATAATAAAAAATGTTTTTTGAGTGGCAAATCATAATTAGAATGATTTCTGGAGGATTTGACTGGAGTAATGATGCTAAAAATTCAGCTTTGAAATCACAGGAATAAATTAAATTACATTTGAAAATATATTCAGATAGAAAGCAATTATTTTAAATAGTAAAACTTTTTCAAAATTTTACTGTTTTTGCTGTACTTTGGATCAAATAAATGCATGCTTGGTGAGCAGAAGAGACTTCTTTAAAAAACATTAAAAATCTGACTGTTCAAAAACTTTTGACCGGTAGTGTATTTTATTGACCTTTTCAATGAATCGGTTGATTCAGTTCACGAAACTGGTCTGAATGATTCATTCCGTTCTTATTTGGTAACTGCGCAATAAGGGAATATGGGATCATCATTATTTCTTACGCAAAACACATAAATAAACCACAAGTCATTTGGACCACTTAATGATACATTTATAGTAGTTAAATGATACTTTCATGGTGCCTTTGCATCTTTTTTTTAACTTGAAAGCTTCAGTCACAATTATTTTGTATGGAAAAGAGTGGACAAAAAGTATGTCACATGGGTTTGGAAGGATGTGAGGGTGAGTAGATGATCCAAAACGATGACAGAATTTTCCTTTCAGGATGAGCTAATATTAACTAGCAGTTTGACAGACAACACTAACAATAACAGATGTTTGTTTTCCAATAGATAAGACGTGTCTAGATATGAGAGGAGCCCCCCCACACATGAGTAAGTGCTGCGCTTTGATGATACGGTTTAAAAGACATGGCTTCATGTCCTACGGATAAGGCTGTAGATAAGACCTTCGGAAATAGCCACCATGTTTGCGTGTGCATTTAAGGATGCAATAATCCAGTTTTTCTGTTTTCATAGACCGGGTATCTCCTGCTGCGACCTGCTTGAACTCACTGGCTTGTTCCTAGAGGTCAACTCCTCTCTATCTCTTTATCTGAGTGTGTTTGTTTGGATCAGTGGGGGTCATTAGGAGACCAAACATTTGCCTGATCACAAAGGCAAGGATGGTTAATATGTTTCAACGCCTCCATTAGCGAGTGTCATTGTGTCCCCCCTTCTCGTACGTCTCACGCCGACATACATCTCACCACCTTAAACTGAGAAACGGAGAGGGAGGAAGAAAAAGAGCCCAAACCAGAACTGCAACACTTCCTGCCAACGTGCCCAATCTTGCCCGCATCAGATCTCGTTCGCTTATGGGAAGTGGGAGCGGAAAAAAAGAGAGAGGAGGGAGAAAAAAAACTCAGAGGAGGCGAGAGATAAGACACAGTGAGAGCAGAGCAGATTGTCTGCATAGAGGAAAGTGTTACAGGTCTGGGCTGGGTAGAGTGTGAATGGGATGTGAGGGCAGGCATAAACAGGAAGATTGCGAGTGTGTGTGTTGGGTTATCTGGCTTTTGCGAGCCCCACTCCTGTCTGGACCGACTGCCACCTTCCTGCCACCTCTGATCTCCTCTAAAAGCTAACGTATCCGGCCATAATTTTAGCTCTTATAGGACTTGTGTGTGTCCTTTTAGAGTTGAATAAGCCTCTTGGAACAATTTGTAAAGCCTCAAATAATAATAATTAACAACCCGAACTCACAAACCCAAAGTTGAAAGTGAAAATGACCTTATTAGACATAATAAGGATCCAACAGATGAAAATATAATCTTAAGAAATTATCTTAAATTATCTTTTAAGAGTCTTCAAAAGCCTCCAAATCAGTATCCAATTTGTAATAAGAACCAGCGTGCAGAGACAAGACATGAAAGAGATGCTGAGCGCGTGAGAGCTAGTCTGGACGCCTGTTTTTTCTTGTAAATCAATTTGAAACAATTAAACTAAAGCCTGGAACAACGCATTGCAAGCTTGTGTTGATGTGGCGGGAACAAAACCTCAGTACTCAAGGGGCTGATAGAGTTACATTCAACTGTCTGTTCTGTTAAACCGCGCGTGTTTTTATTCAGGTTGACAGTTTAACTAACTTGCTAAGCAAGATTCTTTTTAAACTGTTGCTTTGCTCTGATTGTACATTTGCAGTTTTATCTAAAGCAAGTGCATTGTATCAAAGTATACATTTTATTTAAAATGTCATCAGTTTATAGTACTTTGAGTTCATAGTGATGTCTTTGACATTTAATTGCAGACTTGGGCAGTTTAGCAAATTTGAGCACATTTTGCGACACTGTTGAGATGTCCTCTGAAATAGGTATTTGAGAATACAATTGTCTTTATCCTCAGGAGTTTTAATTAAAAGTCTCCGTTTGCCGAAATAAAAAGCTGGTTTTGTGTGTTTTTGTGTTAGTGTTAAAGATTAAAAGCCTGTTTGTCTGTTGCTTATTAGAGAAGATAAGATGTGAAAGAACAAGACTGACTGGATGTGCTGGGAAGGCTGGTGTTTGAGTGTGTATGTCATTGTGACACAGGCTGAATTACAGTGAGCGTTGCACCATACCGAATACTGAATTGGAGTAGTCATGTCATTTATTGACTTAAAATGGTCTGATGTTTATTACTTCAGAAACCATTTTTACAGCCTTATGAGCTCCAGGGAGAAATATTTTTGCTCTGAGAGTGCTCGCTGTTAGATCGTAGAGTATGTTTCTCTTCAGTATCGGGTTTTTCTGAAATGTATCAAATGTGGTAATTGTTGACATGCGCTAATGTTTAAAAGTTTTGGGTTTTTGAAAGTGTCTTAAGCTCTTTAAGCCTGCATTTACAGTTGAAGTCAAAAGTTTACATACACCTTGAATCTGCAAAATGTTAATAATTTTACCAAAATAAGAGGGATCATACAAAATGCATGCTATTTCTTATTTAGTACTGACCCAAACAAGATATTTCACATAAAAGATGTTTACTACAGTCACACAAGTTGAATTTATAAAAATGATCCTGTTCAAAAGTTTACATACACTTGATTCTTAATACTGTGTTGTTACCTGAATGATCCACAGCTGTTTTTTTTTTGTTTAGTGATAGTTGTTAATGAGTCCCTTGTTTGTCCTGAACAGTTAAACTGCCTGCTGTTCTTCAGAAAAGTCCTTCAGGTCCCACAAATTCTTGTTTTTCAGCTTTTTTTTGTGTATTTGAACTCTTTCCAACAATGACTGTATGATTTTGAGATCCATCTTTTCACACTGAGGACAGCTTAGACACTCATATGTAGCTATTGCAGAATGTTTAAACACTCACTGATACTTCAGAAGTAAACACAATGCAATAAGAGCCAGGGGGTGAAAACTTTTTGAATTTGAAGATCAGGGTAAATTTTACTTTTGTCTTCTGGGAAACATGTAAGGTTAAGATATTTAGGCAAATTCAGAAAAATGTACATATCTTCATTCTGTTCAAAAGTGTACACCCCTGGCTTTTAATGCATTGTTTTTCCTTCTGTAGCATCAGTGAGTGTTTAAACCTTCTGTAATAGTTGCATATGACTCCCTCAGTTGTACTTAGTGTGAAAATATGGATCTCAAAATCATACAGTCACAGTTGTAAAGGGTTTAAATAAACAAATATGCTGAAAAATCAAAGAATTTGTGAGACCTGAAGGATTTTTCTGAAGAACAGCGGGGGAAAAAAAAAGAAAAGAAAAAAAAAAAGCTGTGGATCATTCAGGTAACAGCACAGTATTAAGAATCAAGCATATGTAAACTTTTGAACAGGGTCATTTTTATAAATTCAACTAGTTTCTCTTGTGGACTATATGTAAACATCTTTTATGTGAAATATCTTATTCAGGTCAGTATTAAAAAAAAAAAAATAACATTTTGTATGATCCCTCTTGTTTTGGTAAAATAATTACCATTTTGCAGATTCTGCAATGCGTATGTAAACTTTGACTTCAACTGTTTGTAAATAAAAAATACTGGAACTGTAATTTCATAAAAATATGTTATTTTAATACATTTTAAATCATCATTTATGATGGCAAAGCTAAATTTTCAGCATCATTACTCCAGTTTTCAGTGTCACATGATTCTTGAGAAATCATTCTAATATACTGGTATATTAGATAATAATATACAATAATAATAATAATATAATATAAATCTCTTATTATCATTACTGTTGAAACTATAGTTGCGCTGTAGAATATTTTGTGGAAATCATCATATTGTAATTCTTTAATGTCACTTTTGACCAATTTAATGCACCCTTGCTGAATAAAAATATTATTTTCTTTTAAAAATTAGTAGTGTACAACAAAGCATAGAATATTAAAATATAGTATCATAACTCAGAATTGTGGAGATATTAATAAGAAATGTTTGATTTCACATTGAAATATCTCATACTGATAGTTTGGCAAACCTTAGAGCAGCTTGAGACATTAAGGGTTTTTACTTGGGAAAACAAGTTGGAAACCTAAGTAAAAGTCTCAGTTTGCTCTACATTTAATCTCATTGACTTGAACAAACAAATTAATCTTTTTTTTCTTTCTCAAAGAAGCTATGCAGCTTTCCCTATTTTCTATATAGCTATATTAAAATGTCAAAATTATTTCGACAGGTTGACCTTTTTTAGAAACTATTGCGTATTAAAGCATTAGTTGAGCATGAATTGTGAATGAATGAATCAGAATCTCATTATTATGTAATAGAGGTGTGTCTGATCAGTATTGACGAAAGGAATTTGACTTGAGCAAAGTCACAAATAACAAGACAGAAAATCCATACATAATACTGGCTTAAGTGTGTGTGTGTGTGTGTGTCTGTCTCATCAATGGAGTGCAGTTGTTGTCATCATGTTCTTCTATTCCAAAGCGACACCCCACAGTTGTCAGGACAAGGACTCTGATGTATAGGGTGAAATGAAGGTATTGACAGGAATGTGTCCAGGACTTTTTCCACTCAGCACACACACACACACACACACATACAAACTACCTGACTAGATGGCCATTAGAATGTAGATGATAAAATGTGTCCTGTCCCTCATGGAAAAGAAAGCGCTTTGTTCTCCTGACCTGATGTGATGGCTGTTCCCACATGGCCTAAGTTAAGTGCTGGATTGTACTGAATTAAAATATTCATATTGTTTAAATGAAACCTGTAATTGGTAATTGTCGCACCTAAAAATGATGTGGATTATTAAGAGCTGAATAGCTCTTTCAGGTATATGGGTTGGGATGGACATTGACACTGTCTCTAAGAAAACAAAACATTACAGTGAGCCAAAAACAACTACAATAAAGAAATGCATGATATTTGATAATGTTGTGTGTGTTGGTGTTGAAAAAAAAAAAAAAAAGAATACTCTCCAGTGTTGAGTCCACTGGGTTCACCTGTTGTGAGGAAACCTGCCAGACATGACAAGCCGCTCCATCTGTCTGGACAGGCTGAGCTCCCAGACTCAGGGGAGATAGATGATGACAGATATGAGGAACTGCCGATGACCCGATGACTGCCGTCACCGGCTTAAACTGACCCTTCCACACACACAAACACACACACTCAAGCAAAGACTCATGCATATTGCACAACCCAAAGACATTTATAGACTATAAGAAAATAATATTTAATCTAAAATGAAGACTTCAGTCATATCAATGGCTTTGAAAAAGATGTTTTACTACGTAATGTGGGTTACCCCCCCTCTTGGAGGCAACCAGTCACATGACAAGCTGAATATAAGTTTTTCTGTTTATGCACACTGTGACAATGGCATTGATGATTACAAAAAGCGTCATCTGTGACTTGCATCCCCATCTATAGGTGTCAGTATAAAGTCCAGTATCACTTTTCTATCAGACAGCGAGAACAAAAAATTTACTTAGTTCACCTTTAAAATGGTTATAGCTTAATACTGTTAAAAGCCATTTTTGCTTGTTTGTAAATGGAGTTGGAAAGACTGGGGGGAACTGGCAAAAAATTGAATGAGAAAAATTTCATTTTACAAAAATAAAACAACGCTAATATTGCAAAATATAACATAAAAAAGCATATAAATCACTTGTTTTTGTAAAGTAAAACTGTCCAACAGCGACACCAAGCAGGTGAAGTTACAGCGGGAGTCTGCATTTCTCTCACCTCCCCCGAGCCCTTTGAGTTTTAACAGACCCCCTAAAGCATACGGTGGGTTTGGTCACAAGAGAGGAGGCAATGCCTTTATTGCAGTATGATTGGATGTGACTGGATATGTTCGGCTGTGATTGGTTCATGCAATAAATCCCACCTTTTGTACTCTTTCATTAAGAAGGCGGGGCTTTGCGGCCATAATGAGCGTTGCATCTTTCCCCATTCAAAACTATATTGTGAGTGACAAGTCTTGGGTATTCTATAGTCTTTGATATAACCACTTTATCAAGTCAAAATCTAACTTCAAATGGCCTAAGAGCATGATCTGTGGAGTTTTTTTTGTCTTTTTTTATTTATTTTTTATTTTATTTTATTTTTTTTTGTGAGCAATGTCAGCTCACTATTGTTTAAATTGTTACTGCCTTGAGTTATTATTTTGGAATAAATGTAAAATGCTTAAAAACACTAAGCTGATGAAATTTATACTTGGTTTTATTAAAACCAAGAGCTTTGTTAATGTGAAAATACAAAATAGATTTTTATTATGGTAATGTAAGTAATGTTTATTTAACCAAGAAAATGTAACTGGGACATTGAATTTACAAAATAAATAGATATATTTTTCAGAACACCACTGCACGCCACTGAAAATGTTGTGTATGAGAAGACACACATACAAAAATGATCTATTATAAAAAAAAAATAAATAAATTGCCCAAATTTGTATGGAGCTTATAATATGACAAAACTATTTGAGTTGTGTACATTTGAATCATTGACAAGTGTCACCGAATATGAACCGAACATGTCCCCTCCCGGTCACCCCTAATGCTTCGTTCGACTTTTTGGAGATCTTCTACTCTTCCCTGTGGGTGACCTCTGACCTACTTTCTGTACAACCTGAATTTCCGCATTTTGAATATTGAATTTGATGTTCCAAATTTCTTCATTTTGAAAACTTGAAGCTGTATTTTTAAAAAACAGATATTTGCAGTCTTAGAATCCAGAACCAAAAATTCACAGTTTGAATTTGAATTTGAATTTTAAATTGGAAATGTTCAATATTCAAGTAAAAAAAAATCAAGTTCAGAACTATGTTAAATGCCACATAATATTTTTGTTAAATGACACTTATCAATAATTCAAATCTACACAATTCATATTCAGATTGTTTTGTCATATTATATGCTCCATAAATTTGTTGCCTCAAGCCAAAATAAATTAGTTTATTTAAAGATAATATAATGTATTTTTTCACAACATAGGTTAATATGCATCACAACTTATGGTGTGGTCACATTTACCATTTGTCTGTGAAATTTCAATAGGATTTCACATGATCTGCAGTTCATGTTGATCGTGTGTTGACCAACAGAAAGCTCCTTGGTGTGAAAGTGACTTCTGTGTGAACAATGCTTGCATCACTAGAGTATTAACAGTAAACCTTGTTTGTGCATGAAATTTTAGAGACATTTTGCTGATACGAACACACCTTAACACTCAGAACATTACCTTAACCACACAAAGACCGTTCCAGTCAAAACCGCAGTCCGAACATACTGCCAGTGTACACATACTGGAGACAAATGTTAGCCTGACTCATGTGTCGGTCTTGCTTCTCTTCTTAACCCTGAGCTTTGTGTGCAGAGGGACAGCGGTAGCCATGAGCCAGTGACCTTTGACCTTCCCAGGGTCATCATTTGCCCTCCGTAAAGCCTTCATCTTGATTCTGCCCCCCCTTCTTCATCGCCATGTGATCCTAAAATCAATTAAATCAGACATTCTTCTGGGCTGAAGTCATTTCCTTATTGGTCCTATTCATCTTTCACTGTGTAGCCATTCAACGAGTCTGAGTCTCTCTCGGATGACAAGTATTGGCTTTCTCTCGTCTGGTCACACGGAGTGTGTGAGGAATGTTTGTGAGCTTCAAACAGCCTCCTGTTGGATTCACAGCCCATTCTGTGCATTCCTGTCTCACTGCCAGCTTTACCCAGCCAACTATCCACCCTCTCATAAGCTGGTATCAGAGAGAGAGAGAGAGGAAAGGGAGTGGAGAGGCAGACAGACGGAGAGAGAAAGCTTCCGTCTGACAGCAAGGTCTGCTTGACTCTCATAATGAGTATGGCTGACCTTTATTACACTAATGCGAAGCTTGATGTTTTGGCTGTGATTGGTGCTATTTTTGTAGAAAATATTACATTTAAGGAATATTCTGGATTCAGTTCAATTTAATCATAGAATTTTCCATTTTTCCAAAAGTTGACAGTACAGTTAAGGCACTTGCAGTGTAAATAAATGGGACCAGTCTTTAAACTTGAAAATAGTATCAACTTGTACTGAACTCATCAAATGTAGTGTGAAATGTAAGTTGCTTGATATTAATTTCCTGTTTGTAGAAGAACTGTGCCGTTGTACTGAATATCAGCGTGTCTGTGTGGCCTCATGCCAAATCTCGATTTATGAATCATTCTGTTAGTGAGCTGGTGAAGTGTATGTGAGTATAGGAAGCTTGCGGAAGTGTGTTCTATTACTGAATGGGGCAGTCGGGTGTGTGTGCAGAAGAGCAGGAACAGGAAGACGGATCGCCAGTGGCCAGTGTGACTTCCTGTGGAGGCCAGGGCCGGAGAGTAGACCCATGGGAGATGGCCATAATCATGGCAATCAGCATGATTAAACCTCTTTAAACCACCCAGAGAGAGAGAGAAAAACAGAAACAGAAGGAAAGTTCACAAGAGACAGAATTAAGAGTTGTTTTCTTAGAAGCCATACCATAACAGTTGTGTGATATTTGGGGCGAGTTGTGTTTTTGGCCTCAGCAGCTGCACTGGAGTGCTCGGACTACCAGCATAAAGTCCTGTGTGTACACAAGACCATTGCATGTTCATGTTCATTGTCTTGTTCAACACCATGCATAAACAAAAACACAGTCATTTGGAATATACTGTATAGCTTTATATACAAATGAGGTCGAAAGTTTACATACACCTTGCAGAATCTGCAAAATGTTAATTATTTGACCAAAATAGGAGGGATCATACAAAATGCATGTTATTTAGTACTGACCTGAATAAGATATTTCACATAAAAGATGTGTATATAGTCAACAAGAGAAAATAATTGTTGAGTTTATAAAAATGACCAAATATTTACATATGATTCTTAATACTGTGTTGTTACCTGAATGATCCACAACTGTGTTTTGTTTAGTGATAGTTGTTCATGAGTCCCTTGTTTGTCCTGAACAGTTAAATTGTCTGCTGTTCTTCAGAAAAATCTTTCAGGTTCCACAAATTCTTAGATTTTTCCGCATTTCTGTGTATTTGAACCCTTTCCAACAATGACTGTATGATTTTGAGATCCATCTTTTCACACTGAGGACAACTGAGGGACTCATAAGCAACTATTACAGAAGGTTCAAACGCTCACTGATGCTTCAAAAGGAAACATAATGCATTAATGCATAATATGTAAATGTCTTTTTGTGAAATATCCTATTCAGATCAGTACTACATAAAAAATTTGCATTTTGTATGATCCCTTTTATTTTGGTAAAATAATTAACATTTTGCAGTAAGTCAACTGTAAGTACTGGATCTTTTACTGGAACTACTTCTTTATTTTAATTTTAGAAAAAAAGAAATTAACTACATGATATGCCAATTAATGAACAGAATTAATAGCAGTTAAGCACATTTATCAATATTTGTCCTGCAGGAAGAGTCATTCTAATTCTAAGTAACCACACCGGAGGAACCTTTTTCATAGTTCGTTGAACTATTGGTGGAAGTTCCCGCTTTTTGGCGTGTTCGCACTGCAGGAGCTAGGAATGGTTTTAGTTCTAGGAACTCAGTTTGGGGAAACAAAATTAGCTCGTACTTCAAAGCAGGGTTATATAGGAATTGCCATGACGTAAGTGTATGCTGATTGTCTAAATGCATACAAAACACCGGCTACCCGGAATTAAAATGAAAAAAAAAGGTAAAAATATTTACTACACGAACATGGAAAACAGCGATGACAGCATTGTAGCTACCTGTTGTTTGCCACGTTGTGTTCTTTTCTCAGCCTTGATGATATGTAACATTGCAAATTGTCATAGAAGATTTAGTCAGATTTTAAAACTCTTTTTATCTTTGTAAATTCTCCTTTATCACAAAACCCATAACACACAACAAAAACAACTCTGATCAAGTTGTCCTCCATTTAACAGTTGTTGACGTTTGTAAATGCCTCGAGTAAAGTCGTCACTTTCTGACGGTGCAAATGCAACCAGGAAAATGGCCCAAGGGGGAAATTGATTCTCTAGGAACCACCATACTGGCTAGTTTTTAGAATTATGCAGTGCGAAAATGCCTATAGTGAAGGCAAGGCCTTTTTTTTGTAACATCCTTGCATTATGCTTAAGTTATTTATTTTTATTGTTGGTCTATGTACACATGTCAGATGTCACATATAGCTGTTTTTCAGCATCTCTTGTCATGAGCGCCACTTTTTTAATATGAGTTGTCAAATTAGTAGTTGAAAATTTTAAAGTCATTTTTGAGTGAAAGAATGCATCCAGTGTTAATGTCTTTGCCTGCTCTCTATAAATTTATAAAGGATGCTAAGTTCACTTTTACATATTGTTTGAACATTAATGTGGGTTGTCAGTGTATGTACAAATCTACCCTATAATGATAAAAATCCATGCAGTGGTTTTTAATTAATCCGTAAAAATAATATTCCCTTTTTCAAATCGAGCCATTCACGGATGCCTGTTGTTGTGGCGTCACGCCGACAGAGGCCGCTCCCACAATAGTTGATTGACATGAGCTCTTACCTCAGATCAGCTGTAACAGTCCGCCCTCTTTGTTTCGTTGCTGGAGCAGGGATGTTAGTTAGACAAGAATATCTCCGATTGAGCGATTGAGGTGTTGTGTTGCTGGATGTAATAATGAACGTAGTGGTCGTCATTTACTCCCGACATCTGAGCCACTGAAGATGCAGAAGATTACGTTTGTTTGTGAAGGGAATGCGCCTCCTGATCTACATAAATGCGTCTATGTTCGCGTAAATCACTCGTGATCCAGCTTCACTTACAGCAGAAGCGAGTATAAGGGTTTTTTTTATGAATCTTTGCGATCGCCTTTCCTAATAATGTGCTAGTTAGCAAGTTTAGTGGCTAAATGTGGCTAAAGTAAACAGGCTCGTCTCTCCACAGAGAGAAGAGAGGGGTGGTGCGAGCAGAGCTCATTAACATTTAAAGCAGCCTCGACCAGAATGGGATGATTTTTGCAGAGCTGATTTTGCAAAGGTAAAAAGGGTGTTGTTTACACAACCATTGAAAAGTATATTATCGACTTTTCATTAAGACCCTAAAGAATCATATCAACTTGTGGAACATGGGCATCCGATGACCCCTTTAAGTATAGCAATTGATGACTGAATTAAAGGTACAGTTCACCTAAAAATGAAAATTCTGTCATTAATTACTCACCCTCATGTCGTTCCAAACCTGTAAGACCTTCATCTTAGGAACACAAATTAAGATATTTTTGATGAAATCTGAGAGCTTTCTGACCCTGCATAGACAGCAACATAACTACTACATTCAAGGCCCAGAAAAGTATTAGGAAAGCATTAAAATTGTCCATGTGACATCAGTGGTTCAACCTTAACAAGAATATTTTTTGTGTGCAAAGACAACAAAAATAACAAATTTATTCAACAATTTCTTCTCTCCCATGTCAGTCCATGTCAGAGTACTACGACACATTGGAAACAGTTGTGCCATTTAATATTTTTGTAGAAACTTTTTTTTTTTCAGGATTCTTTGACAAATAGAAAGTTCAAAAGAACAACATCTATTTAACATATTGTCTTTAAATAAATGTATTTCTTTCAAAAAAAGAAAAAAAAATAGTCTTGACCCCAAACTTTTAAATAGTTTATTTAAACTGTTTATTTAGGCTTATTTAAACTCTAGCTCCACAGTAATAAATTACAAGTTTCCATTTCCCAGTGCCTGTGAGCTGTGTCATATACAACGCTGTATGCATGGCTCATTCCTCACTGTAACAGTATGTATATGTTGAAAGAGGCCTGAATCAGGGTGCTGTTGGGGTAAATGAGGGTTTTCTGTCTGTCACCATGATGGCTGAGGGAAAGACAGAACTAATTGAGCTGCAAAGTGTTCTAATTAGTGAGCACAGCAATAGCAGCACTGCAGGAGTCTCTCTGGACGAAATGATAGACTATATACTTGCGAGTTAAAGCTATCTCACACACGCATACACGATCATTAACGTGCACACACAATTAAACTTCTTAATGGGTATGTAATCGCTTAGACACAAAAAGACGCACACACAAACACAACTGTTCATTCAAACCTTGTAAATGATGTCATCGCATCATGCCGGCACATTATGATTAATGTTTGTTTGATGAGTGGATGTGTGTCTCCCCAGGACAGGAAGTGTGTGTTTGTTCCGCGCAACTGCTGCTTCCTGTGCTAGAGGTGTTGTTTTTTTCACAGTGGAATCGTTCCAACCGGATCTGAACGTGGTTTCGACGCATAGCTCAATGTAAGGAAAGACAACGGGAAAATGGTAAAAATGAGGTCACAAACTGTTTCCTGAATCTTATAAAACAGTTCTGAAAGCATCTGAAATATGCGTTCCTAATTGGAGCTCTGATAAGCAGGATGCAGTGTACTGATGTTCCTGTCATGTGCATAAAGGATCTTGCAGGCTTCAGGGCAAATATGGATTCATATGAGACTCATGTGACTTTGAGTGGTGTCTGCGTCTGTTACCGTATCTAATGAATCTCTTTCTTTCAGTCACACTGTCTCTCCCGCTCTTTCTTTATTCACAATGAACAGAACAGATACAATAATGCTAGCAAGCTTATAAAAATTCCAGAGCTTTCTGACCCTGCATAGACAGCAATGTAATTACAACGTAAGGACGTTGATAAAATAGTCCATGTGACATCAGTGGTGCAACCATATTTTTATGAAGCTACGAGAATTCTTTTTTGTGTGGAAAGAAAACAAAAAGTATTCTTGTAGCTTCATAAAATTACAGTTGAACCACTGATGTCACATGGACTATTTTACTGATGTCCTTATTACCTTTCTGGGATTTGAATGTGGTAGTTATGTTGCTGTCTATGCAGGGTCAGAAAGCTCTTGGATTTCATTAAAAATTAATTTGTGTTCTGAAAATGAACAAAGGTCTAAGTAATCATATATAATACATGTGACGTTAAATTCTATATAACACCATGACATTACACCTCAAATAAAGCTTTTTGTATTTTTTGCAGTATTTACTTGCAGTAAGCTTTCTTTAAAATCCTGTTTTCCAAGTAAGCATGTCCCAGATTTCACCAGAAAGACGTACGCCCACCCCGCACACATTTTTTGCATAATTTAATTCATGCAGGAAGTTTCCCCTTCCTAAAACACTGAAATAGTGTTGTCATTTCCTTTGGCACTTAGTTTAATTGAATAAGAGAAGTTATGAGTCTCTATAGCTGATGACAGCGGAGAGGACGGAAATGTGAAGCCTTTGGAAAGACCCCCTCTCACACACATATACACACACAAGCAAGCATTCTTTTGTGCGCACACACTCCATTTCATCTCTAATCAACATCATGCGACACTAGACATCCAAAACACACTGATAATTAGGCTTCTGATTCAATTAGTCAAGATGAAGTTCTAGTAATTACAGCTTTAAAGCTGATGAAAGGAAGAGAGGTCCTCAAGAATAGTGCTTCTAAGTGAATTGCTTGAACGAGAGTGCAAATGTAATCTGTAGGAAGTAAATGTGTGCATGAGTGTGCATTGCCGACCTTGAGCACTGCCATATTTTGCTTAATTTATATATATAAATTGTTTTAATTATAATTCCTTGTTTGTTGTTGCATGCTTTATTGAAACACTAAAATTGGTCCATTAAATTTAAGTTTGCAATTGAGAGATAATGGTTCATATACTCTGGTAAACACTTTCATTCAAAAGTTTGGGATCAGTAAGATTTTTAATGTTTTTAGGCTGCATTTATTTGATTAAAAATACACAGAAACAATTTGAAATTGTCATTTTCTTTTGTAATATACTTTAAAATATAATTTATTTCTGTGATGCAAAGCTGAATTTTCATTACACATATCTGACTTTTTTCCTCAGAATTGCATGATATAAACTCACAACTGCAAGTTATAAATTCACAGTTGTGAAATATAAACTTAATTCTGAAAAATACAAATAAAGTTGCAAAATAAAGATCTCTTTATTAAGAAATTAAAATCAGAAATTGCAAATCTGACTTTTTCCTCAGAATTGTGAGATATAAACTTAATTCAGAGAAATAAAGTCAGAATTGTGAGATATAAACTCAATTCTGAGAAATAAAGTTACAATTCTGACAACTTTTTATATATTAAAGAATCCTGAAAAAAGTTGCAAGTTCCAAAAATATATTAAGCAGCTCAATTGTTTCCATTGATAATAAATCAACATATTAGAATGATTTCTGAAGGATCATGTGACACTATAGACTGGAGTAAAGGCTGATGAAAATTCAGCTTTGCATCATAGAAATAAATAATATTTTATAGTGTATTAAAATAGAAAACTGTTATTTTAAATCACAATAATATTTCATAAAATTAATTTTTTTTTCTGTATTTTTGATCAAATAAATGGAACATTAATAAGTATAAAAGCCTTCTTTAAAAAACATTAAAAATCTTACTGATCCCAAACTTTTGAACTGCAGTGTATGTTAGTGTGAAACAGTGTTTTTGGGAAGTTGAGTCTGGCTGTATTCCTTTCGTGAGTCATTTTGGCACAGAGGGTCTGTCTCGTGATGTTGGTGTTGTGGGAGGTCAGAGGTCATAGACCTGAACAACCGGTCAGCGATGCCACTTTGGTTGCGCCACCCGGACTGTTCCGATCAGTGAGGGGCGGAAACGTACAGATGGTGTGTGTTAGTGTGAGGAGAGCGTCTTAAACCAATCAGAGCTTTCTCATGGGAAACGGGGCCGCTCCAAACATACTGCAATAGAGTAGCACCGTCTCCTCACCCCTCTCCAGATCTCTTAGGTTAATGCAGGGGTCAAAGGTCAGGGGTTGACCCTCTGAACAATGCTTTGGATTGTTGATATGAGCACTTAGAGAGGATCTGGAGTAATTGAGGTGTGGACATGGTTTTGATGTGTTACTTACAACCTGATGCTGCCTTGGGTTCGGTTTCAGTCAGTCAAGTTTGTGAATTCAGGAAACCCGTTAAAAAGTTGGTTTAAGAAGATGATAACGATGCTTTCAGTGGATAATCGTGTCGACGCACAATGCAGCCATTATGTGGAATGTGTCCTTCTCAGCTATTCTAATCATTTCACAGTTGTTTGTATGGGCTATCTTTGTTTATTGCTGTTATCTGAAGTGTTTGTGTGTGTATGTGGTGTTGAGAGCTCTGGTCCCTCCTTCTCCAGGGTTGATTGATGAGTTTGAACTGGTGTGTCTCATGGAGGGGGAGGCACAGCACAGCACAGCTTTGATTTCCGTCCTGTTGGTCTGGGATACGTCCTGCTTTCTGTCCACCTCTTTCTCTCGCTTTCTCTTTCTCGGTCCGTCGCTGCTGGTCTCATCCTCTGTGCGTCCAGTGGTTAACAACACCGTATGGCATATCTAAAGGGATAGTTCATCCACAATTCTTTGTGCTGGTTACCTTTCCATTCAGTTACAGTAAATAAGGACTGGGGGTTCCAAGCTTCAAAAAGGACATAAAAATACCACAAAAGTTGTCTGTGCGATATCTTTCAAATAATCTGAAGTCATATAGCTTTGGGTGAGACGAAAGACTAAAATGTTGTCTAGTTGTTTTACTAAAAGTCATTCTCCCTATTTCTCCAAACATTTAAAAAAGAGAAGAATCAATATCTCATTCATGAATGAGTCATTTTATTTAGAACTTTCAATGAATTTGAGGCTTATATCTTATTGATTATCAACAGAAATTGTAGATTGTTTTAATTATCAGTATCAGCTGATAGGACATTTTATCATCCATAACTGAATACCCATTATCTGGATGATAAAATGACCAATATTAAAATTTTGTAGTGTTTTGTCTTTAAATTAATTAATTCATTTAAAGACAAAACACTATACAATTTTGATATTGGTAATTGTTTGGTTATCTATGAAAGCCCATTTACACCACTGAAAAAAAACAAAAAAAACGTAATTGCGCCTTTTTTCTCACAATTCTGACTTTTTTTCCCCCGCAATTGTGAGTTTACATCTCACAAGACTTTTTTTCTTAGAACTGTGTGATATAAACTCTATTCTGAGAAACAAAGGAAATTAAGAATTTCAAGATATAAACTCGCAAATCTTTTTTTTAGAAGAATTGTGAGATATTAACTCAAATCTGAGAAATGAAGTCAGAATTGAGAGATATAGACTCAATATGGTGAAATAAAGATGTAAACTTGCAAATCTGACTTTTTTTCTCAGGACTGTGAGATATAAACTCACTTCTGAGAAATAGTCACAATTCTGAGAAACGAAGTTGCAATTCTGAGAAATAAAAAGTCAGAATTCTGAGATATAAAATCAATTCTGAAAAATAAAGTCGCAATTCTGAGTAATAGTTGCAACTCTTTTTTTCTCAGAATTGTGAGATATAAACTTGCAACTGCAAGTTATGAAGTCAGAATTGTGAGATATGAACTCAATTTTGAGAAAAAAGCCACAATTCTGAGCAATAAAGTCGCAATACTTAGAAATAAACTCGCAAATCTGACTTTTTTCTCATAATTGTGAGATAAAACTCAAAGAATTCTAATTCTAATTCTAACAAATAGGTGCAATTCTGAGAAATAAAAAGTCAGAATTGTGAGATATAAACTCAATTCTGAGAAATAAAGTCACAATTCTGAGAAATAGTCACAATTCTGAGGAATAAAGTCTGAATTCTGAGAAATGAAGTCAGAATTGCGAGATATAAACGTGCAAATCTGACTTTTTTTCTCAGAATTGTGAGATATAAACTCAGTTCTGAGTAATAAAGTTGCAATTCTGAGTAATAGTCGCAACTCAGAGTTGTGAGATATAAACCCGCAACTGCGAGTTCTAAAGTCACAATTGTGAGATATGAACTCAGTTCTGAGAAAAAAGTTACAATTCTGAGAAATAAAGTCGCAATTCTGAGAAATAAAGTCAGAATTGTGAGATAGAAACTCGCAAATCTGACTTCATTTCTCAGAATTGTGTGATATTATCTTACAACTGTGTGTTATAAAGTCCGAAATCACAATAACCTTTTTTTTTTTTTATCTTTTATTCAATGGCAGAAACAGGCTTCTATAGTTATCTGCCATAACATTTAAAAAAAAAAAAGGTGATGCTTATGGGCTATCATACAGCTTTAGAAGACCCTTTTATATGGTCATATAGACTTTTATAATACTCTTATATTGATTTTGTGTTCTTTTTTAACTTTAAATCATGGAAAGATTGCATTTTTCAAAAATGTCTTGTGTTCCACAGAATACAGACAGTTATATATGGGTTTGATACATCATGAGGTTGTGCAAATGATGACATCATTTTTATTTTGGGCGAACTGTCCCTTTAAGGTTTGAATAATGTCTCTCTTTCATTGTCCACTTCCGCACTAATTCATGCTCTTGTCCTAGGGCTCCTCAGAAAGCAGTTTAAAGGAACTGAGAAGTCCAGTTCATCATCATTGAGACTCATTTGGGTAGACTAATGATGCACTTCCCTTGTTTATGTGCGCTGGTGTTTCGGTCCCTTGGCTGGGAATTTCTGGCTGATCCTAAGGATTTCTGAGAGTGCCGCTCGCTCTTTCTGCAGACAACCTGTAAAATCCTTGTTAAGATTAGACGTGTTTGCAGCCAGCAGAGGTGTTCTGCGTAAGACGTGGAATTTCTTTCAAGCTTTGTCCAATTTATGTGTAGTCAAGCTCTTCATTACCAGCAGATGTGTGTGTGATGGGCTAATTCTTTTAGTTGAGAAAGACCAGACTCCTGGCCTGGCCTGTTCTCAGGGTTCACATATGTACTCACACATGTTGAGAGGTGAACACACACTGAATAGGTCCATGACAAAAGGCAGACAGATTTAATTCATTAAAAAATGTTCCAGGTTCAGTACAAGCTAAGCTTTATTGATTTTCACAGAAATTCATTTTGCTTTGACCCTCATACAAGCAAAATCATGTTCACAATAATGCTCTTACAATGCAGGTCTATGGGGAACAGCATACTGTTTCAAAAGTATAGCCACAAAAAAGTCTTTCAGCCCCATGCATCGTTTTTCCTTCTGAAGCATCAGTGAGCATTTGAACCTTCTGTTATAATTGTATATGAGTCCCTCAGTTGTCCTCAGTGTGAAAAGATGGATCTCAAAATCATACAGAAAAATGCTGAAAAAACCCAATTTTTTTTTTTGAAGAAGAAGAACAGCAGGCAGTTTAACTGTTCAGGACAAACAAGAGACTCATGAACTAAACAAACAAAAAAAAAAAAACATATGTGGATCATTCAGGTAACAACACAGTATTAAGAATCAAGTGTATGTAAACTTTTGAACGGGGTCTCTTTTATCAATTCAACTATTATTTTCTCTTGTGGACTATATGTAAATGTCTTTTATGTGAAATATCTTATTCAGTTCAGTACTAAATAAAAAATAATCCCTCTTATTTTGGTAAAACAATTAACATTTTGCAGATTCTGCAAGGTGTATGTAAACTTTTGACGTCAACTGTAAATGCAATTTTGTAAAAATTGTGTGTAATTTTTTTTTAAATATCCAAAGGTATGTTCAAGTCATGTCAGAATGATCTTGTTTATGAATAATAATTACCGGTAGGAATTTCATGATTTTTTTTCAAGCTCTGACTTTCTGAATTGGCCACTTGTTAGTTTGTAAAACTGTAGCTGAAGCAAATTAATGCTGATTATTAATTGTAATTATGAATCATGATAGTACAATTTAATTTGCATACATTTTGTATGCCATTTATGAAATATAGTGATAAAGCTTGCCAGAAAACACTACTCATTTAGATAGTCAATGAGAATACAGATTTCACTGTGACTACATTTCCCATCATTCCCGGGCGCAGAACGTAAACAATAAAAAATACAGATGAAATATCAATTACTTATCAAATGTGCATCCTTTGCACTTCGTTTTATTATTTATTGCTCAAAAACGTTTCTGATTTAGTAAATAAAAACATATGGAGCTCCTTAAGTGGAAAGAAACTTTGCATTCGCTTGCAAAAATGCTGTGTTCTCAAAACGTTTCCATTCCCCCAAGAAGTGTCTGTGTTCACTCATAAACGCATTGGAATATATTTATATTTATAAATAACTTCTCCCAGCTTATTTTTCCTTTCTTTGGGGCTCTGTAAAAAAGGATGAAATAAATCCAAATTTGTCAATTTTATTTAGACCAATATCACTTATGTCATAATTATGATTTCCAAACTCATAAATAGAAACCTCCCAATTTGACTTCAATGCATGATTTATTTCTTGCTAGTCAGCTGCAGATGCTAGTGGACAGGACATTCTCATTCCAGAGAGCATATGACTGGATGAAAATCTGTGTGGTGCAACATGAGTCATAAATATTTAAATTTGTTCCCTGAAGACAATTTTGAATTTATTTCAGAGTACACTAGCATATAAATTCAGATTATTTGATGAAGGTTTAGATTTCTTTATCTTTGATAATAACTACAGCAACTGAATCACTCCTTACTGACTTGAACATATTCTGCATTATCAGCAAAAATCACAGCATCCGTTGGGAGGGACGACTGACCTCTCTCCTGTCCGTAAAGCAGGAGATGCCTTCCCTTTGTTTACCCACATCCATTTTTCAAGCGCTCCGCTGCTTGTGTTTCTCCATCCATCAGAATTAAACGCTCACTGCGGCTGCCGTTCCCGGAGCGCGTCTGTGTCACGACAATAAATCAACGTGCGAGTGTGTGTTCATGGCGGGATTTTCCGGTGCGCACATATTCCAGAGACAGATGAGTCGTTAATAGAAGTGTGTGTGTGTGTGTGTGGCTGAACATTACCTGTGTTACACAGCATATCCTGTATCCTTTACACCTTCTGACAGCCGCCCCAGCAGGGGTCGTGACCTCTGGGCTTATCTTCAGCTTTGATCTACTCCTTATTCATTCACGGTGTCTCCCTCCGAGGACACTTCTCTCTCTTTCTCTCCTGCTCTACCTCAGTTATTCACCAGGCAATGTCAACAACACCCAGGAGCCGTAGGGTAAAGGGTCATGGGTCGGGACCCCCGAGAACCTTCCAGTCTTGCCATGTCAAGGCGATGCAGGAGTGACCGGTACCTTTTTTTTGGGTGAACTGCTGACAGCGTCGACTGACCGTTGTTTGAAATCTGACAACAATTAAAACGCCCTTAACAAGCCGTCTGATTTCCCATGAGTTTCACATCAATACAACGTCCCCTTCATTAGCACACATTTATTCATTTATTCAATTATTCATTCACCTATTGACTCATTTCGGCCCAAATGCCTCAGCTTGTCCAAGCATGTGTGCGTGAATAAATATGTGCCCCTTCATGCATGAATAAGTGTGTTTGTGTGTGTGGGGTGTCAATAGGTTGGAATATATTAGAAAGATTGAGTGTTAACAGCTTATGCAAGGGTAATCAATTCTGTGCATCAATAAGAGAACATGAATCTTGTGATGGAGGACAATTGTCGGCTTTTAGCTGACTGCTCGATTATGGAAAAAAAAATTCAAGTCATTTTGGTTAATACTGAGATTTCAAATTTAACGCCATTACTCAATAGCTAGGTTTCCATCCAGAGCTGTGGATTTAACTTAATGGGGTGATTGGATGCTAAGTTCACTTTTTCAAGTTGTTTGAATATTAATGTGTGTTGTCAGTGTATGTACATATCTACCCTATAATGATAAAAATCCATGCAGTGGTTTTTAATTAATCTGTAAAAATAATATCCCCTTTTTCAAAACAAGCCATTCTCCGATGCCTGTCGGTGTGGCGTCACACCAACAGAGGCCGCTCCCATGATAGTTGTTTGACATGAGCATCTTACCTCAGATCAGCTGTCACAGTCCGACCTCCACTGTTTTGATGCCGGAGCAGGGATGTAAGTTAGACAAGAATATCTCTGACTGAGCGATTGAGGTGTTGTGTTGCTGGATGTAATAATGAACATAGCGGTTGTCATTTACTCCCGACATCTGAGCTGCTAAAGATGCAGTGGATTAAGTTTGTTTTGAAGGGAATGCGCCTCCCGATCTACATAAATGCATCTATGTTCGCACAAATCATTCGTGATCCAGCTTCACGTACAGCAGAAGTAAGTGTAAGGGTTTTTTTTATGAATCTTTGCGATCACCTTTCCTAATAACGTGCTAGTTAGCAAGTTTAGTGGCTAAACGTGGCTAAAGTAAACAGGCTCGTCACTCCACAGAGAGAAGAGAGGGGCGGGGCGAGCAGAGCTCATTAACATTTAAAGCAGCCTTGACCAGAAGGGATGATTTTTGCAGAGCTGATTTTGGCAAGGTAAAAAGGGTGTTCCAGAACAAAAGTTTACAGATAATTTAATCACCCCCTTGTCATCCAAGATGTTCATGTCTTTCTTTCTTCAGTCATAAAGAAATTACCCCCGAGTTTGAACTTCCAAAATGCAGTTTAAGTGCAGTTTCAAAGGGCTCTAAATGATTCCAGCTGAGGAAGAAGGGTCTTATCTAGTGAAACGTCCCTTCAATAAACTAGCAAAATTCTCTAAATCTAAATAACTAGATTTGTCTCAAAAAAGACAGTCCTCCACATCAGACATAAAATGACGTTTTTCTGGGATGCTAAGATACTAACAACATACTTGTAGCTGCCTGGTTGTATGTATTTAATTTGTTTTTAAGGATAGGCAAAATGTAAAAAACAGCTCATTGAAAGCCCAGCTCTCAGTACAAAACCAGTCTTACATGTTGCATGAATGAGTGTTTTTGAGACGTTTACCCCCGTGAAATTTCCAGCTGAAGTCATCCTCTGTACATGTTGTGTGGTTGCTGGCTCTTGTTTACGTTGCTCTTTACGTGATATTTTACATTTTCCGAATCCGACAACCAGCCGTATCGTCTCGTCAGGTTTTCAGACACCGTGTTAAGTGGGACGCTGCATTGATTCTATTAGAAAGGGCTGAAGAGTCAAGAGTTGTGGTAATGGAGAATTGATGGTGTTCCTTGTAGTTAAGTACTGATGAAAGCTTTCATTACGTGAGCCAAGCTTTGCTGTTTAATCAGATCCTTTTTACTTGAACTTGTGGTGGTGACTGTATCAGATAGCTGTGCGCTAAAAGCAAATTTTTATATGTGGTAAATTTCATTGTGTACATATTCAGAGTATATTTTCACAGGAAACACACACTGCTACAATCTGAATCCCATGGCTGTGCTTACTCTTTAAACAGCTTTCACCAGCCTCTCTGTTTGTCTCTTCCCACTGACTTCTGTTCCATTCTGTCAGCAGCCTGGATCATGTAATGGTGAATAAGTACAAGGCTGATAACAGTCCTGTCTGTCTGTAAGAGCCAAATTAGAGAAGAGCTCATTTGCTCAAGCTTCTAATTATCCTGTCGCACCAAACCGCACAGAGGCGAGAGTTGAGTTTGAGATGGTCTTTTCAAGCAAGGCCAGCGGTGCAATGACTCACTCCTGTTGAATAACATGTGTTCTCGTTCTTTTTTTTTTTTTTTTTTTTTGTTTGTTTGATGTAAACTATGATGACTTTTATAAGAAAAACGTCACTGTTGCAGCTTTTATTCTGCACCAGAAAACTGTGAGTGTTATGTCATTCTTGTCTCATTTAGGTGCATTTAGTCTCTGCAAAATTAAGATTTCATTGCGTTTGAAGGAGGGAAAATAAAGCAGTAGGCATATTTGTGTTAAACATAATGATTTAATTATACTAATACTAATTATACTATACAGATATTTTTGTTAAGAATGAAAATCCAGTAAGTAATCTATATTAGGAGTTTTCAACAAAGAACAATATTGTAATATCAATTAATTAATTTATTTAAGTAAAATAATAATAATTATAATAATAAAATATTATTTCTCTCTAAATGTTTATGTGGACCCCAGTTTAAAAACAGCTATAGACTAACTTTATGGTTATTGTTTTAATAATAACAACAACAATAATAATAAAAATTATTAATAATAATAATAATAATAAAGAAAATAAAACACTAATTCTCTCTAAAGGTTTCTGTAGACGCTGATTTGAAAACAGCTATTATAGACTAATTTTATGGTTGTTGTTATAATAATAATAATAATAATAAAGAAAATAAAACACTAATTCTCTCTAAAGGTTTCTGTAGACCCTGATTTGAAAACAGCTATTGTAGACTAATTTTATGGTTGCTGTTATAATAATAATAATAATAATAATAATAATAATAATAATAAAACACAATTGCTCTCTAAATGTTTTTGTGGACCCCAGTTTGAAAACAGCTATTATAAACTAATTTTATGGTTGTAGTAGTAGTGGTAGTAGTAGTAGTAATAACAATAAATAAATAAATAAATAAATAAATAAATATTATAATCCCTGTTTATAGACTAATTGTATGGTTGTTGTTGTATAATATATAATAATAATAATAATAATAATAATAATAATAGCAGTAGTAGTAGTAGTAGTAGTAGTAATAATAATAATAATAATAATAATAATAATAAATAATAATAACATTATTTCTCTCTAAATGATTCTGCGGACCCCAGTTTGAAAAAAGCTATTATAGACTAATATTATGGTTGTAATAATAATAATAATAAAATAATAATAATAATAATCATAATAATAATAAAAACCATAATAATAATTTATTATTGTAATAATACATTAATTTGAAGAAATCCATAATAATGTTAAAGAAGTAAAAATGTTAACATTTATCGAAGTTGACACTGTTGTTTTTATAATGTAATAATGTAATTTTCCTCACACAGTCTAAATGGGTCTTATGTTTGTAGCAGAATTTATATTAGAGGAACCTTCAGGCGTACATGAGCACATTTTATATTTACATATCATATTTTAGGGGTGTATATGAAAAAAGGCTGAAGTCTTATGAAGCCATAGAATAAAAAGCGTCTGCTAAATGACTAAATGTAAATATAGTGCATTAATAGAACTGACTACTTTTATAGTTAAATATGGCATCAGAATGATGTTTGAGTTATATTTCTAAAGGTGAAATGTAATGATACAGTATAAGATTTGCTAGTATGATGTTTAATTCTGAAATTGTGTTGCAAAATCCAAACCTGTTACTGTTAAATGATATAGATTATTAGTGCATTAGTCTGATAAAGGACATCCACACCAGACTGTAATTTCTTATGTAAACATTATGACAACATACAAAGGACAGGTTCTGCACTGCTGCACATATTGAAGAGCTTCTGTAATAATATTGATGATAGGATGCTATGTTAAAATGCTGATTGATTACTAACAGAAAATCTATGGCACGCACTTACTTCTGATCAATTCACTTATCGAATGTTAGTAAGCACGTCAGCCCACGTATTGATCTCAGCTGCTGTTGTGTTAAAAATCAAACAAACACCATGTCAAAGCTGACTCATTATTCAAACACACACACCCTTTGTGTCTCTCACACACATGCAGACAGTAAGTGAAATATTACGTTTTAATCTATTTGAATGTTTTAAAATGTTCTTTATTCCCGTGATGGCAAAGCTGGTTTTTCATTCAGCCAGAGAGAAGACCAGAATGAGTCGCAAGTGACAACGGTTTACCAGTTCTTCACCATGGCAAAAGTTCGAGCAAAGCATTTTAACTGTTCTGTCTTTGGCTGCACAGATATGTACAAAACACTATTTAGAGTCCCAGCCTCAGAGGAGACAAGACAGCAGTGGTTTTATTGATTTATTTACTGTATATTACACTGCTGCCACACAGATCTAATATAAACTTGCGATTTCTGATTCAGCTGTTTACCTTCACAGACATAACCTACTGTTTTTGTAATTCATATGTGTTTTTAACATGAACTTGTGTGTATTTGACAGTTTAAGCGCAATAAAACATGAAGGAGAACTTAGTTTAGTACTCACATGTCGCGTGACAGCCACTTTCTGTGCGCGTGCTTTGGATGTGTGCGTTTAGAAAACCTTCAGAATCAGAAAACGAATATAGCTTTAAAACACATGATTTCATCACAATAGAAATGATAATCAAAACCAAACAAATGTTTTTAGCAGAGTATCTGAGTTACAAGCTGTAAAGGCACAGCCCTATTCTGGAAAAGGGGACAGGAGCAACAGCTTATTTGCATTTAAAAAGACATGCACATGTTTCTGCTTCCACTCAAAGTAGGCAATTTCAAAATTATATAATAAATGATCTGTGTGGTATTTTGAGCTGAAATTTCACAAACACATTCTAGGGACACTTGAGAATTATATTACATTTTGTAAAAAGAGCCATAATAGGTCTCCTTCAAAGGGGTCATCGGATGCCCATTTTCCACAAGTTGATATGATTTGTTAGGGTCTTAAAGAGAAGTCTATAACATACTTTGGCTAAAATTTCTCAGTGGTAGTCTAAAAAACACCCTTTTTACCTTGTCAAAATAGCCTTTTTCAGAGTGAGCCATTTTGTTGCATTTGCCTTTAAATGCTAATGAGCTCTGCTTGCTCCGCCGTCTCTTCTGCACTGTAAAAAATAAAAAACACAATTTGTTGACTCAGCTTAAAATAATTTGTTACCCTGCTGCCTTAAAATTTTAAGTTCAGTCAACTTGAAATGTTAAGTTGTACTAAGTAACAACTTAGATATTTGTGTTTGGTAAACTTAACAGATGGGTAAGTAACCCAGCTGCCTTAAAATTTTAAGTTGATTCAAATCAAATATCTAAGTTGTCACTTAGTATAATTTAGCGTTTCAAGTTGGATAAACTTTTTTTTTAGTTGACTGAACTGAAAAAAATTTAAGGCAGCCAGGTTACAAATTATTTTAAGTTGACTCAACAAATTGTTTTTTTACAGTGTGTGGGGTGACGATCAATACTGTTTACTTTAGCCGTGTTTAGCCGTGAAACTTGCTTACTAGCACATTATTTGGAAAGGCGATTTGCAAAGATGCATAAAAAACCCTTATATTCACTTCTGCTGTACACTGTAAAAAACAATTTGTTGAGTCAACTTAAAATAATTTGTAACCTGGCTGCCTTAAAATTTTAAGTTCAGTCAACTCAAAAAAAGTTTATTCAACCTGAAATGTTAAATTATACTAAGTTAACTAACTCAAAATTTTAAGGCAGCTGGGTTACTTATCCATCTGTTAAGTTTAGCAAACACAAATATCTAAGTTGTTACTTAGTAGAACTTAACAAACAACTTAACAAATAATTAAAACTTGTGAAAAAGTGTTTACAGCTCATTCAGGGCAGGTCTAATGTAAGACGGACGTGTCAGTCAACTAATGTGGGAGTGGCCTTGGTCTCTGTGACATCACATAGACAAGATGCTAAGAATGGCTTGATTTGAAAAAGGGGAAATTACTTATAAAGATTAGAAAAAAAATTCCACTGTGTGGATTTTTATCATTATAGGGTGGTTGTGTACACACACTACCAACACACATTTATGTTCAAACAACATTTGACATTGTAAGTGACCTCAAGGAACATAGAATCCTTCAGAATCCTAAAACTTTGTTTCCTGGTTTAAATTTGATTTTGATTCCAGGATTTTCAGTGTGGTCTGGGGATGTTTGGACCCCATAATGACTATCCAACAATTTCTACTCTGCACTGCCACATTTCAACACTGTCATGCACTTCCCTAACCACAACCTTCACTGCAGTGACATTACATCCATTTGCTGGCCATTCCGATCTTGAACTCTCTTTCTGAAACACACACAAACTTGTGTTTGGGTCTCCCACACAGCTTGAAAGCTCTGAGAGAGCGCAGTGACGCAGTACAATATGATGATTCAATTCAGAACACACAAGCTTTCAGCATTCACATGCGTTATCGCTCACAATCTGCGTTGCTAATACGGTCTCATATGCCGCTAGATGCCTCTGCATCTGTTGAATGTGAGAGTTTGCTGCGTCAAATGCAGATGCTCATGCAAACAAACAAACCATAACTGCTACTTGTCTAAATGAACGTTTCCAATCGGAGTTCCTCGTCTGTTTTCTTTCTTCCGCCCAGTAACCTGTGACTCATCACATCCTCCGAAAGGAAGAAGTCCCCACAGGCACAGGAAATGGCCTAGCGGGTCACAGGAGGTCAGGCAGGGTCAGGCAGTGCTGATAGAAGGTTGATGGCGGGTTATTAGACGCTCTAATGATTACTAAATTTGGCTTGTCTCCATGGCGCCTTGCACAGGGTAGATGGGGTTAACTTAACTTGTGTGTTATGGTAGAGTTACTAACTTAACACAAGCATAAACAGATGCGCCGATCCTGAACTTAGTTCAGCATCGTTAGCTCTCAAATATGTAGCCTGTTTTGAAACAGTTAGAATAATTTAAAATAATTGTTAACATATAATAATTTAATAATTGCAAATAATAATAATAATAATATAGAAAATAATAATTTTATTTTTAAATAACTATTCATTATTTAAGTGATTAAAAAATATCTGTCTGTCTGAATAAATGCTGTAATATGAATAAGTGTCCCTTAGTTGATGTTTGTTGTATTTTTGATAACATTAGTATATAATATAAACGAAATAAAAACATAAAGTGAGTTTACACATATAATAAATATAAAGTGGATATGTTATTATCAATTATTAAAATTCAGTCAAAATATGTTTCTTTCATTATTTTCATGCATTTGTTATTTAAGTAATATAATTTTATTAAATAAAATAATATTATTTTAAAATATGAAAACATGAAAAAATATTAAAAATGATTTATATAAACAATAAAACAATGTGAATTTACACAAATAATAAATATAAAATGGATATATAATGTTATTAGCAATTATTAAATTCTATAAACATATTTCTTTTATTATTTTCATTCATTTGTTATTTAAATAATATTATTTTATTCTATAGTATTATTATTATTATTATTATTATTTAAAAATAACTATTATGTAAGTACTTACATAATAGTAATAAATTTAAGTTTTTTTTAATAACTTAAATAATTAATTATGTGTGTGTTTGTAAATATGTATGTTATATAATTGTTACCAAAAATACAACAAATTTAACTTGATTTAATTAAATTAATTTAGTTTTAAGGTTTTTAATCACTTAAATAATTATTAAAATTATTAATTTTAAAATATATTTCTTCTATTATTATTATTAGTATTAATTTGTTTTTTTTTTGGTAGCAATTAAATGTAAACATAAAACATTATGTGAATTTACACACAATAAATAAAGTGGATATTTACAGGAATTGTTCACCCGGAAATTACAATTTAAGATATTTTTTATTTTTAAAAGGACTTGGAATATAGTGCATATACAATCTTAAAAATAAAGGTTTTTAATTCCCATTGATGGTTCCATGAAGAACCTTTCAAATGCAGAAAAGGTTCTTTATAGTCGAAAAAGTTTTTTTTTTTTTTTTTTTTTAATTTTCTTCAAAATGTTTTTCTTTTTTTAAGAACTGTTCACTGAAAGGTCCTTTATTTTTAAAAGTGTATTGAATGGGCCACAATAATGATACCTTTATGGTGTTTTGGATTTTTATTCAAAAGCTTAACAGCCCTCAGTCATGTCCATTATATTAAAGAGGTCAGAAAGAAAAAAAAATCGTACAATTTTGGAGCGAACACGCACGTGAATAAATGATGACAACATCTCCATTTTTGCCTGAATTATTTCTTTAATGACTCAAAGATGAATTGTGAACCGGGTGAACAGAAGGAAGGAATTAGACGACAACCCCCTGACCAAAGGACCCAGTTTTCCTGTAGTGAGATCCGTACTCCCTGAACTCACTTACTGGCCGTCTTGAAATGAGTTCCAACAACAGCTGAAGCAATTACATAACTGTCCATTCATAGCGCACTACACCGATCTGTTGTAAAGCAGAGCGTTACTCAGAAAATGACTCTCTGCCCTACCACAGATACCGCCTGCCAGCTTACACCTGCGAATAATTTTACTCCAACTTGTTTATTTAACTTTTTTGAGTGCTACCAGTGTTTCCTCTGCGTTTGAGTTGCACCGAACACAATTCTCCCTTGAGGGGGCTCGCTGCAATTAATGTGAACCACAAACAAAAAAGCCAACAAATTAGACCAGGACACACACACACACGCTTCTAACATTTTAGGAAAAAAGGTGCATTTGCTTTAGTATAATGGAAGAACAATTTAGCAAAGAGGAAATGTGCAGTTATTCATTGTTTGATGTTGAGCATTTCCTCCGCTGACAATCTGGTCTTTGTTACAATTTACCAGTTCGTCACAAATAGACTTCAAGAAATCAAGTCAATTATTCTGCAACTGGAAAAACAATTGAGTATTTAAGGATCTATTCGGTCTCCCGGATAAGTTTTCCCTCTGGAGTTGATTAATTCTTTGCTAGAATGGACGCACACAGGCCTTCGTTTTACCTCGGTGTTTCAATGCACCCTGAGCTAAAATGATTAAACTCTCTAATTTCAGATAAAAGACCTCATTAGCGTGGGCAAAACCATGCGTGCAGACTCGCGCAATTATTAGCACTCCTCCCTGGTTTAACTTAACCTGTTTTCAGCTAATAGAGTGCAGTAATAGGGCCATCCTATTGAACAAATGAGACAAACTCCTTTGGTAATGAGCTTTTCACAGCATATCATTATGTAATGTGATTTATATACAAGCGCAGGTCCATCTGGGAATAAAACACTGCTGGGAAATTAAACGCCATACAACATGATCTGATGTGAGCGTGTGCACGCGTGGATACAGCTAGTTCTGGGGCACTTCTAGTTTGACTCATTTACACGAATCGGTTCTTTTGAACCAGTTTTTAAATGAATCAATTCAATAAACCGATGCAACAGTTCTTTACGTTATTGTGTGGTCTGTGATATGCTGAGGTTGCACGTTAAATGACTTTAAACGTTTGAGTAAACATTGGTACATATTGGATTGGATTTTCTGTTAATAAGAGGGTTTATTGTAATTTTTGTAATTTCCAGTTTGTTGCACTAAGATTCTACATGTTTAAAAAATAAAGTAAACTGTGATACACTGTCATTTAAAAGTTTGGGATCAGTAAGATTTGTAATGTTTTTTTAAAAAAAAGTCTCTTATGCTCAAAGTTCCATTTATTTGATGAAAAATACAGAAAAAAAGTAATATTATGAAATGTTATTGCTATTTAAAATGTGTTTTCTATTTTAATATACTTTAAAATACAATTTATTTCTGTGATGCAAAGCTGAATTTTCAGTCTTTGCTGTCACATGATCTTTTAGAAATCATTCTAATATGCTGATTTATTTTCAGTCTTGGAAACAATTGTAGCTTTTTTGTAGCTTTTCTGTTATTTAGCTGCAGAGATGGGAAGTAACTGAGTACAAATACTTTGTTACTGTACTTAAGTAGATTTTTCTGGTATCAGTACTTTACTTAACTATGTATTTTTCTGACTACTTTTTACTTTCACTCCTTACATTTGTACACAAATATCTGTACTTTCTACTTTAAACTACATTTAAACTACATTAAACTACATTTTCAAAACATGCATCATTCACATTAATTATGAACATGTGTGTAGTAGTTCTTAGTAGTTCTCTGGGAGATATGAAAAAATAGTAGTTACTGGTTAGCTAATAGTGAACTACCATGTTCAACTGAGCATTATTACTTGCTGATTTGTTAATCAGAGTTTCGTGTTAGTCAATAGTAGTTACTAGAATGTTAATAGTGCATTAGTCATTTGTTCCTGTGTAGTTATTTAATGATGGATCTGCATTCTAAAGTGTTACCAAATAAAGTTTTGTTACTGCGAACAGAATACAATGAGGTGGTTGTTTTGCAAGAGACAGGTGACAGGAGACAGTTCTGTTCATAACAGTAGATGGCCGATGGGAAAAGGGACAGGTACAAGAAAATTTGTGGAAAAAAGTAAACACACACTAAGTGAGATACAGAGAGATATCATGGAAAATAAAGACACTGAAAAGAAAAATGGACAGGAAGGCACAGTTCAAGAGAGAACCTTTAATTATTTTGTTTAATTTTTAGGTTTTATTAGCTTTTAAACCTTTTTTATTTAAATGAGATGGCCATACAAAAAAATAGGTGGTTTCAGACTTGGTTGTGGGTGTATGGGATGGCCTGGATGAGTGTGAGATTTCACCAGACTGAAATTTTGTCCCAGTCCTGACCTGTTCTACATGGTGGTTGTTCAGCCTAGATACATTCATTAGCTAACACAAATTTAAATGTCAATTATTTTGTATTAACGTGTCAGTATGACTTGAGGTCCAGTTACCAGCGTCACACTAAAACAGGCAGTACTAATGGGTACTTTTTACTTAAGTACATGTCAGAGCTCTAGCTTTACTTAAACTTGAGTAAAAAAGTGTAGTCAGTACTTTTACTTTTACCAGAATATTTTTAAACATCAGTATCTGTAATTCTACACTGTAAAAAACAATTTGTTAAATCCACTTAAAATAATTTGTAACCTGGCTGCCTTAAAAATTTAAGTTCAGTCAACTCAAAAAAAGTTTATTCAACTTGAAATCTTAAATTATACTAAGTGACAACTTAGATGTTTGAGTTGAATCAACTTAGAATTTTAAGGCAGCTGGGTTACTTACCCATCTGTTAAGTTTAGCAAACACAAATATCTAAGTTGTTACTTAGTACAACTTAACATTTCAAGTTGACGAAACTTATTGTAGTTGACTGAACTTAAAATTTGAAGGCAGCAGGGTAACTAATTATTTTAAGCTGACTCAACAAATTGTGTTTTTTATTTTTTACAGTGTACTTGAGTGAATGATGTGTGTACTTTTGCCATCTCTGTTTAGCTGATAACTATTAATATTAATAAAAGCCAAACATACATTTAAAACAGTATTTTGTATATTAGATATGTTTGATTTGTACCTTTTCTGCTATTAAGCTATGAAAGTAGGATATTTTCTGCTTGCTTTTTCGGTTCTTAAATGTGAAACAGGGTTTTCGCTTACAAAAATTTAACCATGGTTTTATTGTGGTAAAATAGCAGTTGCCATGTTTTTTTTGTGTGTGTGTATTGATTAGCATTTGCATAACTGTAGTTTTACTACAAATACCATGGTTCAACTATTGTTAGTGTAGCAAAACCATGCTTAATTTGTGGTTACCATGGTTTAACTATAGTAGCCAAGGTTTTTTGTTTTTATTTGTAGTACAACCATGGTTAATTCTGTAAGGGTTATCATTTAACTCATGGTTCTCAATTGTGAGGCTGGCATGTCCAAAAAAGATGGTTCCCATTAGTGATTTTTTTTTAACTCAAATTTTATTAATTTTAAGTTGAAAATGTTGGAAAACAATTGTTTTGTGTTCAGCAAGTCAGCAAGAACCACTCAAACCAGTTCATGTGATTCACTGAAAATATCTGTCTCAAAAGAACCATTTGATGGTGGATCTGACATCTTTTATGCTTGCAGGACGTAACTATCACATCACAATGGATGATGGGAAATCATTTCTATGTCCAGTTCTGCTGCTGGAAACTGTCTGTCTTGCAGACCAGCAGACACCTCTGATCACTTCACACAGTGTAACATAAGCACCCGAATACGTTACCGCTTCCCAAGCTCACACACTTACACAGAACGAGCCCCCTCTTTTGGAATTTTGATTAGTAGAATTCCTTCGGGATGTGGGATTGAGGACAGGAATGGGATCAAGGAGACAAGAGATGAGCGACCACCGACCCCATTTTCCCCCGAATCCTGCCTCTCAGAAAAGCCTCCGAATACACAGAGGAAATGAGGCGGAGCGCCACCTCTCACCTCTAGGGTTTTGATGTGACGAGCTGTTTGGATACTGTGGGCATTTATTTATTTTATAACTGATCCTGGTTCAGCTCCAGCTGGAGGGAATAAAGCAGATGGAATGTTTTAGAGTGTAAACAGACTTGAGCGCTCTGACACAAAGACTTACACCGGAGGGCAACGTCTACCTCGACGTGTCCTGACTGCTAGAGCGGCGTGATCTGTGGTGAAAGGGGTCAGTGTGGGAAGTGACCTTGCTTCTTTTCAAGCCCAAATAATGAGAGGTGAACTAAGGCTGTTCAGTGGCAGTTTATCAAAAGATCAAAGATTTGATCATATAGCATCAAGAAGTTGTGAATTTGCTTTGTGCTTTGTGTTTGTGATGCATGTGGGTGCACTGTGTTTGTACAGCAGGAGTTGATACCTGGAGGGGAGCCATTTTCACAACGCTCCCAGTCCTCTGTGCTGTTTATTTATCTAGACGGTGTGTTCTAAACACTGAGAATTTATGAGCACTTTTAACTGTGGGTTTGTGTATCTGTTTAGTTTGGAGTTGTTAGACTTGTCCAGACTAAAAAGGTCCAGACTCAAATGTCAACTTTTTTGTGTGTGTATCTGAGTCACATTTAATGTTTTTCTTCTTTTCAGCCTACAAAAAAATTTATTATCTCAATTTAGTATTTCCAAAATATATAAAATATTATAAACCCACAATTTGGAATTTTTTCTTGCAGTTTGTGTTTGTATGTCACAATTCTGACTTTCATGTAAATGCGAGTTTACAAACTTGCAGTTCTGACTTTTTTCTCAGAATTGTGAGATATGAACTTGCAGTTCTGAGAAATTGTCAAAATTGCATGATATAAACTCACAATTGCGAGTTATAAAAACAGAATTGCGAGAATAATGTCAAAAATGTCAGATACAATCTCGCATTTGCAAGAAAAAAGTCAGAATTGGGATATACAAACTCGCATTTACAAGAAAAAAGTCAAAATTGTGAGATATAAACTCGCAGTTGTAAGGAAAAAGTCAGAATTGTGAGATACACACTCGCCTTTGCGAAAAAATATCGGAATTGCGAGATATAAACTTGCAGTTGCGAGAAAAAAAGTCAGAATTGCAAGATACAAATTCGCATTTTACGAGAAAAAAGTCAGAATAGCAAGATATAAACTCGCTATTGCGGAAAAAATGTCAGAATTGTGAGATACAATCTCCCATTTGCAAGAAAAAAGTCTGAATTGCGAGATGTAAATTCGCAGTTGCAAAAAAAAAGTCAGAATTAGGATATACAAACTCTCATTTACAAGAAAAAAGTGAAATTGTGAGATATAAACTCGCAATTGTAAGGAAAAAAAGTCAGAATCGTGAGATACACGCTTGCCTTTGCAAGAAAAAATCTGAATTGCGAGATACAAACTCGCATTTGCGAGAAAAGTTAGAAAAAGTCAGAATTGCGAGATACAATTTCACATTTATGAAAAAAAGGCAGAATTGCGAAATACAGACTCGTATTTACGAGAAAAAAGTCAGAATTGCGAGATAAAAACTCGAATTTGCAAGAAAAAAGGCAGAATTGCGAGATACAAACTCGTGTTTACAAGAAAAAAGTCAGAATTGCGAGATACAAACTCATAATTGCAAGAAAAAAGTCAGAGTTGCGAGATACAAATTCGCATTTATGAGAAAAAAGGCAGAATTGCGAAATACAAACTCGTATTTAGGAGAAAACAGTCAGAATACAAACTCGCATTTGCGAGAAAAAAGTCAGAATTGCGAGATATAAACTCATAATTGCAAGAAAAAAGTTAGAATTACGAGATACAAATTTGTATTTACGAGAAAAAAAGTCAGAATTGATACAAATTCGCATTTACAAGAAAAAAGTCCGACTTGCGAGATACAAACTCGCATTTGCGAGAAAACAGTCAGAATTATAAGATATAAACTTGCATTTACGAGAATAAAGTCAAAATTGCGATATATAAACTCGCAATAACGAAAAAAAAGTCGCAGTTGGAAGAAAAAAGTCAGAATTGTGAGTTAATATCTCAGAATTCCGACTTTTTTCTTGCAAAAGCGAGTTTGTATCTTGCAATTCTTAGAAAAAAAAGTTTTAATTGTGAGTTTATATCTTGCAATTCAATTCTGACTTCTTTTCAGTCTGTAGAATCTAAACCAAATTTGTAGCTAGTTTAAATTTTATCTTACAGGTGGTAATTTAAGTGAATAATGAATCAGTTATAAGTGAATCAGTGACATTCTCTCAAGTGATTTGTTCAAAAACAGTGATTCATTCAGAAACTAAACAAGTTACTAGTTAGTTCATCTTTATGAACATGAGTCATTGAATCATTCATTCAACTGACTCATTTAAAAACTATTGCTTTGAGAAAAGGTTCATTCTGCAGTGGCTTTGTTTAGAACTATTGGTGGAGAAAAAATAACAACATGACTGGTAATCTTGTGTGTAAAATGTAAGTTATTCAATACTGACTTCTTGTTTACTGATCTGCTATATAGAAGCAATATCATACTAACAAATCATGCTGTTGGACTAAATACAGTACGACTGACTACACTGACTTCATAACTAATCAGATTTTAATAATAAAATGACTGAGAAGACAGTAAATAATTTCGATTTAACAACTAAATTGGATTTGTGTGCAGCCTGAATAAAGCTTTACACCCAAACTTATAATTAGAGGCTTGTACCAGCCCTGAACTTACACTCAAACAATCAGAATGCTTTCCGTCCAAACCCCACATATCCTACACATATACGATTCTTGGTAAAGAATTGCAGTACTGAACAAAAATGCACACGTGTTTGTAAGAGACAAAAGGGTCACTGACAATTTTCCACTTCCTCAGACTCATTAAAATCAGTAAAATGGCCAGACTCCCAGGAGGTGTGAGAACAGGAAAGCCAGCATCCTCTATCTTGGCGTATGTGTACGTGGGTGTGTTTAGCTTTTATTATATAATTTTACAGCTTTGCTACTTGTTTTTTCCTTTTCACATCATCAGTAGAAGTGAGTTAAGCGAAGACGCACAGGACATGAAAACGAGGTGATAAAGCGAGACTGCGGTCCTGTTCGTGTGTCCCTACATGTCTGTGTGCGTATTTTGTGTATGTGTGTGAGAGGATGTTAGTTTAAAGCTGATATTCCCACTGAGATTCCTTTACCTTAATAACAATGAGAGGAGTTTCTGGTCGCTTCCTTTGAGCTTTTATTGGGCATGAAAACATACACACGCACACAGCGCGACAGGAACAAACTAGAACAGAGAGCCACGCGCTGAAAGACAACATCCACGTCGCCACAGAAAAAAAGAGCGGATACTCTCTTAGAGCTAATTTTGGCCACACGCCGTTACACACACACACACACTCGAAAATTATTCTAAAAGTTGCATTCCAATTAAGCAATACAAAGTACATACAGATGCATCATATATATACTGCGATTTTATTTCTTGTAACTTGTAACTGTGACTTTATATATCTCACAGATGCAATATATATCAATATGTGCACAACCAGTCAAAAGTTTTTGAACAGTAAGATTTTAATGTTTTTTAAAGAAGTCTCTTCTGCTCACCAAGTTTGCATTTTTTTGATCAAAAACAGTAAAATTTTGAAATATTTTTACTATTTAAAATAACTGCTTTCTATTTTAATATATTTTAAGATGTAATTTATTCCTGTGATTTTAAAGCTGAATTTTTAGCATCATTACTCCAGTCACATAATCCTTCAGAAATCATTCTAATATTCTAATTTGCTGCTCAAAAAAACATCTATTATTATTATTATTATGTTGAAAACAGCTGAGTAGAATTTTTGCAGGTTTCTTTGATGAATAGAAAGTTCAGAGAAAAAGCATTTATCTGGAATAGAAATATTTTGTTACATTATAAATGTATTTATCAACACTTTTGATCAGTTTAAAGCATCTATGCTAAATAAAAGTATTAATTTTTATCATTTCTCAATCAAAAAAATAAAATTTTATATCAAAAATGTACTCAACTGTTTTAAATATTTATAAGAATAATTTTAAAAAAAGTTTCTTGAACAGCAAATCAGAATATTAGAATGATTTGTGAAGGATCATGTGACTGGAGTAATGATGCTGAAAATTCAATTTGAAATCACAGGAATAAATTACATTTTAAAATATATTCAAATAGAAAACAGTTATTTTAAATAGTAAAACTATTTCAAAATTTTACAGTTTTGATGTACTTCGGATCAAATAAATCCAGGCTTGGTGAGCAGAAAATCTTTAAAAAACAAACAAATCTTACTGTTCAAAAACTTTCGACTGGTAGTGCAATATTTTAAAATATGTACACTACTGTTCAAACGTTTGATGATTTCAAAGTTTTTTATGCTTACCAAGCCTTATTTGATCCAAAATACAGTAAAAACTATAATATTTTATTTTAATATATTTTAAAATTAAATTTATTCCTTTGTTACCAAACTGAATTCAGTGTAACATGATCTTTCAGAAATTATTGTATATGCTGATTTATGCTTAAGAAAAAATTTCAATATTAAAAACATATATGCTGCTTAATATTTTGTGGAAACCATTATACATTTCTTTTAAGGTTGCTTTGATAAACAGAAAGTTAACATTTATTCGAAATAGTCTTTTTGTAACAAAATGTCTTACATAAAGAAGTAGTTGCATAATTTCTACTTAATTTCTTGTTATTGTTACATAATTCACACACTGCTTCTGTCAACTGTCTTATTTAATATAAACATTTTTCTCCTTTATCTCCCTGCTTCTAAATCTATCACTACCATTTAAAAAATTTCAAAAATATAACTCCAGGAGTTTCTTGGACTCTAAACAAACATGGTGAAGCACTTTCAGCCAGCGTTATGTAACTTACAATGATTAGAAGTTAGGAATAAAATGAAATGATCAGGACTGACTCCAGCATTTCCTGTGTTAGAGGGCCGACAGTCTGTAAACTTGCGCCAGATCCCTGTCACAATGTTTGGACATTAGTAGATTAAGAAAGCCTCATTGTTAAGTCATTTTTCCACTGTGAGTCTGTGTGAATGTTACCTGTAAACGGTATGGAAAACCCCTTTTAAACTGAGTGTGTGTATGTGTGTGCATGCTTTTTTCCATCTCGGCCTGCTCTTGCAATCATACATACATACATGTTCAAGCGGAACTAAAGGTCTGGCTCCACTCGACACATGAGTAGAGTACACCGTCATCCGTCTAGAATTATATTAGCACACATGTGGGGGAAAAATGCAGTCCGTACGAACACTTTTCAGTTTAAGAGATGAATTGATATTATAGTCCCAAGGGAAACACTTCTTACATGTGAGTGTATGTGTGTGCAGGAATGCTATCTCCATCGCCCCAGTGCAAACATCATTACCCTTAAACACATGACCTCTGATTCATCACTATGGCGTAGCTTTGAAGGTAGATGGTCAAGGCATTGCCTACCTTGTATTGCTCAGAGGTAACCTTAGATATTTAATCAAAAATTTGGAGAGTCCATGTCAGTCTTCTACATGGAAGAGAAGATATTGTTGAATAAAATTGCTATTTTTGTTTTCTTTACATGCAAAAAGTATTCTCATAGCATTATAACATTACAGTTTAACCTCTGATGTCACATGGACTATTTTAACAATGTCCTAACTACCTTTCTGGGTCTTGAACGTGCTAGTTGCATTCCTGTCTATGCAGAGTCAGCTCTCAGATTTCATCAAAAGTTTCTTAATTTGTGTTCACAAAGGTCTTCAAGGTTTGGAACAACATGAGGGCGAGTAATGACAGAATTTTCATTTTTGGGTGAACTGTCCCTTTAAATCTTGTTGTTTAAAGACACAAATGAGATGTTAAAGAGTTCTCACTTGTGATTTTTCTTTCGTCTGGGTGTGTCTGTATGCGTTTGCCTGCTGTGCAACATGAAAGGTCAGGTTTTTCATTCATCACACCAGTGTGTTTGTGTTTGTACGATGATGATGTTGTCTACACAGATAACCTCATGTCTATTTGTCAGTGTCTATGAAAGCAGACTGGAGATCTTCATCTGATTGTCTTCACGGTTCGGAGAGTGTTGTCTATGTTTCCACTCTTGCCTAATTCAACATTCTCACAACACTGATGGGTCTGAACCTCTTACTTCAATGAGACTTAAGTGGGACTACAAACGCAACGTATATGACATTAAACAAATGTTTTGAAGTCATTTCAATTTAGATCTGCAGCTTTACACTCTTAAAAATAAAGGTGCTTCACGATGCCATAGAAGAACCTCTTTTGTCTAAATGGTTCCATAAAGAACCTTTATCATCTGAAGAAGCTTTCTGTTTCACAAAAGGTTCTTTGTGGCGAAAGAATCTTGAGATTATAAAAAGCTAAGAAAGAGATGGTTCTTTAAAGAACCTTTGACTGAATGGTTCTTTGTGGAAGCAAAAATGGTTCTTCTATGAGTGTATACAGTGTATAAAGTTATTTCTAGGTTACTTTTCATAATTGCCAGCCATAAAATGGCTATTGGGAGTGTGCCATTGAGAATTACTACATATTTGATCATCATGTCATATAATTTACATAAAGACATGGACTACAATTACATTCACTGCTAATTAATCTGCACAGAATGGAACTAAATCCCAGAGTGTACATATTAATGGCCTAAATATTCTGAATTTAGTCATGTTTACTGATTTACATGCTTATTATTTTTTAAGATTGAGCTTAAAAGAGAAGTTCAGAAGTTCATTCTTCCAGAATGAAAATTTCCTGATAATTCACTCACCCTTATGGAATTCAAGATGTTAATATCTTTCTTTCTTCAGTCGAAAATAAATTACGTTTTTTGAGGAAAACATTCCAGAATTTTTCTCCATATAGTGGACTTCTTTGGGGATCAATGGGTTGAAAGTCCAAATTGTAGTTTCAGTGCAGCTTCAAAGGGCTCTACACGATCCCAGACGAGAAATAAGGGTCTTATCTAACGAAACAATCAGTCATTTTCTAAGAAAAATAAAAATGTATATACTTTTTAACCACAAATGCTCATCTTGCACTAGCTCTACCTCAAACATTATGTAATCACGCATGTGTGATGTGTTTACTAGTGTTAATTTCATTAACAAAAACTATGGCGAAAAATGTTGACGAGTTTTATTCCCATGACTTAGACAAGACGAAGATGAGACAACAATAAGGTCAATATGAGATGACTATGACTATATCAACATGCAATTTCATTGACGATAAAAGACGAGACTAAAATGTGTTATATACATAGTTGACTAAATATAATAACTAAAATGTAAATTTGAGTAAGACTAAGACTAAATTAATACTGCTGCACGGTTAATTAATAATATCTTATTGCTAAAATTTCAAATTTTTAATTGACTAAAACTAGACTAAAATGCTTAAGGTTTCTTAAGGTTTTTTTTTTTGGTTTTTATTAAAACGAGACTAAAATGTTGAGACTTGTAGTTGACTAAAACAAAATAGGACATGGTTGACTAAATACGACAAAAACTAACAAGGACATTTAACACGGGACTAAGACTTAAGTTCATTGCACACTAAGTCCGAAATTTCCGTCTGAAATTTTCGCGTGTTAAAAAAATAAATACGACCTCACATTGTATCGATAACGTTTACACACTGCCTCCGAAACTTTCGTCCCGTCATTAAAAAAAGTTCAGATCAGGTTCGATTTCCTGTGTTTTTGCATCCGTATTAAGCATTTTGATAGGAAAGGAAAGCGAATATGAAAAATTCAGACACTGGTGTTTACAAAGCGAATGTGCAATTGAAGTTGAATGAGAAAATGAGATGGAGTTTTTCGCTCTACCCTACCTTTTTTAACCATTCGTGACTTTGCCAACATGATTATGCAATGCGTGAAGATGCGTATGCAGAGCTAGTGCAAGATGTGCATTTGTGGTTAAAAATGATAAAAATATATATATTTTTAAGAAAATGACTGATCGTTTTGCTACATAAGTCCCTTGTTCCTCAGCTGGGATCGTGTAGAGCTCTTTGAAGCTGCATTTAAACTGCAGTTTGGACCTTTAACACGCTGGCTCCCATTGAATCCACTATATGAAGAAAGTTCCTGTTTTCCTTTCTTTGCACCTGAAGAAAGAAAGACCTGAACATCTTGGATGGCATGGAGGTGACTAAATTATCAGGAAATTTTCATTCAGGATGCAAACTTCTCCTTTAATTGGATCAACGGAGGTGTTTACATAAAGGCTTTCCAGTCAAATTAAGCTGTAAATCTTATTATTTAGGTGCATGACCTTTTTTAAAATAAGAGCTAGTAGATCAGCCTATATTGCTAAATAAGTGGTTTATAGTCTACTTTAAGTTTTTCTACTGATGTTTTTGTAATACAGGTTTCAATACAAATACTGTACGTGCCGCTCACAGACGCAGGATGTATGAAACAAACCTTAGTCATGTAGTTTTCCGAGAACACGCTCTGAGGTGCACAAAGTGGCAGTGACAAAGACACACATACTAACAGCTGTCTGCCTCGCACCCCCGGTGATACATAATCTAGGGTGGCTTTGAGGAACAGCGACATTTTCACGGATGTTAAAATGACATTCCAGTAATTTCCATGGGTCGTAAAGACCTACAGCTAGCAGCATGAGACGTGAACCACCATATGATCTAAGGCACAGATGTGAGAATATTGCACACACACACAGAGCAGTGTGTAAGAATGGAAGGGGGCAGATGAAAGAGAGAGAAAAAGAGAGTGAGAGGGTTGTGACAGCAACACATGCCTATAGTTGCAGAAAAGAGGGAGGGAAACAGCTGAGAGGTTTTTTAGATGCAAGTGTTTTTTGGCACAGCTTGTCCACTTAGTTTTGCTCTCTCTCTCTCTCTCTCTCTCTCTCTCTCCCTCTCTTCCTTTCTTTCTGTCTTTCCTTTCCGCCAACAGCCTTGTTAAATGTGATGATGAAAACATTTCCACATGTGCTACCGGTTTGACCTGCTCTCTCATGTGCAAAAAAAGAGCCTTGTTTCCTTGTTTCTACAACACATTCTGATAAAACACTATGGAGTCTTACAAAAGACGTTCACTGTTTTGATGAGCAGATTCTAGTGTATTATTAACAGCACAGAGTGAAAATGCTTTAGTTTATTTATTAAAATCATTTGGATCAGGGCTGATGTTCTGACAAAGCCAGGAAACAGTATCAGGAAATCTTTAAATCTGTCAGCACAGTCTAAAACTGGTCTCAAAGTGTGTTTAAAAATGTTCATTGTGTGAAAAGATAGTGTGTCTGTAAAAGGCAAGGCAATTAATCATTTTGATCTGATGGATTTGGAAAGATTATCTTTAGGGAGACTCAGGAACAGACACACAAACATGTTTATTTAGCTATCTAAATGGGGACATACCATGACTTCTCGTGTGTGTTTGTATGCATATATGTGTATATATAGACATACATACTTAAAGGATTAGTTCACTTCCAGAATAAAAATTTCCTGATAATTTACTCACCCCCATGTCATCCAAGATGTTTCAAAAGTCAAAAGTTTTTGAACAGTAAGATGTTTTTTAAAGAAGTCTCTTCTGCTCACCAAGCCTGCATTTATTTGATCCAAAGTACAGCAAAAACAGTAAAATTCTGAAATATTTTTACTATTTAAAATAACTTTTTATTTTAATACGTTTTAAAATGTAATTTATTCCTGTGATCAAAGCTAAATTTTCAGCATCATTACTCCAGTCTTCAGTGTCACATGATCCTTTAGAAATCATTCTAATTTGCTGATTTTTGTTTAAGAAACATTTTTATTATTATCAATATTTGAACAGTTCGGTACATTTTTCACGATTCTTTGATAATTAGATAGATCCAAAGATCAGCATTTGTCTACAATAAAAAGCTTTTGTAACATTATACATACCATTCAAAAACTTGGAGTCCGAAATAAGAAATTTAGAAATTATAGAAATTAATTGTAATTTTACTTACTTTTCAAGTTACTTTTATTTAGCAAGGATGGTTTAAATTGTAACATTTATAATGTTACAAAAGATGTCTATTTCAGATACATGCTGTTCCTCTGAACTCATCAAAGAAACCTGAAAAAATTCTACTCAGCTGTTTTCAACATTATAATAATAAAAATAATAAATGTTTTTTGAGCAGCAAATCAGAATATTACAATGATTTCTGAGGTATCGTGACTGGAGTAATAATGCTAAAAATTAAGCTTTGAAATCACAGGAATAAATTACATTTTAAGATATATTCAAATAGAAAACAGTTATTTTAAATAGTAAACAATATTTCAAATAAATACAGGCTTGGTGAGCAGAGAATATTCTTTAAAAAACATTAAAAATCTTACTGTTCGAAAACTTTTATGTAAATTACATATAATTTTAAGTACATTTTTTAAAAAATATTTTCCTATATAGTAAATGAATGTGTGTGTATAGGATACTTTAAATTTAGATTTTTATTTGTCAAAATTATTAGGCACCTGTTTTCAACTCTGATAATAATAAGAAATGTTACTTGAGGACAAAATCATCATTAGAATAATTTCTAAAGGATAATGTGACACTGAAGACTGGTGTGATGACTTCTGAAAATTAAGTTTTGCCATCACAGGAATAAATTACATTTTAAAACATATTAACATTGAAAACAGTTTCTTTAAATTCTAATAATAGAATAGAATAAAATAGATTTTTAACTAATTTTAACAATCTACCAGCTCAAAACTGTTTAAACCCAAGTTCACTCACACACACAGTTACACGTCCTGACTTTGTTACAAAGATGTAAAATAATTTCAGACAGCTGCAATATATCTTTATGACTCTGGAGTGCATTCGTGTTCTATGATGTCCATTGAACCTAAATGTATTTCAGAGCAATTAAGTCATTTCTCTCACTGTCATTACAGCTGAGAATAGTCTGAACCAAGTGCCAAAGAGAGCTCTGCCCCTAGATTGACCCTCAAGACAATGATCCTCTTTCTGTCATCCGGTCCATCTTTCCTGTCTTTTTTTTCCCATGCACCCGAATGCCTTCCCTTTCTCTCTTTCACCCTCTTACTAGAAAGTATAAAAAAAGACTCACCACAGGTTTTCTTTTTACCAGTCTTCAGCTAATGTGATTTCTAAGGTCTACATGTGTGAAAGCACCCTTGTATTTAGTTTCTCAACACACTGACTGTTGCACCATTGACTAAGACGAATGAGAGAAAGCAGTCTAAACAGGCTTTATCTCTTTCTCTTTCTGCTTCATTATTCGACTGGATCAATACATGGAATTCCTTTGAACACTGAGCCACAGGTTTGTTTGTGGTGTGATTATGAGAGTTTGTCTGTAGTGGTGGGGTCTTCTGGAATAGTGTATTATTTTGCTGTGCAGCACTCCTATGCCAGGAGTCAAACATCATTCTTCATGTGATTTGTTCAGGCGGTGTGACAGGTTGCTCTCTTGAGGACGTATGCTAGACTGCACAATGTACTGTTTGGTCTGAGGGGAGGAATGGTTTGGGGCAGAAAACCCCTTTCCGTCACAAAAAAATGCAGTCTTGCTCTTTCTCCCACACACATACACACTTTCTCTTTGTTTCTCTCTGCATGAATGGGGTCTGTACTGGCGGCATCAGCTAATCCTGCTGGAATGCTTGAGGAATGTGAAAGATGAGTCAGGGATTGAGAGCGAGAGATTGAGAAAGAGGGATTATGTGGGTAGCATGTCAGGAATTATCTAATGGTCCTTCCTCCCACAGCCACACATGACCACCATGTACGTAGAAAATTGGATCAGGGGTTTTTCTTCTTTATCGTTCACTAGTTATTTTACTCTAACTAAAATAGCATACGATTAAGGCTATACACCCCGTTGTCATCCAAGATGTTCATATCTTTTTTTCTTCAGTCATAAAGAAATTATGTTTCTTGAGGAAAACATTCCCGAATTTCTCTCCATATAGTGAACTTCAGTGGTGCACCCAAGTCTGAACTTCCAAAATGCAGTTTAAATGCAGCTTCAAATGGCTCCCAGACAAAGAAGAAGACTTATCTAGCGAAACCAGTCATTTTTGAAACTAATTGACAACTTTTTAACCTCAAATGCTCGTCTTGTCTCGTCTTTGTGATGCACATGCGTAGTCTGTGTAATCCGGGTCAATACACTTAGTCGAAAAACTCCCATCTCGTTTTCTTCTCCAACGTCAAATTTGTCCTACATCGCTGTTTTACCATTTTTTGTAAAGGGCGTTTGATCTTCTTTGCATGTTCACTTTGTAAACACTGGGTCGGTATTTCTGCAGCAATCGTAGGATGATTTTGAAGTTGGGGAAGAGAATGAGATGGGAGGTTTTCAGCATACCCTAACTGTATTGACCGTATTGAACCGGAAAAAAAACGGAGTTCATGTAGACTTAGACAAGACAGTCGATTCTTCTGACGATTAGTCGAGTAATCGGATAATTATATACTGTATATGTTTTTTATTTTGTGGTGATAAAAATAGACCTAAGTGAAAAATAGCCTTTAAAATGACTTAAAATACATATATAACAGCAATGAGGCAATAATAATAAGTTCAAATAAAGTATCAAAACTAATCATATGGTTTTATTTAACAAAAGGGTTAAAATGCATAATATATTTGAACAAATGACTGCAGAGGGCGGCAATGGCCTGACGATTTTGCAGTACAGCCCTATCTAATATTTGTTTAATATTAACATAATTGAATTCAGATATCCGCTTAATCATTAATATCTGACCATTTCTTTATTACAGAAACGCTACAGGCACTATATTTGCTTCAATATGTGGACATCAAAACATGTAAACTCAGAGTGAGGGTTTGAGCTTTTATTTTTAAATCGCGTTGAACAGTTAGCATATATTTAATATAATAATAATGCGGTCTAATAATGCGTTTCAGGGATTCTCATTTGTAGAATGCGCCACTTCCGGTATTCCACCCTGGTGAAAAAAACAGCATATGCTGGTAGGTATGTTTTGATGCTGCGATGCTGGTTAGGTATGTTTTAATGCTGGTTTATGCTGGTCCTTAGCTGGTTTATGCTAGTCCTTTGCTGGTTTATGCTGGTCATGTTGCTGGTCAAGGACCAGCATAAACCAGCAAAGGACCAGCATAGACCAGCAAAGGAGTAGCATAAACCAGCTTCAAAACATACCTAACGAGCATCCCAGAATCAAAACATACCTACCAGCATATTCTGTTTTTTTCACCAGGGCAGTTACTCGACAAAAGCAAAATGCTTTGAATTTTTTTTTAAATTGTGTACTTCGATTGAATCGAAGAATTGTGACAGCCCTAAAGAAACCCGAGAGTTTTCTGACCCTGCATAGACAGCAACACAACTGACACGTTTAAAGCCCAAAAAGGTAGTAAAGACATTGTTAAAACAGTCCATGTGACATAAGTGGTTCAACCGTAATTTTATGAAGCTGTGAGAATACTTGTTGTGTGCAAAAGTAAAAAAAAAATATATACACGATTTTATTTAACAAATTCTTCTCTTTCGTGTCAGTCTTCAAAAAAGCGAGAGTAACTTACCACAATGCATACACATGGTCCTGCTGACGCAGGAGCCGGACGTCCTGATTTTGCTGAGTTAGATGTGTTTCTGGGTCAACATATTTTGTTGACCCTGGAATGACATTTCAGTCCAAAAATTTAAACTTGACCACATCCCTACACCTAAACCTAACCTTACCCATGAGTAATCCCTAAAATCAGAGAAAATGATAGATGAATGACACTGATGTACAAGCACCAAACACTGATTGTAAGCCTAAACTTCACAAAAACTATAAACAGTTTTTTCAAATCTGATTGGTTGATCACAGTGTTGTTCCAGGGTCAACAAAGATGTTGCTCCAGGAACATGTTGTACTTGGTAAAATCAGTTTCTGCGCAGGAGCCAGTGTGTAGTTATATATCTGTATGCAAATGCTTTTGCAGAATGAATGTAAAATACCTCTCATGCTGATAAACACTGAGATCGAGAAACTGATGAACTGATCATATAGTGCAACAAACAACTTTTTAGGACCACTGCAGACTATTTTGCACGCATGTCTTCACACAGTCACAGCAGTCCAATATGTCAGTCAGCGGTTCAGCTTATGTTGTCTGCAGCGTCCGGTGGCTTCTGCCTCAGAATTGAGTTTGTCTTCACACCTGGGTGGTTTGTTTCGAATTTTTTCCTCTTGAAAGCTGCGTGGATGTGAGGCATGTTTTATCAGGACTTGTTCGGTCTGTCGGTTGGCACATTGCGTAAAGTTTTAGCTCTTGTAAACTGCATGTCTGTGCTTGCTTTCTGATGCTGTTGGGTTTTGTTTCATCCTCAGATCAGGACAGACCAGACAATGTGGGAAAATTACTGCAACTGACTAGCTGGAGGGCATTTTTTTTTGTCTGTCCTGTCTGTCTGTTTGTCTGTCAGTCTGTCTGAGTGCTCATAGGGAAAAAGCTAATTACTGTCCGTACTGATGTCATCCTAAACCAGAGTCAAGGACGGAGAAAAAATAATAAAGCTGAGAGATTCCACCAGTGTCACGCTTGGGGCTTTGGAGAGCTGGTTTGACATCAATTAAGTCACACGCATACACATACACACACACGCGCCTAATGTCGTATGACTCCCCTCAAGGATCATATAAACGACACATCGCAGCAGGGGGCGACTTCCGTCAATTTAGGCTATTCTTCATCTACTGCACACATTAATCAATGGACGGACATTCGCAGTGTGGATTCAAGCATGTGGAAGTGTTTCATTGTGCGTATGTGTGTGCTTGTATGGGAAAGTGTGTGTGTGATCATTGGCTGAAACACTCTAGAGACTGATAGAGCAGTAACAGCTTTGTAGAGCTGATAGAGAGAGAGAAAGAGAGAGAGTTTTTTTTCTGTTAATGTTTGTCAATACAGGAAACAGTATTGACTTTATTCATCAAGCTTAACCATTCAACCCTGATATCAAAGTTAATATAAGAAACAAGATCAAACAATTTAACTGATAGGAAATTTTAAAAAATGTTACATTTTTCAAAAATTACAAAAGCAACACTTGGGACCCTTACAAGCTTTAGGCTAATGTATTAATTTTGTTCATTGATTCTTCATGCTTCATACAGTTTGTTTCTATTTCGTTCGTTCTATCATTCTGTCTGTCTCTATCTATCATTCTATCTGTATTTCATTCTATTATTCCATTGTTCTATCTATCTATCTATCTATTGTTCTGTCGTTCTGTCTCTTTAATTCTGTCATTCTATCTATTGTTCTATCATTGTCGTTATATCATTCCGTTGTTCTATCTATCTCTATCATTATATCTCTATTTAATTCTATCTATATATCGTTCGTTCGTTCGTTCATTCGTTTGTTCGTTCTGTCTCTCTATCATCATATCTCTATTTATCTATCTATCTATCTATCTATCTACCTATCTATTCTTTAAATCTATCTATCTGTTCTATCTATTGTTCTATCATTCTATCCATCATTCTATCCATCATTCTATCTATCTATCTATCTATCTATCTATCTATCTATCTATCTATCTATCTTCTTCTTTCTATCTATCTTTCTGTATGTCTCTTTCATTCTATCTTTCTTTCTTTCTATCATTCTATCACCCCATTGTTCTATCTATCTATCTATCTATTGTTCTATCTATCTATCTATCTATCTATCTATCTGTCTATGTATCTATATATCGTTTTATCATTCTATCGTTCTGTCTCTTTAATTCTGTCATTCTATCTATTGTTCTGTCATTCTGTCGTTATATCATTCCATTGTTCTATCTATCTATCTATCTATCTATCTATCTATCTATCTATCTATCTATCTATCTATCTATCTATCTATCTATCTGTCTATCCATCTGTCTGTCTGTCTATCTGTCTATCTATCTATCGTTCGTTCGTTCTATCTCTCTATCATTATATCTCTATTTAATTCTATCTATCTATCTATCTATCTATCTATCTATCTATCTATCTATCTATCTATCTATCTATCTATCTATCTATCTATTCTTTAAATCTATCTGTTCTATCTATTGTTTTATGTCTATCTATCTATCTATCTATCTATCTCTATCGTCTTTCTTTGTTCTATCATTCTATCTGTCTCTATCATTCTATCTCTATTTAATTCTATCATTCTATCATCCCATTGTTCTATCTATCTATCTATCTATCTATCTATCTATCTATCTATCTATCTATCTATCTATCTATCTTTCTATCGTTCTATCATTCTATCATTCTATCGTTCTATCTATTGTTTTATTGTTCTAACTATCGCTGTCTGTCTCTGTCGTTCTGTCTCTATTTATTTCTGTCGTTCTATCTATTCTATCATTCTGTCATTATATAATTCCATTGTTCTATCTATCATTCTATCTATCGTTCTATAGTTCTATTGTTCTGTCTGTGTCTCTATCTATACACCAGTAGACTGACCATCAGCCCACCCAACTAACCTTTACACTATTTAACTAGCCATTCATATTACCTGTCGAGGCTGACAAAGTTTCGGAGAACTTGTAAAAAAAAAAGTTGATGCAGTGTTTTCAGAACATTCCTTTGGCTCATCACTCTGTGTCGGTGAGGATGACCCTAAACCCATCGTGAACTTTGACTCCTCACCCGGACCGGCTCTGAGCAGTGTGACCGTCCGGCCGGCAGAGAGGACTCACGCTCATCCGTCTAACCATCTGTCTGTTTCTGCACTGTGCTCATGTGTCTGCAGCTCTGTCTCTTCTCAAAGGCCGACTCTCATCCATCAGCCTGAGGATTTCTTCTCGTTCTGACCTTCTGTCAATACTCAACTCACTCTTTCACTGACCTCACATTCAATCCCTCATTCATTCTTTTCGTGTCCTCTGTCTCCATTGCTGCAATGCCACTGCCCCTTGTTTCACTCTGCTTAATCGGGTAGTTAGTTTGCTCACTGCAAAAGTGACTGCAAAAGTAAGTTTGCTGATTGATGTTTAAAGGCTGTTCATACAAAGTGAAATACAAAACCTTGATTGATTCATGTTAATTTTGTGCTTTGTTTTGTAAAGAAAACATTTGACGGAAATACTGAAAAATATGCTAAAATGTCAAATTAAATTCTGTTAATACTTTGAAAAAATGTATAATAATCAATAATACTTTTTAAAATATTAAATATACCAACAATTTAAAAAAGAAAAATACATTTACAATAAAAAAAACTGTAATTTTAATTGAATTATATTTTTATTCAGTATATAATTATTTTTATTTAAAATATTTTTTAATATAATATAATATACAATCTTCTGTAAAAGAAAGAAAGAACAATAATTGTAAATACCTAACGTTACTGTTACTGTGTTTTTAGTGACCTAACTTTTTAAATTCTTCTCATTTCAGGATCATTTCATTCACTTTATATAATGCGATATACAGCAAGTGAAACGAAAAGTGTTAAGGCAGATTGTACAACCTTCCCCACCCACCCACACACACACCTAGACAACTCAATCCGTTGTCTCTGATTTCACCCAGAACATATTGCTCCACCGCCTCATCTGTCAGTAGTGGGATGGAGAGATGACTGGCGCCTAAATCATAGCAGCTGTGTCTGCAGCTAACGGCCCCCGTGCTCATTAACCGCAGGAGCTGGACCAGCGCGACAGCAGCCCCTATATCTCACTCACTGCCGCTAGCCGTTAGCCTTAACGATAAGATCCCCTAACGCCCACTGGGGTTAGATGATACTTTCACGCACTATGGTTTCGGTGGAAACTGGATGAGGAGAGAGACTGGATTTAAGAGAAAAAGGTCTAGACTGAAAATGAGCACAAATTAAGTACGCTAACACTATGATTGTAACACATCTTGAAAAATCATACATTTCTGTGAAAGCTGTAGACTTACAAACAAGAAAGAAGAGTATAGGAAGCAGCTAATCAAAAACACCCTTAACTTGTCAATCATGGGTGTTCATCCTTCTTGACATTGAGATGGATGACATGTCTTTGGAGGACAAAATCAGCGACTAAATCTGGCGGATGTTGGAGAAATAGCTGAAATTGCTTACAGAACCTTTAGCCTTCAAAAAAAGTGATCTGTCAACCTGAGAGGTCAAAGTAAATATTAATTTGGTAACACTTTAGATTAGGGAAAACTATTTACAATAAACTATTTGCTAATTAACATGCTTATTACTAGCATATTGGCTGTTTATTACTTATAACGCCCATATTAATGGCTTATTCTGCATGATCATATTCTAATTCACTTAACCCTACTCTATACCTAAACATAACTACAAACAACTACCTTACTTACTCTCAAAAATTAGCAAATTATGAGTGAGGAGCTCGTAATTAATAATAAATATGTTACCTAATCTAAAGTGGGTCACACTTTATTTTAATACCCAATTCTTGCTATTAACAAACCATTAACTATGACTTTTGCCTCAGTAAACTCTTTATTTGATGCTTATTAATAGTTAGTAAGGTAGTTGTTAAGTTTAGGTATTGCGATTAGAGATGTAAAATATGGTCATGCAGAATATGTGCTTTTTTAATAACCAGCCAATATATTAATAATAGGCTTGCTAATAAGCAACTAGTTAATAGTGAGAATTGGTCCCTTTACCAAAGTGTTGCTGTAACTTTATTGTCTGTTAGATGTATTTGCAATTTGAAGTTTTTGTATGTATTATTTTAATGTCTAAATATACATTTAAGATTTAGAAATGGCTGTTTTTGTAATCAAATAAAAGTAGCAGAAACAATAAATATAAATATTAATAAAATAAAGATGTATTATATAAATGTCATATATTATGGACATGTACAAAATGTACATGAACATTAGTATAAATTAATTAATAAATGAAAATATAATAATAATTTGTTAGCCTAAAGCAAGTATGGGACCTAAGTGTGCTTTATATTATTGATAAATTTATTTCCCATAAATTTAGTTCAGAAGTTTTTTTTTTTTTTTTTTACACTTAAAGCAAAAATATAATATATAACATTAAAAAACAAAAAAAAAAAAAACAAATTATCAATATAGACAATATACTGCATATAGGCAAAAATACATAAAGAACTTAGCTAAAAAAAAAAAAAAAAAATTACAAAAAATTTACTAAATAAAACAAGTTATTACATTATCCACCTATAGCTAAGTGTTGTAGAGTTGCTTTATAGTATTGATAGTACTTTTATTTCCCATAAATTCAATTCAGAAGATAATTTTTCTTACACTAAAAGCTGAAAAATATAATATATCAAAAAATATCAAAATGTCAAAATATCAGCATACACAATATACTGTACAGTATATAGACACAAATATATAAAGAACTCAGCTTTAAAAAAAATGATGAAAATGATCAATTAAAACATTAATAAATAAAACAAATAAATACATTAGCCACCTATATCTAGTACTGGACCCAAGTGTTGCTTTATAGTATATTGATGAATTTAATGATACATTTATATTTCCCATTAATTCAGTTCAGAAGATCATTTTTTTAAAAGCCAAAATATAATATGTAATATAAAAAAATCAAAATGTCAAAATATCAACATAGACAATATACTGTATATAGACAAAAATACATAAAGAACTTTGCCTAAATTAAAAAAAATATAATAATAATAAAAAAAAAACAGATGAAAAAAAAAACAAAAAACAAATTAATACATCAGCCGCCTATAGCTAGAATTGGACCCAAGTGTTGTTTTATAGTATAGATACATTTATATTTCCCATAGATTCAATTCAGAAGATCATTTTTCTTACAGTAAAAGCAAAAATATAAATAAAACAAATTAATACATTAGCCACCTATAGCTAGTATTGGACCCAAGTGTTGTTTTATAGTATTGATACATTTACATTTCTTATAAATTCAATTCAGAAGATAATTTTTCTTACAGTAAAAGCCAAAATATAACATATAATTTAAAAAAATATTAAAATGTCAAAATATCAACATACACAATATACTGTACATAGACAAAAACACATACTTAGCCTAAATAAAAATAAATAAATAAATAAATAAATAAAAAGATGAAAATGATTAATTAAAAAATTAATAAATAAAACAAATTATTACATTAGCCACATATAGCTAGTACTGGACCCAAGTGTTTCTTTATAGTATTGATAAATGTATATTCCCCATTAATTCACTTCAGAGGATCATTTTTATTACACTAAAAGCAAAAATATAACATAAAAAAATCTAAATGCCAAAATATCAACTGACAATGCTAAATATATATATATATATATATAGAGATATATATATACAGAGAGACAGAAATCTATAGATAGAACAATGGAATGATAGAACAACATACTGATAGACAGAACAATAGAACAATGGATAGATATAATGATAGAACAATATCTATCTATCTACTACCTATCTATCTATCTATCTATCTATCTATCTACCTACTTATCTGTCATTCTATCTATCTATCTATCTATCTATCTATCTATCTATCTATCTATCATCTATTTATCTTCTATTTATCTATCATTCTTTTGTTCTGTCTCTATCATTCCATCTGTCTATTTAATGTTCTGTCTGTCTATCTATCATTCTATCTTTTGTTCTGTCTCTCTGTGTATCATTCTAGCGTTCTATCATTCTGTCTATCAATAGATCGACCCACTGATCCACCAACCCCTTATAAAGAAAGTCCCAGTCAGGTAGTTTCAGGCTCTGGACCGCAGCTTTTCCAGAGATCCCTGAGGGAACTGGAGTTTTTAAAGACTTACAGTAACTGAAATCCATCTACTCCTCCTCCTTCTCTTCTCTCTCTCCTCTCCCTGGTGTGCGCTTTGTGCTGTCTGGCAACAGATCAAAGCGCATTTGTGAATGTCACCCATGGGTATGGAAAAGGGGAAAAAGAGAGAGGGAGAGATCGAGAGAAATGAGATAAACCATTCATTAGTGACAAACTAAACTCCGACCGTTCCGTTTAATGTGGGCATAGTTCAAGACTTCGGCATTTATGAGTATTCCCACCCCTTTCTCCTCCCTCCTCCTCCTTCCTCCTCCTTCCTCCTCTCTGTCATCAAGTGATGATAAATGAAAACAAAGGTTGTTCTTTGGAGTTGTATTGTTGTATTTAGTAAACATACATCAGAGTATTGATTTATGTGGTGTATAACAACATCACCCAAACATACATCATATCCTTCGATGACTGTCAATTCAGCACTATTTTAAGTAATGCGTGAGAATACACACTATTAAAGGCGCCCTCAACTTTTTAGGACAACGTTTGATGATGTACAGATTAATACATTTGAGGTGGATATGACAATAAGACATTTAGTCAATTTAATGCGTTATTGCTGAATAACAGATTGTGCTCTTGGTAACAGTTTATGTGCTTTCTGTGAGTCTTCAGCACTGACTCATGCTGTCAGATTGATTCAGTGCACCTTTCCTTTAGCCTAAGGGGTGAGTCTAAGAGTTCATACACACATACAGGAGTAAAACACCATTAAAACTGTTAAAGGTCATAGTCAGTCATGATTACAGTAGCTAAATCATGATAATTCCCATTAGATCAAACACTTCCTGTCCTTTATCTGCTCCCACTTCTCTATACTGTGTGTAAATCAAGGCATGTTGTAACTGAAGTAGTTAATTTCCTTAGTTTTTTGGTTCTGCATAAGCAAAACATCACTCACACATGTACCACACTGTGTTTGATACAGCAGATCTGTGGGAGGAAGAGAAATGTGGGAGAACCTTTTACTCTGTGCATCTTTACGCCAGGTATGCTCACTTGTGGCATTCTGAACTTATTTGATCTTTGTTACCTGCCACAGGGACATTTCTCATTACCAGGTGCAGAGGAAATGCCCTATGGGCTAGGTGGGCGGGACTTCCCGTGCCTTATTTTTTAACTGTAATCCGTCGCTCCAACATAAATCCCTCACAACAGTCAAAACTGGGTAAAGGAAGGTGGAGGCTTTACAGAAAACAGCTTCCTGGAATGTGACTGAACTTATGCAGCCACTTGACTCGACACTGTTTACCGGGCCTGAAACTGACTGCCTGTCAATCACAAAGTTCCACAAGCCCAGCCCCTTATGGGTGTTCATTTATAAAATACTTTGGCTGATTTGAATGTCGTAGGTCTCATTTTTAAAAGACGTTTAAAAGGATTTTTAAAGCCAAGCCAAGAATCCATCTGGAGCTGATTTTAATCTTGCTGTGGGCTACGGTTATATTTTTATGTCGTCTAATCTTTGGTCTTTCCGCACCTTTTTACCATTTATGTGAAGAAAATGGCCTTCAGACTTGGAAAAATGCAATATTATCTGTCTGAAATGTATCATTAGTCTGTCGAGAAGCATGTTGAATGGGTTAAGTGCGAGTCTGCGGGGTTTAGGAAGTGAGCAAAGGCGGACAAACGTATGTAGTGTCACCATTTCACCACTGGAAATAAGACGCACGCTCTGGCAGCTGGAAACCATTTGCTTCCAAAGATGCTTAGGAGTGGAAACACACACACACACACACACACACACACACACACACACACACACACACACACACACACACATATATATATATATATATATATATATACAGAGCTACTGCAGTTACATAACATAAAAGGAGAATTGAACAACAGACTAAAAGATAAATTGAAACTTTTAAACATTTAACTTTCATAACCAGTTGTTGCTGCTTCAAGATAGATGTTGAGTATTATGGAACTCCGGCTCTGTGATGTCCGATCTGTTGTATGAATCTATAAGTAACCGTGTTATATAATCAGATTTAGGATAGGAATGTAAGCTGAGGTGTGTGTGTGTGTGGTCTTGTGTGGATTAGTTTAAAATGCAGGGCTGTTTATGAGCACTGCTGTTAGTTCGGGTATAATTACAGAGAGTTGTCCTCCTGTGTGTGTGATTTGAGTTTAAGCAGGAGTCTGTAATAACACATATGTGCTGGGTTACTGCAAGTACAGTGATGTAGTTTTGGATTATTAATGAGATTTAACCTCATTGCCCTCTTTTGGACTTTGCTGTACTATAAATAAAAGTGCAGGGTTTATGGCATGAACCGTACACTAGACGTCTCAGGGGTGATGAGAGCGTGAGCGTCTCTACATTAGGACAACTCCGCCATCTTGTGTTAGTGTTAGGAACTACAGAGTAAAAGCCTGTTCACACGAAAAAACGATAACTATATTAGCGTCCACACCAGCAGACGACATCGTCTGTTTATTATAATAACCGCACGCTTGTTTGCTGATTTTAATAACTATATCGTTCACCTTTATAGTTACCGTCCTTGAACAGGCCTTAAAGGAGTAGTTCACTTCTAGAATGAAAATTGCTGATAATTTACTCACTCAGTGTCATCCAAGATGTTTGTTTTTCTTCAGTCGAAAATAAATTAAGTTTTTGAGGAAAACTTTCCAGGATTTTATACAATATAGTGGACTTAAATGGTGGCCAAGGTCCAAATTGCAGTTTCAGGGCAGCTTCAAAGGGCTCTACACAATCCCAGCCGAGGAATAAGGGTCTTACCTAACAAAACGATTGGTCATTTTCTAAGAACAGTACAAGTTTATATACTTTTTAACCACAAATGCTTGTCTTGCACTAAGGCGAACTCACACATTATGTCATCACGAACACGTGACGTAGGTGAACGTACCGACCCAGTGTTTACAAAGTGAAAGTGCAAAGAAAGTCTTAATGTCCTTTACAAAAAAAAAAAAAAGGGAAAAACAACCATGTTGGACAATTTTGAAGTTGGAGGAGAAAATTAGATGTTTTTTTGCCCTACCCTACCTTTTTACCTGAAGTACACAGACAGAGAGCTACGTTACTGCGTGTGACTTTTCCGACGATATTATGCAATGCGTAAAGATACGCATCGCAAAGTTAGTGCAAGACAAGAATTTGTGGTTATAAAGTGTATCTTTTTTTTTTTTTTTTTTTTAAAGAAAATGTCCAATCATTTCACTAGATAAGACCCTTATTCCTCAGCTGGGACCTTTAACCTGTTGGGTGCCATTGAAGTCAACTATATGGAGAAAATTCCTGTAATGTTTTCATCAGAAAACTTAATTTCTTTGCAACTGAAGAAAGAAAGACATGAACATCTTGGATGACATGGAGGTGAGTAAATTAAGAAATTTATATTCTGGAAATGAACTTCTCCTTTAAGTAGAGCATAATGAGCATGCACATTTTGACAATGGTAATAGTGTTTAGGCATAAAACGCTATATATTATACAAACATATTAGAAATAAAAGATTTCATATTTTGTTATTTCAGGTTTTTAAATTTGTTGTTACAGTTAGCTGATAAACTTTAATCTGGGATAATTTCAAATCCCAGAAAGGTAGTGAAGACGTTGTGGTACTCTCTTAAAGCGCATCGAAGACTGACACGGAAAAAAAATAATTGTTGAATACAGACGGAATTTTTGTTTTCTTTGTGCACAAAAAGTGTTCTCACAGCTTCATAACATTACGGTTGAACCACTGATATCACATGGACTATTTTAACAATGTCCTTACTACTTTTTTTGGGTCTTGAACTAGGTATTGTAGGATGTGTTTCTGTCTATGCAGGGTAAGAAAACTCTCAGATTTCATCAAAAATATCTTAATTTGTGTTTCAAAGACGAATGAAGGTTTACGTGTTTGGAATGACATGAGGGTGAGTAATTAATAACAGAATTTTCATTTTTGGGTGCACTATCCCTTTATTGTAGGATAGTAGATAAAATTAAGCTTAAACTGCGCAAAAACTGAAAAGATGAGCTCTGCTTACATTTTGTAAACAATAACTGACGAAAACAAGCCTTATGCTGTTTGAATTTATTTCAAGTTAATCTGCATGACTACAGCTTAAGTGCTTTGGAAATCAAATTTGTTTTTTTACATTTCTTGAAGCAAATTTCCTTTGCATGTCAAGTCTCATAAACCAGAAATTAAATATATTTATAATGTAAAGTTAGTGACGTTCTTGGCCTGTAGCGTCTTCCTTTGCATTTTTTTCAGTGTGGCACATGCTAGTGTGCTTTAGAAGGCCTTAAAGAGCTGGTTGGGTAGATAGCCGAGATGAAGGAAGGATGTCTGGGCCTCTCTCTCCAGGTTGGCCAGTTCCTGCACGGTTGGGGCCAATATATCCACATGGCCCTTATAGAGACCACCTGGGGTGTGTGAGAGGAAATAGATACAGAGATAAGTAACAGATACAATAAATGGCAGCATACAAAGAGGACTCTGAAAGATACTCTCACCCCCTGCAGTCCTGCGCTGCCCATAAGTCACTTTGCCATCAAATTCATCCACAGGGACTTTGATATCAGGTTCACACTGAGTAATGGTGCATTTCAGATGTTCCTCGATTTCTGACAAGAGCTAAAATAGAAAAACATTTCAGATAAGTACAAAATAAGCTCAAATCTTGCTAATGTCATGGAAATGTATTGAGTGAGTTCTCACCTCTTTCTCGTTGTACCAAATAGTACATCCTCCATTCTCTTTGAGCTTGGTGTTATAGCAGCCTTTTCCTCTGTTGGGACAAACGTGGTACCACACCTGTGTGAAACCCCACACAAACACATATTTAGCACACTGACACATTGCATTTTTACACTACTAATTCTGCTTTACTTCTTACTTACCTTCTCTTTCTCCATGGCAACCAGAGATATAGCCAAACCCATCCTATAATGACATCACAAATATCAATGAATTATTAAAATATAAATGTAGATAGATAGCTATCTTTCCCTTATAAGATACAAGATAAAAACCCCGGCTGTCACCTGTCCGCTCTGCCAACTCTTCCAATGCGATGAACATAGTTCTGCTTCTCATCCGGTAGAGTCACATTTATTACTGCAAAACAAAAAAAAATAATGCCATTTTCTGTGTTTTTGAATTTTAGATATGCTTGATTCATATTTTTACACTGATATTTACAATGTTCCTACATTTTTAAAAGTCTATTAATAAATGACAAGTTGCATTTTTTCAATGCAATCATTTAGCAAAACATTAAGCTATTCATGAGTTTTTTTTAATTATTAAAAATAATTTAAAAATAATTTTATAAATAGTAATAATAATATAACAAATTTACTAACATTATTTTGTTTTATTAAATATACTATAAGTGTTGTTATTATTATTATTATTATTATTAACAATACATTAATTATAAATACATTTTGTTATTATTATTAATATAATTGAACTGTATTATTTTTTTCTTCTCCATCTTCTTCTTAATATTAAATATGCATGTTTTTATTGTTGTAGTAATGATTTAGTTATTATTGTGGCAAAAAAAAAAAAACCCACAAATGACAATGAAAAATCATTCTGTATATTAGTTGTAGGAAACATAAACATACAAAAACAGTATTTAAAAAAATATTTCACGCCATAGTGAAGGTAAATTTAGAAAACAGAGAAATAATTTTTTTCTTACCATAAGGAACTCCATGAATATCAATTCCTCTAGCAGCAACATCTGTGCAAATCAGAAACTTCACTTCCTGTTTCTAAAGTAAGAATGATGAAAGCAATAGAGTGACTATTACCAGGAGTTATTTATTTAAAAAATAAAATAATAATAACAATAACAATAATTTATTATCAATGTTGGAAACAGTCGTGCTACTTAATATTTATTTAAAACCTGTGATACAATTTTTTATGATTCTTTGATGAATAAAAAGTTAAAGAGAATATTTATTCAAAAAATAAATATTTTATAACAATATAAGTCTTTACTATCACTTATTATCAATTTAACACATCCTTTCTGAATAAAAGTCTTTCTTTCTTTCTTTCTTTATTTAAGCAGCACAACTGTTTCCAACATTGATAATAAATCAGCGTATTAGAATGATTTCTGAAGGATCAGCTTTGCATCACATGAATAAATTCTATTTTAGAGTACATTAAAATAGAAAATCACTATTTTAAATTTCAATAATATTTCACAATATTAACAATACAAACTAAGTCTTGTTGAGCAGAAAAGTCTTTTTTAAAAAACATTAAAAATCTTATTGATCCCAAGTTTCTATGCAAATTTAAATCCATATCCATTTTTTTTTCTTTACCTTGAATCGCTCCAAGTTATATTTGCGCTCATTTGGTTTCCTGTCGCCATGAAGACAGACACAAGAAAACTGGTGTCCTTTCTTGTCTGGACCTGTAAGAAAAGCCACATATTTGCATCCCGACTTGATAGTATATAATGGCTAATGAATGGATAATGAAGCGAAAAGCTGTGTTTCTGCCTTACCTCCTCCCTGCTTGATTAAGTACTGCTCCATATTGTCACAGTCAATCTTTGTCCTGCAGAAGATGATGGCCTGATCCATCTTATGCTCCTTAATGGCTCTGATCGCGTACTCTCCCTTCAGAATCTTAATGGCCTCTGACCACATCTCTGATAAAGCCATATAACATGATTCACTGCAAGACCTTTATATCAGTCCAAGTCAAAGTCCTTTTGAAATGTTCACAATTGATAATATTCAAATATTTCACAGTGAAGTTCTTAATGGCTGGAAATTCTTACCGGAAGTGTTGGCTCCAGGTCGTGTGTCATCCTTGGCATGAACTTCATCAGTCTGTGAAGACACAACCAAAGTGATTTACACTTTCAGAGCTAAAACATTTCAGAGTTTAAAAAGGCGAAGTGAGATCTTTGCTGTATGTACCCTAATGTGGTTTTTCCCCAGTCTCTCCCAAAGCTTGTCAGTTTTTGGGTTGACTGGCACCACCACGTGATGAACCGTTTCTGGAACAGAATCTTCTCCCTTTAGATCCACCCATGTGGGGAAATGCATGATCTTCTCTGAGAGCTTCTTCACATCAAATGAGTGCAGTGTAGCAGAGCAAACTATCACCTATAACACAAACAGTCATTTGCTCATTAAGAACTGCAGCTGGCTACTCAGTGGAAAGTAGAAATCTAGAGGTTTGATCACCTGTAGTCTTTTGCCATCTGAAGTGACCTGTGGGATCTGGTTGTAGACCCTCATGATGAAGTCAGTGTAGCCAGCCGAGAGGAGTCCATCCTGAACACACATTTTCAGCCAGAAATCACAGTCAAACACCAGAGTTATTTAACCTACAATCTCAATAATGATAAATATTTGTTTTGGGCTTTCTGCAAACTGAAGTAAAGGTTGACATTGTTTACAGTGAAATCAACAGGATGTCAACTGAAGTTGTAGTTAAGCCAAAGTGTTTCTTTAATGCTAAACTGTACAGAGCATGAATTGAAGTGTTCAACATACACACTCATCCAGAACCAGGAAACGGACTTGGGATAGATCTAGCTTTCCTGTGGATATGAGATCATCCAGTCTGCCTGGGGTCCCAACCACAATGTCAACCTAAAAAAACAATTAAGTGATTAAAACAAAAGTATGAATACAAAAATATACATAGTATTATAAACTTTGCGTAATGTTCTAAATTCTGTATGAAGGTCTAGGATAGGGTCTTAAATCAGTTTTAGTCCGAGACCACTTTAAAGAGAGAGTGAGAGAATAGGGACCAGGGTTACATATTGTATAAAATTGATTCAAAAGTTTTTTTTTTTGTTTTTTTTTTTAAAAAGAAGTCTTTTCTGCTCATCAAGGCTGCATTTATTTATTAAAAATACATCATAAAATAATTATAATAATATTGTGAAATATTGGAATTTAAAATTAAAATTTCTATTTTATTATACTTGAAAATAGAATGTATTCCTGTGATACAAATTCGAATTTTGGAAACAGTTGTGCTGCTTAATATTTTTTTTTGGAATCTGTGATATTTTTGTTCAAGATTTTTTGATGAATAAAACATTAAAAAGAACAGCATTTATTTAAAACAGAAATTTCTTGTAACAATATACACTATCATTCAAAGTTTGGGGTCAGTACATGTTTTCTTTCTTTCTTTCTTTCTTTCTTTCTTTTTTTTTATTCAGCAAGGATTAGTTAAATTTGAGTGACAGTAAAGACTTATACTGTTAGAAAAGATTTGTATTTAAAGAGTAAATGCTGTTCTTTTTTTTTTTTTTTTTTTTTTTTACCTTTTATTCATCAAAGAATCCTGAAAAAAGTATCACAGGTTCCAACAAAACACAATTTTGCCCTATATACTCAGCTTAAATTTATTTGATCAAAATATTGAAAAAAAAAGTAATATTATGAAATATTATTAAAATGTAAAATGGCAAATTAAAAAAAAAAAAAAAAAAATTACAGTTTTTGATGGCAAAGCAACATTTTCAGCAGCTATTCACAAGATCCTTCAGAAAACATTCGATCTGATTTTGAAAAGCAGTTGTGCGGCTTAATATTTTCATAGAGAACGTTATATATATTTTTGATCAGGATTCTATTAGAATAAAACTTTCATTAATAGAAAGTGCAAAAGAGCAGTGTTTACTTGAAATATAAATCTTTTGAAACAAATTGTCACCTTCAGAGAACTTTATGCATCCTTGTTGAATAAAAGTATTAAAAATAATAAAAAGTAAAAGAAATCTTTAACCCCAAAATGTTAGTGTATATTTTAATATAGCTTTAGCATTAAAGATAACGTAGTATATTTTCACAAAACAGTATTTTGAGATCAAATATTAATCAGAGACCACTAGTTTAAGGTTTGTACACTTACTCCGCTTTCTAAAATGGACAGCTGTTCTTTAGCAGCCACTCCACCGATGATCAGAAGATCCCTGCAATAACATCATGACGTTCAGTTAACTCCAAACTCCTCAGCAGACACTACATTAATAAAACTCACTGCAGCTCATCTGATACTTTCAGCTCACCTCAGTTTGGGGTTATCAACATATTTCTTGAACTGGTTGACGTTATTGAGGGTTTGTTCAGCCAGCTCTTTAGACGGCTCGATGATGAGAGCTCTGGGGGCGTTAGAACTGGATTTGACCTGACTCACTTTAGCACTGCCTGAGGACAAATACACATGACAGGCAGAACGCAAGGAAACATTAATACAGGCCCTGCAGGCAGTAAAAAAAAAAATGAATGTGATTTGAAGCTCACCTGTCTGGCTGGATTTGACCACATGACCGTCTGAAGCCTGGTTCAGGGCCACGTATCCATCTTTAGGTTGGTTTTTTAAAGGTTCATCACCAAAGTTGAATTTCAGTTCAGCGTTCTGGGTTTGATTGACACAAATACACATTTTGAAAAAAGACGTTTTATAAAAGAAATGCTATGTCGCAACAACAAGCTGTGTTTATGTCAGATACCTTCAGCACACAGGAAGCAAAGAAAGGCTGGTTTTTCAGCTGTGGAGGGATCTCGAAAGCCAGACCCAGATCATTACCTGTGAAAGACAAACAGGAATCAGTTACATTGGCTTCCATTTGCATTAGGGCTGTGAAGTATCTTGATATAAAAAAAAAAAAATATTGTGGTACCAAACATTTATAGAGGTAAACTACTATTCAAAAATATGGGCTCGTTCAGATTTTTCTCATATTTTAATATTTTTGTGAAAACAGTGACACAATTTTTTTCAGGATTCTTTGATGAACCAAAAAAAGCATTTGAAATAGAATTTTAAATATTTAAAATAGAAATATCTTAACGGTCATATTTTTAATTTATTTCATCTTTGCTGAATAAAAGCATTAAAAAATTTCAACAAACAAACAAATAAATGAATAAATAAATAAATGAATAAATGAATAAATAAATTAATAAATTAATTAATAATAATAATAATAATAATAATAATAATGACCTGACAAGTTATAGAATTATTTTAGAAATTATTTCACATAATCTGGATGACAATACAGCATAAATTTAATTAAAAACAAGCCTTACCATTTTTGGAGAATGACACTTGGCCTTTATCCAGATCTATGTAGCATCCAATGGTGTCATGCATAGTGAACTCCTGGAAAAGGCAAAAATTATGTCAATCTACCAAAACTTGAGTGTCAAACCAAATGCTCTCATTATTATATTACTGTTTTCATCATAGTATTACTGTAATATTACTGTTTTTGAAAAGACTTCCATAAAAAAAAAAAAAAATAAAAATAACACAAAAAATCCTGTTCAAAAACTTTTGACTGGTAGAATACCTTACCTCTCCATAGCTATCAAACTGCTTATTGTGAGATTTCTTTCCAGTTCCTCCGAAGCCAAATCCATATTTGTCCGTTCCTAAGATATGTTATAAACAGAAAACCAAACATTATTATTACTGAATGGCATAACCAGATCAGTGTTAATGAAGTCACACTAAAACATACCCAAGTCCAGTGATGCTTGGGCAGTGGACCAGCCCACCCTGCACAGCCCTTGATCGTGACAGCTTACTTCGTAATAATACTTCCCTAGAGACAAATAAGCAGAATAAATTATCCCAGGAGTCCTTTAGTTTTGGAAAGAAATGACAAAAAAAAAAACAGTCTTTTACCTTTTGTGACTGCTTTGGTGGAACGACAGCCATGCCACTCTTTAAACTCTCTGCTCTGACATAACACACCATCTGGACCAATAGCTGAAGGAGAAAAATGAAATATAATGATATTGTAGAAGCAGAGAAGTGAAAATAAGCTTCCAGAATCACATACAAGTGTTAAACACTTACCAAATGCAGTACTTCTGTCATAAGGGTTCATCTGCCATTTATTGAAAACTAGAATGGACAAGAAATCCAAGAACAACAATCAAAATCAAAAAATGATCTTGAAATTGTGAGAGCTTCTTAACTCAAATCTGCTATAGCAGTCTCAATATACTGTACTTTAGATAAGGAGATATTTAGATGAATGTATTATTTTATATAATACTATTTATTATTATTATAGTATTCATTAATATTTTAATTTTAGATTTTATTTTTGATTTCAGTTTAAGTTCTGATTATTTTATCATGTGCTTTTGACATTTTTTACATTTCTATTTAGCTTTAATTTTATTTCAATTTTAATTTCAGGACTTCAACTTAATTTAGCACTTTAAGTTTTTGCTATTCATTTTTTAAATCTAATATTTATATTTGTTTTGGCTTTATTTTGATTAATGAAAATTATTTTTAAAGCTTTAGTTAAAGTTTAGTTAACAATAACATCATTGTACTATTACTGTATGTTCAAAACAAGCCAACAAAAACAAGGACTGTCCTCAGAAAAAAACAGGAATGCATAGTAACCCTATAGAGGGTTTGCTCTTAAGTAACGGTTTGGTCAGTTATCTGGATGCGCGGCCATATTGGAGATACTCGGATGTAAACAACAGCATTGATTGCACGGTTAATGTACTACTGAATGCATTGTTCTGCTAATTTTTGTTGTCTAAACCACGTCAAAAACATGTGGAAGTTGCTAAATCATATAGAGAAGGACTTAGTAAGCAGGAAAGGGCCCAATATTTTGACAAACTAAAGTTAATAGGTGGTATTTGGTATAAAGTAATTGGTGCTCCCCTGCCCACCCTTCAAGAACTGTATACATCCAGAGTGAGGAAAAGGGCTCAGAAAATCACTCTGGATCCCTCACACCCATGTCATCCCCTTTTCGAACTTTTGCCATCTGGTCAGCGCTACAGAGCCACAAATACCAGGACAGCCAGACATAAGAACAGTTTCTACCCTCGGGCAATATACCTAATGAACAGTTAAATGTTCCAGACCCCCCCACCCAATTGTGCAATAAAAATATGTGCAGTAACCTTTATTTGTTACCACCTACATCTCAGTACATCCCGACATCTCATTCTATTCTATTCTATTCTACTCTACTCTACTCTACTCTGTTCTTTTTCTATCATCTCTAGCACAACTGTATATACAATTTATTTATTTTCTTAAATCTTATATTGCATTTTTTGTCTTTTTATATTTACATATGTGTATTTTTTTATTCTCAACTTATATTATTTTCCCTTGTATGCGTAAGCATACTTGGCAATAAAGCTGTTCTGATTCCGATTCTGATTCTAAAGATAAGTACGTGGATTATGAATTAAGATATTAGACTAATATTTCACCTACCTGACCACAAATGATAAGAACAAACATGAATATTGTTAGAATTCATGCCCTGGAAATCCTGGTTCAGTTTGGTCAACACCAAATGCCTTTTGTTCCTCAGACAGTTTTTTGCACTCTTTGCAAAAAACTGTTTGTACTCCTTGATTTGTTATAACACTCCAAACGTTTTTTCCCAGTCCAATGACAATAATTGACCATCTTCAACAGCAAATCAGCCAAATTTGTGAGTTCCGTTCGGTGACATCGTTTACATTCAGTGCCACCAATACGGCTGATTGATGACGTTATGAAGTCAATGTAAACAAAGAGCGACTATATACATAAATAAATTAAATGCTGATAGATGAAGGTTTAATACCTGCTCCTCCTGTCTTTACAGCACTGCGTCCTTTCTTCCCCTCCTGCTGGTCTTTAAGGGTCTCATAGACTATTTGGATGACTGGAATACTGAATGCCTACAGGACCGCATTGATTTTGTGTTTACATTTCACTGCTCCTTTATATATGACATACAGCTCTTATATGTGCATTGGTCAAGTACAGTCACAGAAAAACAAAGCATTTATTAATATCAGTGGCTTCACACTTACTCCAGTTTTTCCACTTCCAGTCTCAGCAGCCTGTGAACATAAACACACAGGTGAGCATGCATACATACATACACTGTGTGCAGAATTATTAGGCATGTTGATATTCTGGTCATATTTTTTTTCCAAACACATTTTACCAATTCCAAACCACATCAGTCTTAATAACTACTGTTAATTTTGTATTTAATCATTTATATCTGATATATAATTGTCCATGAAGGCTGGAAGTGAAAAACTCCTTATATTCAGGTGTGTGCACAATTATTAGGCATGTTTTCTTTTACAGATAAAATGAGCCAAAAAAGATATTTAACCCAGACTGAAAAGTCCAAATTATTAAATGCCCATGAGAAGAATGCAATACTAATGCATTACAAGAATTTGCAAAGTTAAGGCTTGACCATTGGACAGCGAAATGCTTGTTGAGTCTGCATGGTCAGAAAAAACAGGTGGAGAAGAAAAGATGCATGTTAACTGCAAAAGAATTAGGAATTAAGGTGAAGAATTAGGTGTGACACCATCAGGAACCGTTTAGTCTCCAGCGCCACCATTTTCCAGAACTGCAACCTACCTGGAATCTTCAGAAGTACAATGTGTCAGGTTCTCAGAGACTTTGCTTGGTAAAAAATCCTAAAAAATGCGCCTGACTTAATAAGAATAACAAGCTGACGTGTTGTGAAATACATGAAGACAGTTTTTTTTTTTTTTTTTTTTAATAGGCTTTATAGACAGATAAGTTGAGAGTGACTCTTGAAGGACAAGCATCACATCCTCTTGTACTTTTGATTCAAGAATTTATCTTCCAAAATCTGGCAGTAAGTTTTGGGAGTTCATTTTAGTCCATCTCTGCAAGTCAGACTTTTCAGGATAGGAGACTAAACATGAACTCCCAAAATGTACTGCCAGATTTTGGAAGATATTGATGAATTTGGACTTTTCAGTCTGGGTTAAATATCTTTTTTGGCTCATTTTATCTGTAAAAGAAAACATGCCTAATAATTATGCACACCTGAATATAAGGAGTTTTTCACTTCCAGCATTCATGGACAATTATATATCACATATAAATGATTAAATAAAAATTAACAGTAGTTATTAAGACTGATGTGGTTTGGAATTGGTAAAATGTGTTTGGAAAAAAAAAATATGACCCGAATATCAACATGCCTAATAATTCTGCACACAGTGTAGACACTGCAGTGAATGGTGATCTCACCATGAGAACGTCTCCTCCGCCCAAAATCAGTGGAATGGATTCGGCCTGAATGTCTGTTGGCAACCTGAAAGAGAGGATCAAACCTTTAACTACTTTAACAATGCATAGATAACTAACTCATTAATACATCTATTATAATGTAACGTTATTAACTCACAGCCAGTCCATTTCTTCCACCGCCTGTGCAATTTCAGGCATCACTCCCATTTCTATAAACAAAACGAAAGATGTCAAGATCCCAAATAGTTTAACTACACTCAGTATATAACTAAATACATATTCTAATAGTTTTATTCAAGTTTTATCATGTAAATCTCACCTCCGAACGCTGCCATGGTGTCAAACTCCTTCGAGTCTCTCCACCGGATGTAACGTGTGCTGGTTTTGACAGAGTACTACGTAAACAAAAAGGTCCGTGCGGATCGCGCTTTCGCACTTCAGTTCCGCTGGTCTTGTTTTTAATAACTAAAGAGATACAAAAAAGTTTATTTTACCAGCTAGGGCGACAAAAATAACAAAATAACGTTTTAGCTAAAGAAAACAGCTTGTAGAAAATTAGTCGGAATATTTAAAAGACCACCGGTCCCTTGATATGTTCCTCGCAGACCGCCGTAGTGTGACGTTGGCGCAGTCCAGTTCATTGAAAACATGGCAGGTGATATTATTCTAGAAGACGAAGAGGAGAATATTTTATACGATTTGCTTATTAACACAGAATGGCCGTCCGAAACAGATACGCAGGTTTGTCAAAATATACGCACTTTCTTTGACGAAGTGATTATTTGAATGCGATATTAAAATACTGCGTGCATTTTTGCTGATCAGTTCTGCGCAAGTTATTTTGAGCCACGTATTCAAGTTCATCATCACCCAGCGTTTATTTTCTTGTACATATGATTATGTAATATGTCATTTTGATGTTTTAGAATTAGTCATATATTCAGTTTCTTTCTGTGTATTGTCAATTGTAATCACCAGGTGCAGATTTGAGGAGCAGGTTCAAGTTCAAACTGTACTTAAGATTAAAAACAGTCTATGAGGTCATTCATAGACTAAGCAAATTGTTTGTGTTTTATTTTCAGCTGCGTGGACTGAAGGAACACAGCTCCTCAATTATTGCAAAGGCAGTAACAGGTATGAAGTGCAGAAATGAGATATGCAGCACATGTCAAAGTTTGCAAGATGCCATGCTTAGTCATGCAAACTGAATATGTCTCAGAAGTTGGGTAGAACGTGACTGTAATTTCTGGGTAGGCTGCTCACATGTTTCTTGCCAAAGCAGCTTTACAGAGAACAGTGTTTCAATATGTTTATTTGGCAGACATGTTTGCTCAAGATAAAATAAACTCCATCTGAATAATACAAGACCGGATTCTAATCACATCTTGATTTTTGTCCAAATCAAGGTGTTTGTAAATCTACTTAAGTCAGATTATTTATGTTTTAAGTGGGGATTTTGGGAATTAGTTTGTTTTTACACATGAGAAATGCCTGAGGTACTAGAGGGTTTGCGCTTAAGTAACGGTTTGGTCAGTTATCTGGATGTGCGGCCATATTGGAGATACTCGGATGTAAACAACAGCATTGATTGCACGATTAATGTACTACTGAATACATTGTTCTGCTAATTTTTGTTGTCTAAACCACGTCAAAAACATGTGGAAGCTGCTAAATCATATAGAGAAGGACTTAGTAAGCAGGAAAGGGCAAACTAAAGTCAATATTTTGACAAACTAAAGTTAATAGGTGGTAAAGATAAGTACGTGGAGTATGAATTAAGATATTAGACTAATATTTCACCTACCTGACCAGAAATGATAAGAACAAACATGAATATTGTTAGAATTCTTGCCCTGGAAATCCTGGTTCAGTTTGGTCAACCACAAATGCCTTTTGTTCCTCAGACAGTTTTTTGCACTCTTTGCAAAAAACTGTTTGGACTCCTTGATTTGTTATAACTCCAAACGTTTTTCCCGGTCCGATCGATTAGTACAGCCCAAACATGACAATAATTGACCATCTTCAACAGCAAGTCAGCCAAATTTGTGAGTTCTGTTCTGTGACACTGTTTACATTCAGTGCATGAGAACACCTGAGGAAACACACATGAGAAATACCTGAGGTACTTACAATTCATTTCGTAATTAATCAACAACAACTTTCTATTCAAATGATGCCTTGTTTTGGAGTTTTTAGATGATTCAGTGTTATTTTAGTAATTATAGTTACATTAATATTTTGAGTTGGTATTTTTTTAGCTTTTTCATTTGAGTTTTAGGGTATGTTTTAGTATTTTTAAGCATCTTTTTATGATTTTATTTTATTTTTTAAATTTTCTATATCCATCTTTTTCTTCGACGCGAAAGTAAGCCTATGGGTAAGACTTCGGTTCATTATCCGCTATAGGGAAATAACCAGAAGAATATCAACGTGCAGTAAATGATAAAACTGTTTGCACTACAAACCAGTGTGCTTACAGTTAAGCTAATGCATTAAAATAATATGGTAAGACACACCAATCTGCAATATCAAGTGGCAAAACGAGCTGTTTTGAAGCCAGACCCATAAAATTTACAAACAGCTGCGCCCACTCTTACAATAAGGAAAAAGATGGCTAGCTTAAATATTAAGCTTTGAAACATTTTTGGTACTTTAGTATTTGTTTATTTTTGTAAGATATCAAGGCAGCAGTTTTCATTTATTATTTTAATCTGATATTTATATTTTCAGTTTTATTTCAGTTGACAAAAACACTGTAATAGTGTTGTTTTAATTAAAAAACATTATTGCTGCCTTAAAATAGTAGTCAGATTATTAAATAACAATCAAAATATTGTGTCTTACAGGACCCTTCAGGTTTATTCTACACTACCTTTGGTACAGGTGAGATTTTGTCGCTCCTTTAAGTTTACAGTAGTTATGAATTTAGAACTGGTAATAGATAGTGATTCTGATATCTTTAAATAATTAGATATGAAGATATAATTGCACATACAATGTTTTCAAATGTTTGGAGTTAATACGTTTTTTTTAAATGTTTTTGAAAAAAATCTCTCATGCTTACCAAGGCTGCAATTATATGATTCAAAATAAAGAAAAAAATTATTATAACTGTTATAATTTATTTAAATATTTTTAAAAAGTTTTTTTTTATTTAAATATAAAAAAGTAAAAATAAAAAAATTAAAACAATGAGAAAAAAAAAAACTTAAGATAACCTGTATGAAAAATACACACACTCTCTCTCACACACCCACACATCTTAAGAAAGCAGAATAATGTAAGTCTATAATATATATATATATATATATATATATATATATATATATATATATATATATATATATATATATATATATATGTATATGTATATGTATATATATATATATTTTTTTTTTTGTTATTTGAACGATTACATAATTGTGGCATCTGTAATTATAATCAGGATCGATTAGAAATTCAATTAATTTTGCAGCCCTAATTCTTATAGAAAGGAAACAAAGTGCCAAGTTATTTTCTGTAACTGTAAAATTTCAGCAGCTGTTAGTGTTTTTGTGTAAGTCTTGTGTACTTTTCTCTGTATTCCAGCCCTTCCAGTTCAACTCTTCCACCTGGTCTGGTTCGCCTTGCAACCAAAACGTTGAACTGGCAATTGGTGCTGGCAAGGTAACACCACCAGTTTTTGACATGCATTATAAAAGCTTTTCAAAGAGTTTGAGTCAGTCTATTTCAGTCAGGTTTTGGCAGGTTTATCTACAGTGTGAAAATCTCTTTTGCACTTCAGAGTTTGCTGTACATTGATCATCCACACCTCATTGACTCTGCTAAAGTGTAAACTGTGTCTCACCAGAAATCATTGTTTTACCCCTAATTTAAACTCTTCTGTGTCTAGAGTTGTTTTAAGTTCGTTATAACCGCAAAAGAACTGTTTTCTTGGATTTTCAAGAAATCATTCATTTGCGTGTTTTGGTCCTTGTGAGATCTCCAAATTTAATTAAACGTCTGTTTGTGGATGCAAGCCATGTAATCTCAATCAAACTCATTTTTTCCTACACTGTTCAACTCGTTCCTGCCAGTTATCTAGTTATGCAAAACAGTGCAAAACAAGCAGAGACAGCGAGCTTTAATTAGCTATTGATTTCCAGATGGAAGACAACATTCTCTGTGTTGGAAACGTTTATTTTTGGCCCCACGTTTGCTTACACAGTCATTCTGTCTTTTTTTTCCCCATTTTGTTTGTTTGTTTATTTATTTATTTTTTTTCCCCCATCCAGTAATGGGAAGCTCCTGGCTGTGGTTCAGGACCAATGCGTGGAAATTAGGTAATTCTGCACATCGATTGGAAATGTTTGCCCTTTCTGTAATTGGTTAATTTTTCACCCTCTTGTCTCAGGTGCTGTTCAGCTGAGCAAAGCTGTTTCTGAGATTGATGATTTGGTGCAGATGATGTATTTTTAAATATTTGTATGTGTGTTTTCATGTACAATTCAGTTTCAGTAGGTGTGATTTATTTCGCTTGGCTCTGGCTAATCCGCTTGCGCAAAAATGAAAGTGTCACGCTTCAGGGTCTAAGTAATTTGCAGCCTGATGTTCTAAAAACAACCTCTAAACATCAAATTGCTTAATCTAAAAAATCTATAGTTTCCCCACATTCTCTTATATTTACTTACTGAGGCTGATGGGAACTCAAAACTCGCACATAATTATCAACACGCTCCTAATGGGCTTCTTGCTCTCTTTCAGGTCAGCTAGAGATGACTTTGGATCCATCATAGGAAAATGCCAAGGTACAGTAAACATTTAATTCTTTAGTTATGCCATTTTCAGCAAATATTTGCAGATTTCGAGGAACCTAAAATCATTATAAATCTTAACAGACTGATTCATGTTTATTAGTTAAGTGGTGTATATAAATGTAATTGCTATAAATGATATATAACTGAGTGTTATATTCTATATAATATTATTCTACTGTATATTATTTTACTATACCATTTTCCCTATCTTTGATTGCTATTTCAAAGATTGAAATCTGCCACTTTGAGTTTCCAATCTTTGGTTAAATAGGCTGTTTTACTTGTTATTGTCTTCCCTGCTGTATATATATTTTTTTATAGCTTTACATTTGCGTTGAATATTTTATGAGCAATATCGTTCGGAGACTAGGACTGCAGATATGCAAGTCTGCTTTCAATTCACTTTCATTTCGTACTGTCTTAGTTCATTTCATGGAGATTTGCATTCAGCCAATATCTTCCATGAAGGCAGAATTTCCAGTGGTGTGAAGTATATGTAATGGATGTCTTTGATTAATTGGCATAGTCTTTTGTGCTCTATATTCACATTTTTCTCTTTCATTTTTTTTTTTCCCTCTCTCATCTTGTGGAGCAGAATGTGATGTTTTATATGTACCAGATAAATGTGTGTTATGTGCTGTAGCCCTGATGGGAATACTTTCCTCGGCTCTGCACATAAGAGTCAGCGCATGTACGTTCTCAGTCGTTCATTAAAAAGCCATCGGCGTAAATGGGATCTCTTTTAGTGAATGAAGTGTGAGTTAAGAGCATCAGACGATAAAGAAAAATAATAAGCAGTGATATGTATCTATAGTAAATTAATGCTTTCAGTTATGTCTGTGAACCATCATTTGCTACTTGCTAGTCATTTGCAGATACTGATATTAAAGGGATAGTTCACCCAAAAATGAAAATTCTGTCATTAATTACTCACCCTCATGTTGTTCCAAACACATAAGACCTTCATTCATCTTCAGAACACAAATGAAGATATTTTTGATGAAATCCAAAAGCTTCCTGAGTCTGACCCTCATAGACAGTAACCCCAATACCACGTTCAAGGCCCAAAAAGATAGTAAGGACATTGTTAAAATAGTCCATGTGACATCAGTGGTTCAACTTTAATTTTATGAAGCTACAAGAATACTTTTTGTGTGCAAAGAAAACAAAAACAACTTTATACAACAATTTCTTCTCTTCTTTGTCAGTCTTCAAAGCACGTTCACTCTACATATCATGACACAGCTGAAAATAATAATACCCATATACAGTTGAGGTCAAAAATTTCCATACACCTTGCAGAATCTGCAAAATGGTAATTATTTTAGCAAAAATAAGAGGGAGCATACAAAATGCATGTTATTTTTTTGTTTAGTACTGACCTGAATAAGATATTTCACTCATGAGATGTTTACATATAGTCCACAAAAGCAAATAATCCTGTTCAAAAGTTTACATACACTTGATTTTTAATACTGTGTTGTTACCTGAATGATCCACAGCTGTGTTTAGTGATAGTTGTTTATGAGTTCCTTGTTTGTCCTGAACAGTTAAACCGCCCGTTCTTCTTCAGAAAAGTCCTTCAGGTCCCACTAATTCTTTGGTTTTTAGCATTTTTGTGTATTTGAACCCTTTCCAATAATGACTGTATGATTTTGAGATCCATCTTTTCACTGAGGACAACTGTGACTCAGTTGCAACTATTACAGAAGGTTCAAACACTCACTGATGCTTGAGAAGGAAAAACGATGCATTAAGAGACAGGGGTGTAAACTTTTAAACAGAATGAAGATGTGTACATTTTTCTTATTTTGACTAAATATAATATATTTTTTTCATTTAGTACTGCCCTTCAGAAGATACTTGCATGTTTCCCAGAAGAAAAATAATGTTTCCATCTGAAGCATCAGTGAGCGTTTGAACCTTTTGTAATAGTTGCATATGAGTCCCTCAGTTGTCCTCAGTGTGAAAAGATGGATCTCAAAATCATACAGTCATTGCTGGAAAGGGTTCAAATACACAAAAATAATTTGTGGGGCCTAAAAAGATTTTCTGAAGAACAGTGCGCAGTTTAACTGTTCGGGACAAACAAGGGACTCATGAACAACTATCACTAAACAAAAAACACAGCAATGGATCATTCAGGTAACAACACAGTATTAAGAGTCAAGTGTATGTAAACTTTCTTACGGGGTCATTTGTATAAATTCAGCTATTATTTTCTCTTGTAGACTATATGTAAACATCTTTTATGTGAAATATCATATTCAGGTCAGTACTAAATAAAAAATAACCTGCATTCTGTATGATCCCTCTTATTTTGGTAAAATTAACATTTTGCAGATTCTGCAAGATGTATGTAAACATTTGACCTCAACTGTATGATGCATCCCTAACACAAATCTGTATAGTGCAGTATGAGTCATCAGTATTTTTGGTCCAGATATAGGAATCAACAAGCTGATGACGTGATTAATGATGCGACTTCACCAAATGATGTTACCACCAAATGGTTAATATTTAATAAGTGAATGCAAGCTGGCACAAACTATTCAGTAGCATTCAGCCCAACTAAAGTCATAAGTTGGTTAAAATTAATGGCTGCTCTGTTTTGCGTCCAAATGCAATTTGCAAGTCCCCCAAGTTGTTTTCTTGTTGCGAGAGCTTGAAGTGACTCAGCGGTCTTTATGCTTTCACTCTCAGGGAGACATTTTTATGGTGGGTACGCGCTCAACCGGGTGGCTTTGCTGACCTCGCGTATTTCCTTTCTCAAAAAAACCCTCTGTTTTCCCCTATTTTTTTTTATTTAAATGAGATTTACGGTGTGTGAATCTGCCCAGTAGCATACAGTATGCTCATCCCACAAATTCAGGCATATTGGCCCTGGCGTTCATCTTAGATTAATTAGCTTTTAACAGCTGAGAGGTGATTTATGGACCCTGCTTAAGCGTTTCCCCTACCGATATTTATCTTGCTAAGTGCCATCGTTCATTGTGAATTATTGAATCCCTCTCTCCCGATATTTCTGCGTATTTTTACCTGAATAGAAATCGCCAGCTTGCGTTTCCCGGTTTCCAAAAACCTCGGGGGTCGGATTGATGATAAGGTTGCTGTGGCAACCGCTTGCTTTGATGTGTGCTGCGCCTTGGTGTGCGACTGATCTCAGCGGTGCGGCTCGGACCAAAGCCAAAATGTTTTTAATCAAAGGTCTGCTTTATTAACCCCCTCTTGTCTGATGAACGGCGGTTGGATGGTCTCGGTCTGTAGTCTGCAGGAGACTGTGGTGATGAAACGCTCGCTAGGCCCTGAAGCTGTTGTATCGTGCGGCTGGTGTTTAAGTGTTACTTTAGTGTTTAAGTATACAGATTTTATCACGCTGGGCTTTTGAACTTTAATTGAAAAGCCTTGGGCTCATCCCGCACCGAGTCTGGTGCTGTTTGACTACGGTGAACGGTTTGAAGGCTGATCTTTCTGTGTTTTCCTCACTGTTGACGGTGGAGGTTGTTAAAACAAAATTTAGCTTGGTCTCACAGGCTGATGCTGAATTGGCTGGTTTTTAAAACAGTCCCATAATTTAGTCGATTTTTATTGCACCTGTTTGGCAGACAGACAAGAAAAAAGAGATGGATCAGAAAATTGGGCTCAAGAATGTGAGAAAGTGAAATAATGTTTCAATCAATTGAGCACAAAAACAATTTATTATTGCGGAAAGTCATCTTCTGTGATTGAGAGCATAAATTATTGTCAGTGTAACTGTCAGTAGAATTAATCTATTTTGACAATCTGTTTTTTTCCCTCCAGATCTCTTTCTTTTTCAAAAACAATAAAAAATACTATTCATTCTGTAAATATAAGGAATTAAATACACCTCTTTTTCAACTTGTATTTTAACTTATTTTATTGAAAATAATCTAATAAATCTTACGTAACTGCTTGTTTACATAGTTTGGGGTCAGTAAGGTGTATATGCACTATCAAATGTTTTTGGACAGTAAGATTTTTACTTTTTTTTTTTTTTTTCTCTCTCTCTTGCTCACCAAGCCTGCATTTATTTGATCCAAAATGCGGCAAAAGCAGTAATATTGTGAAATATATATACTAATTAATATAACTGCTTTCTATTTGAATATATTTTAAAATGTAATTTATTCCTGTGATCAAAGCTACATTTTCAGCATCATTACTCTCCAGTCTTCAGTGTCACATGATCCTTCAGAAATCATTCTAATAGGCTGATTTTTTGATAAATGGAAATTTCCAAAGATCAGCATTTATCTAAAAATAAAAAGCTTTTGTAACATTATACACTATACCGTTCAGTTATGTTTTCGAATGTTCTATATATGTTGTATTTAGCAAGGATTTGTTCAAAAGTGATGATAAAGACGTGTAATGTTACAGAAGATTTCTATTTCAGATGAATGCTGTTTTTCTGGACGTCTATTCATCAAAGAATCCTGAAAATATTCTACTCAGCTGTTTTTAATGTAGTAGTAGTAGTAGTAGTAGTAGTAGTAGTAGTAGTAATAATAATAAATATTTTTGAGCAGCAAATCAGAATATTAGAATGATTTCTGAAGAATCATGTGACTGGAGTAATGATGCTAAAAATTCAGCTTTGAAATCACAGGAATAAATTACATTTTAAAATGTATTCAAATAGAAAACGGTTGTTTTAAATAGCCAAAACATTTCAGAATTTTACTGTTTTTACTGTACTTTCGATCTATAAATGCAGGCTTGGTGAGCAGAAGAGATTAAAAATCTGCATTAAAAATCTGACTGTTCAAAAATGTTTGAAAGGTAGTGTATGATATTTTATTATTATTTTTAAATACATATTTGTAGGTTTTGATCTCTTCTGTTTTCCTCCATTTGCTAAATGACTAAATGTACTGTAAATGTTTTTTGAACTTTCTATTTATAAATTAATCCTGAAAAAGGTGTCACCGTTTTTGCAAAAATATAAAGCAGCACAACAAGTTTAACAATAGGGCCCGAATTATTTCCCAAATTCCGTTTTTCTGGATTTCATTTTTTTTTTTTTTTTTTTTTTTCACATTTTAATTTTTCTGTCTAATAAATTGAAATAAATTGATATCGTGAAACAGTTTTACAGCAATTTACTAAAAATTAACCAAAAAATAAATTAAGGCCTATGAAACGTTTTAATTTTTTTAAAATTACATTTTATTTTTAACAAATTCTGTTTTTCATTAATTTTCTGGATTCCATTTTAGTGGTTTCATTAAATTATAGTACATCTCTAATTAATTTATTTTTTATGTATTTATTTGTTTTCCAGAAACACTGTGTTGTGTATTTACATAATTTTTTTTTTTTTAATAATAATTGTATTATTAGTGGTATTACTATCATTACATGAAGTAATTTATGTCTCCCTGGACCACAAAACCAGTCTTAAGTAGCATGGGTATATATGTAGTAATAGCCAAAAATACATTGTATGAGTTAAAATTATCGATTTTTCTTTGCACAGATTCCAGATTTTCAAATAGTTGTATCCTAACAAACCATACATCAGTGAAAAGATTCATTCATTTATTCATTCATTCATTCATTTGTGATGTAAATATCTCGGTTTCATAAAACTGACCCTTATAATTTTGTTGTCTAGGGTCACATATTTCTATTAAGTTAAACCGAACTTTTATTTTGATGAAAAACCTATAAGTTTCTGTTTGTATATGATATGATGATGGTTTCTCTCGAAAGAAACGATAAAATGTTCATGAAGTGACTCTCAGGGCAGTTCTAAAGATTATATGTCCATGTACTCATATTTTAAAGCGGCAGAGGCTGAAAATACTGCACGCATCATGTATGCTTCGTGCGAATACGTGTAGTAAACAAAACCGCACGTCTGCACCATTCGTTCACATCACGTCCTAATACATTTACTACCATAGAAAATGATATTTTCCTTTCTTTTGCAGTACCCAAGGATCCAAACCCTCACTGGCGCAGGGTCGCGTGGAGTCATGACTGCGCTCTATTGGCATACGCTGACAGCACCGGTACGGTCCGAGTCTTTGACCTGATGGGCAGCGAACTCTTCGTTATACCGCCGGTATGTCATACTGTCCTTGTGTATTTCTCACCTCCTGTCATTCTCTCCCTCTGTCTGTCCTTTCCTCAGTCATTCTCTCTCTCACTTTGCTGGCAGTAGTTCCACTTTCCTTGTACAGTAACTTTCTGTGCACAGTGAGAACACTCTCTTCTGTTTCAGTATAAATGATAGCTGTAATGACTGGCTTCTAATGACAGAATTTCAGGCTTCTGTGCGTTGCCCTCTGGCTTTTTGCGCTGCTTGGCTCTTCTCTCATTCTCTCGCTCTTTCTCGGTCTGTAGACCAGTAGGCCTAACCCTCTCGAGAGGGGCCTTTCCCCACTCTGTTGCCCATGCAAGCAACACATTTTCTGGTTCCCTTCAGCTCTAAGCCCCCGATGCCCTCAAAGGACATTTTCTGTGGAGTTTCTCTATCAGAAAGGCAGCTTTTTTGCTCCTTTTACCATTTTCAGATTCCCCCCCATCCCCTTCTCTGCGTTTCTTTTGATTGCTCTGCTAGTGAGGTCTCAGTCAGTCTATCGCTGGCCTTTCTCTCTTTCTTGCTGGCTCTCATCTTCCCCCGCATTACTCTACACTCTTCCATCTCTCTGTCAGAAACTATTAGTCTAGTCTCACAAGATGGCCTCTCTCTATCCCGGAGTCTGAGAGTGTAATGACCTGTATGACTCTATATATTTTTGTCACTTTCAAACTCTGCTTCCATCTCTACCTCATCTTTTTGATGTCTTTCTTTTTGTCTGTCTCTCTAGGCTATGAGCTTCCCTGGAGATTTCAGCTATGCAGCAGCCGGTCTGATGTTCTTGGAATACACCGCCAGTGCCCAGTGGTCAGCGGAGTTGCTGGTGATCACCTACAGCGGTCAGCTCAAAAGTTACCTGGTCAGGTACGTGTAGAGCAAGGTTGTCACTCTTTTTTATACTAAGACAAAACTCTTGATTGATGTTTGTGGACTGAAATAAAATAATGCAAAGCAAAACAAAAAACTGAAATGAAACAAAGTACAGGGTGGGCCATTTATATGGATACATCACACATCAAACTTATTGGGAATTTCACAAGAAAAACAATGGTGTGCTTGGTTTTAACGTAACTTTATTCTTTCATGAGTTATTTACAAGTTTCTGACCACTTATAATGTGCCACAAACAGGACGTTAATATCACCAACCATTCCCATTTTATTAAGGTGCATCCATATAAATGGCCCACCCTGCATCCATATAAATGGCCCACCCTGTGTATATGTGTGTATATATATATATATATATATATATATATATATATATAAATATAATATTTAATATATATTAATATATATATATATATATATATATATATTTAATATATATATATATATATATATATATTATATGAAAACAACAAAGTGAATGTTTAATAATTAAATAAATACTTATTTACTTATGTACATATATAATAATAGAATATTATGTGTATACATATTATGTGTATATGTATTATACATATGTATGTATGTATGTGTGTATATATATATATATATATATATATATATATATATATATATATATATAATGTGTGTGTATATATACATATACAATATATACATAATTATTATAAGATATATATAGAAAGACATTGTATATACATGCACTATATATGTTGAATTTTATATATATATATATATATATATGCACACTAAATTTATACTTATAGACATTATATATATAGTGTGTGTGTGTATGTGTATATATATATATATATATATATATAATTCAACATATATAGTGCATGTATATATATAACATTATATATATAATATATATAATTTATCTATATTATATATTAATAATATTTACATCGAAAACTACATTAATTTTGTTATAGAGTAAACTGTTCATGCAAAGATGGACACTTTGGAACACTATAAATATATAAAATTGAAAAATTATATCAGACAATACATGAGATGGCTAAGAAAGGCAGAGAAGTGTGTTAAAGTGTGTTGCTGAAAAAGCAATATGGCAAGCTAGAATCTAAAAGGATGGGTTTATGCTATTTTTTTTTTAGCCTGGTATTTAAATCATAAGGTTGCATTGGGGGCCAGACTTTGTGCCAATGATCAAGAGTTTGGGAGGACATGGCAGGATAAAAAAGCATTAATCCATCTCAGTGTCTTTAAGGAGTGCAAAGGGATGTCAGATAGTAGAGTATTTGTGTCGTAATACATGGATCAAATGTTGAAAGATATTGGAACGAGACCACCAGAGAAGATTCTGATGATTCAGATACTTGCCGACCCTCTCTAGCCTAATTCCCAGTGACTCTTGCAGGGCCAGATATTCTGCAAGTAAACCAAAAAGCCTGCGTCTTTTGTTTATCTCTGCACTGAGGGGGAGGCTTAGCTTTGAGTATTAATGAAATTGCCTCCAGTTTCCAATTTGTAATTCTTTGTTTAATCAGTCAGCTCAAGTTTTCAAAGTTTCAATCGTCTGTTTGCGAGAGTAATGGCAGATTAAAAAATCTGCTTCATTCTCCTCAGAAACTTTGCTGTAAGCTTTGAAGCCCTGAAGAAAGCTTTTTCTTGTTCTCTCCCTCATGTTGTTGAATGGAAGTGTTTGCAGTTGCATTACTTTGAGGAAGTTTTCAAAGTCATTTAGAAATGTTGGACTAACATTAGACAAAATGGTTCTTTCAAAAGCATTTCTGACACAAAGCTTCTTAGGAAACCATATTCTCACTCAATCCTTAAGAAGTCATGAAACTCTCAAATTACTTCAGATTTTATTTGGCCTTCTCTCTGAAACCATTCGAACATGCAAACTTTAACTGCCATTCTAATCAAGACAGCTAAGCACTGCACAATGCACACTTGATCATATACATATATACCTGGCAAACTTAACATCGGTTTTCACTTATGCAACATTTATGCAGCCTACTGAGAGGGATGAGGGAATGTTTTGCATCATATGGTGTTGTTTCCCATTAAAAGTGTGTAATGGAGATATATTATAACTGTAAAATTATATATGTATTTATATAACATTTTACATGAGTTTTATTTTGTCTTATTTTATTTTTTTGTTTTTATTTGATCTTGATTTGAGTTTAAATATATTTTATCTGGATTTGATTTGATTTTATATTTGTTTTTAATGATTGTATTTTATTTGATTTTAAATTTGATTTGATTTAATTTGAATTTTATTTTGTTTTATTTTAATTAGATTTTTTTTATTTGATTTTAATTTGATTTGATTTTATATTTGTTTTTAATGATTGTATTTTATTTGATTTTAAATTTGATTTTTTTTTTTTTAAATTTGATTTAAATTTGATTTGATTTTGATTTAATTCAGTTTGATTTAAATTAGATTTTAATTTAATTTTATTTAAATTTGATTTAATTTTGAACGTGATTTTATTTTATTTTAATTTAATTTAAATTTTTTTGTTCTATTTTATTTTGATTGGATATTGTTTTTTTGTTGTTTTTTTTTTAATTAGAATTTTTATTTTATTTATTTTTATTTGGTTTTATTAAATTTTTTAATTGTATTTTTTTTATTTTATAATATTTTATGTGAATTTTATTTGATTTTTATGTTATTTTTTGTTTTGTTTTATTTGAATTTGATTTTATTTGATATTTGATTTTTTTTTTTATTTGAATTTGATTTGAACTTTAATTTATTATTTGATTTGACTTGGATTTTATATAAATTTGATTTTAATTTATTTTATTTGAATTTGATTTAATTTTATTTGAATTTAATTGAATTTTTTTATTTGATTAGATATTTTTACATTTAATTTAATTTTTATTTTATATTGTTTTTTTTAATTGTATTTTGTTTTGTTTTATTTTGAATTTGATTTTAATTTTATTTTTATTGGAATGTGATTTTATTTGATTTTTATGTTTTGTTTTATTTGAATTGAAATATTATTAGATTTTTTTCATTTTATTTTGTTTTACTTGAATTTGATTAGAATTTTATTTTATTATATAATTTAATTTAAATTGGATTTTATTTCCCTTTGATTTAAATTTAATTTTATTCAATTTTATTTTATTTGAATTTCGTTTCATTTTAATTTGAATTATTTTATTTTATTAGAATTTTTATTTTATTTTATTGTAATTCAATTTTATTTTTATTTTTATTTATTTTTATTTTGTTTATTTTATTTTATTTTATTTTATTTTATTTTATTTTTGACCAGTAAAAATGTTGACAGGACAACAGTTGGCTTGACTGGGCAATCAGAAACCCTTATTGTTAAGCCTTGCATTTAAACAATTAATCTCTTGAACAACAGGGTTTTATTCATCTGGCCTCATAATGACTATTATAATGTTGATACATTGATTTCCTGTTCCTGTTCTGCTCTCAGTGTTGGAACCAATCAGGCTTTTCAAGAGAATCACACCTTCAGTTTCTCCGCCCACTATTCCAATGGAATTACCACCGCAATATATCATCCTGGCCACAGGTGAGACCCCCATCTCAAAGCTGTTTTTGTTGTTTGTTTGTGTGTGTGTGTGTGTGTGTGAGATTCTCAGAGAGATGTTTTTCTCTAAAACTGAACACAAAATCATCCGGCATAAAGTACCTCAATCTTTGGATAACACTTTTGGTGATTTGTGTTATTCCCACTATACATGTTTGAACTGAAATCCTCTCTGGCTTGTGTTTCAGGCAGTGCTTATTGATTTTTAAGGAGAACATTTTTAGGATTTTAGCTGCCACATGGGGGCAGTCTTTATATAGTGTCTAGAGGTGTGTGTGTGTGCGTGTGTATACATTTGTTTGTATGTGCTGTTCATGTGTAGATCAGATCAGATTCTTTCCTGTTTCATCAGCCCCTCATGGACCACTTCAGCCTCATGAGTGAGTTGAGGTGCTCTGTGTATGTGTGTGTGTGTGTGTGTGTTTTTCCTCTGACTCAAGCTGGTGCTGTGTTTGTGTGTTCCTCAGGTTGCTGCTGGTGGGAGGATGTGAGTCTGGAGACAGTGATGTGTCCAGGGCGAGCCGTTGCGGGATCACAGCATGGCGGGTGTTGTCGGGGTCACCTCACTATAAACAGGTCACCAGTTATGAGGACGACGTCAGTGCGGTGAGTCTGTCTATGGACTTATGTGACCCTGGACCACAAAACCGGTCATATTTTTTTAAATTGGGATTTGACATCATCTGAAAGCTGAATAAATAAGCTTTCCAATGATGTATGGTTTGCCCAAAAATTGTGGTTGCTTTGGTACCTTTGGGGCATCAAACCATTTTTTTTAGGTAATTTCTAGTGTGATGCTTGCAGGACAAAAGGGCCTGTAGTTTTTATAATATTCTGGTCGATATGTATTACTTGGGTTATTGCTTTGTTTTTAATCTTTTCTAGTATTTATCAGCCACCAGTAGAAATTGGAAGTTTGGTCAGTTTGCAAAACTTTTAGCACACTTCTCCTTGACAAATCCAAGTGTGTTCAGTGCTTTGTATTGGATTTTATGAGAAGGATATGAACTCTCTAGTAGTCCACGCATTTGTATGGGCTGCTCTACAGCTTAAGAAACTGAGATATTTCAAGGAGTAAAGACACTTCTGCATTGGCTGCTGCTCAGAATACACAATCATATGTTCTCACATAACTGTGTTTCACACACCTGAAAGCGCAGGCTCATTTTTGCTTTTCTAAGGTTGTAAAGGTTTTATGTAGTGAGCTCTGGAAGCTCCATTGTAGGCTTAATTAGAGTTTAGTACTGAAGCTTCTAGCTTGTTTATTCTCTCCTACAGGTCCAGTGGTGTGACCTCTGATTGAATTGGTTGAACCTGTTTTGATGTTCTTCGTATTTATTTAATGTTCAATTATTTATTTAGTTGTTGGGTTGAATATAGTGTAACTGAATGTGGAAGAGATCATGGTTGTTCATTCTGAAAACCCACCGTGATCTCTTAAAGGAATAGTTCACCCAAAAATGAAAGTTCTGTCATTATAAATCATCCATTTTTGTTTTCTTTGCTCACAAAAAGTATTCTCGTATGTTCATAAAATTAAGGTTAAACCACTGATGTTGCACTATTTTATCAACGTCCTTACTACCTTTTTTGGTCCTTGAATGTGTCAGTTGCTGTCTATGCGGGGTCAGAAAGCTCTCGGATTTCATCAAAAATATCTTAATTTGTGTGAACAAAAGATGAACAAAAGTCTTACAGGTTTGGAATGACATGAGGATAATTAATGACAAAATTTTCATTTTTGGGTGAACTTTCCCTTAAACAACCAGTGAGGTTTGTTTTAGCGTGACATATGTTCGAGCTTCTAGGCTTATAATATGTGATGTTCTCTGTGTACAATTGAGGTAAAAAGTTTACATCCCCATTTCAGAATCTGCAAAATGTTAATTATTTTACCAAAATAAGAGGGATCATACAAAATGCATGGTATTGTTTATTTAGTACTGACCTGAATAAGATATTTTACATTTGAAATATATTTGTGTATTTGAACCCTTTCCAACAATGGCTGTAAGATTTTAAGATCCATCTTTTCACACTGAGGACAACTGAGGGACTCATATACAACTATTACAGAAGGTTCAAACGCTCACTGATGCTCCAAAAGGAAAAAACATGCATTAAGGGCTGGGTGTGAAAACTTTTGAACAAAATGGATTTGTGTGCATTTTTCTTATTTTGCCTAAATATTATGGTGGAATCTTTTTGAAGTTGAAGATCAGGGTAAATTTAACTTATTTTATCTTCTGGGAAACATGTAACTATCTCCTGTAGTCTCTGAAAGGCAGTACTAAATGGAAAAATATGATATTTAGGCAAAATAAGATAAATGTACACATTCTGTTCAAAAGTTTTCACCCCCAGCTCTTAATACATAGTTTCTCCTTCTGGAGCATCAGTAAATGTTTGAACCTTCTGTAATAGTTGCATATGAGTCCCTCAGTTGTCCTCAGTGTGAAAAGATGGATCTCAAAATCATACAGTCATTGTTGGAAAGGGTTTAAATACAAAAAAATGCTGAAAAACCAAAGAATTTGTGGGATTTTTCTGAAGAACAGCAGGGAGTTTAACTGTTCGGGACAAACAAGGGACTCATAAACAACTGTCACACAGTAAGAATCAATAGGATGTGAACTCATTTTTATAAATTCAACTTGTTTTCTCTAGTGGACTATATGTAAACATCTTTTATGTGAAATATCCTATTCAGGTCAGTACTAAATAAACAATAACATGCATTTTGTATGATCCCTCTTATTTTGGTAAAATAATTAACATTTTGCAGATTCTGAAAGGGAGATATAAACCACATACAGTTGAGGTCAAGAGTTCACATGTAAATAAAAACTTAAATTAAATCTGTTCATCATATTTCTTTGGTTTCTAAGTGGTCCATTTTGTTGATTAGTTACCAGCTAACATATTCCAGAAACCAGCTTGATAACCTTAAGCTAGTGTGACCAGCTGGTAGCTGCTTTGTTGCTGTTAAAAAAGGAATGAGTGAGAATATAATAAATAGAAGTATGTAAATGCATCCATGATATTCATGAATGAAGTTATGAGTCATAATTTCCTTTTCTTATTTAGTCCCAGAGGCGAGGATTCTTTAGGATGCCCAGCTTTCGAGTTTTCTCCAGGCATAACACCGAACAGGTGACTCACTTTGGTGAAGTTTTTGTGTCGCTCACTCATTTTTATTTTGCTTGCCATTTTTTTTTTTTTTTTTTTTCCCTGTCTCTCCGGGCCAGTATGAGAGCATATAAAACGAAAAGCCAAAGCTCAATTTCATTCTGCTAAGAACTCTGTATAAACAGTGTAATGCCTAATTGAACGTGTATGTTTACTCAGGATGGCGTGTTCCGAATGAGTCTGTCTCCTGATGGCACAGTGCTGGCTGTGATCCACTTCTCTGGCAGTCTCAGTCTCTGGGATATTCCATCATTCAAACTGAGAGGCAGCTGGAAACAAGAGGAACAAGTAATAAAATCACTCTGTGTGTTTGTGTGTGCGCTAAATTTCAGAGACTTAAAGCTGAAGTGTATGCATTTCTGCATCACTGTTCCAATCAATGTAACTGAAACAGTCATGACTGATTTTAAAGGAGCTATATATAATTTTTTGACTGTACCAAATAGGGATGTAATGGTATTATCAATATCGTGGAATTGCGATAACAAAACTCGATAATATCATGGTCACATGATGATATGAAATGATAGGTCTTCCAAGCAAAAAGTGTTGTTTTTAAAATATATTTAAACTTCTTATTCTAACATTAAAGGTCTCTAAAGTTGTGTTTTGGGCCAAGTATCTGTCAAACAAACTAAGACCGAAAGCACAATATGACTTAATTCCCTTTATCAAGTCGTTGCGTGTTTCAAAGCGGAGCGTGCACTTCATTCAGGCAATTAGCTTGCGATTCTGTGTTTTCTGTGTCTCAGAATGGCTCAGTTGACAGTGAATGAATGCAGGGAACTTGTTTATTGCATGTGCTGTGAGTTTAGTGTGTGTTTGGAAATGTAACGGCCACCAGTTATGCTTTATTTTACAGCATTTCACTACATTTGTAGTGAGGCGTGTTTTTGTAAGCTTGTTTTCACTAAAGATGGCGTTTTCCGTCAAAATAAAAGCTCTTCTACTGTTTCAGGGAAAATAAAAGCTTAAAAGTACAGTATGAATTGCTGACAGATAGCGGTTTAAACAAGTAACATTAATGTAGTCTAAATTCAAAATGTCTCTTTTAAGTTTAGAAGTTAGTAAAGAAGTATTGTAATTTACCTACTGTAGTGTAAAGTAAAAATAATATACCTATTCATTTTCAAATATTCATTTTCATTTATTTTACAGTTCAGTTGTTTTACAGTATATGGCTATTACTGTCATAAGAAAATAACAATGATATAAAACTGCTGTTTATTATATTGTAATTTGTTTGATGTCCTGAAACACCAGTGTGAATGTAATTTAGACAGAATATCACAAATAAAAAGAGGGTTAAGTCACGGGTTGGAGGTCTTAATTTTGAACTCTGAAAGTGCTTTAGATAGAATCATTTAACTTTAAAATGTACAAAATGTAATTTTTTCCCCTAAGCCTTCATTTGTCTTTTTATTTATTTTTTTAAATAACGAAATAATATTGTATCGTGGACTTCATATTGTGAGATTTTGATATGATTACATCCCTAGTACCAAAGCATAAAAACACTATAATACATTCACAGGTATTTAGGAAACATGCTAAGTTCATGTTTCTTCAAAATGCTATGCTACAGCCAGTTATTCTACTTTGAAAATGTGCATTCCATGTCTGAATGTCTGTTGTGTTTTGGTCCGTGTGATTCCGCCCACTGCCAGTTTAACCAATATAAAGTATTTCACCAAAATATAGTGTTTCAACACCCCAGGTTGCCAGTTGGTGGAAAACACAGTGTATTGAAGCTACTGAAGGCAGCAAACAGACTGGCTCAGAGATTGCAGATTCTACCCGATGTAAAAAGCCTCGACATCCATCTAAAAAGCTCTATGACCAGAGACATATTAAAACATGGATAACTCATAAACGTGCAGTGTAAGGCTTGTGTGGCCTGATCCTGTTGTGTGTTCTCAATCTGGCAACCCGTGAACCTTGCATCTAAGGAGGAGAAGGCGGGAAAAACATATTTAAAAAACATACTTATTTCAACTGCTAGCTGTCAATATTACATACTGTAGCTTTAAATTAAATAAAGTCAAAATGGCATATAGATGCAGCTACTGGGCATTTTCGCATCAGTATAGCATAATTTTTGTCACACTGTACGATAATGATTACTGTTTTTGCATTGTTGTAAGGGGTAGGTTTATGGTTTGGGTAGATGTAGATGTTATTAAAACACAGTCTAATAGGTAGAAAATGTAATTTATTGTTAGTTTCCAGCCACAGCTGTATTGTTTCTAGCCACAAACTTCAAAGGGGTTTATCAAAGATTCCATTTGCCTGTCATTGGTCAAGCAATCAGATAGTCACACCCCCAAACTCACACAATTGGTTGAGCCATTGTTACCGTGCAGGGCTGGTCGAGATTCTTAAAAAAACAAAGCAATGTTTTGAAAGCACTGCAGTGTTTACACTTTTCAGGGCATTCAATATAGAATGGCTGACTTAGTTGAACAATGATTCCACCCTTCCAAGCAACCTGTCAAATCGCAATTAGCAAATGACAATGATTGATCCAGTCAGTTCCTGATGGACAAAATCAAGTCCTTCTCTCTCTCTCTCTCCTATATATATATATATATATATATATATATATATAAAGATGAAATGACAACCGCAATTTCTATTTGATGCTGATTTTAAAAGTGTTCTCAATTTGTTATAGTGGCGAGAATGTATCATTACGCAAAAACTAAAATTCGCAGTTACCAAAGCCAGTGTGGATGTGCTCTATTTGCAGTCATGATTATTTATAAGTCTCCAATAAGAGGTAAAATAATAAAAATTAGCATTATTCCACTGGTCATGTCATTCCAAGATGGTTTTACCATGAGGTGACACTTTCCATTTAGTATGCAACAGCTTTTGATTACTTACTAGAGTTCATTCCATGTGAGTATATGCCAAGTTGAAAGTATTTTTCTTTCTATTTCATATTTCATTGTGTAAAACTTTAACAAGCAAAAAGCTAGGATAGAAGAAAGCATTTTAAAACGGGAGAAGATGATACGCTTCAGCTTTAATATTGCTTCTAGTGCACAGCTAGAAATGAACACACCTTTTAACAATATGTCATAAGATGATTTGTTTGTTCTTGCGTATACATGCTTGTGTGTCTTCTCGCTTTGTAGCACTTGAAGTTCAAACTTTCGATGTCATGCTGCTGTGTTCCACTGATTTGCCCACCACTTTCCATTCAGCATGCGTTCTGTCACCCCTAGCTATCGTTTTTTTTTTACACTCTCTTACTTGTTCTCTCTTTCGTTTAGCCGGGATTTGACGAGATCAACCCGGAATGGAAGACTTCGCTGGAGAAGAGAAAGAAGATAAAAGGTAGCCAGACCCTTAACTTTAGATGTGTATCTACTCCTACACTTACCTAGCGCTATTAATTATGTAGTGAGTCCAGACAGAGGTGGTGGGAGGGAGAAGAATGCTTTAATAAAGCCCTGCGTCTTGTGTCTTTGTGGAGAGGCGTTAAATTCAGGCAGTGACATTTTGATTGTGGGTTTAGATCACACGTTTTCATAAAGCTTGTCTGTCTACTTGTCCTCGGTTTGTGCTTTCTTCTCTGTTTCCTCTTTGAAAATGATGTTACTGAATCATCTATCACGTTTAGCCGCGGAATGGTGACTTTTAAATGAATGAATGTCTGTGAAATGTTTTATTTATGATATTTAGATTTTTTTTTTTCGTCTCTTGTCTTCCTCAACACCTGTCTCTTTCTCTGTCTCTCTTCTCAGATAAGGAGCAGTACCAGTCTCTGTTAGATGTGAGCTGGTGGAGTGAGACTGCTTTGATTTTAGCCCGTTGTTCGGGGGCCCTCACTGTCTCTTCTGTGCGCACGCTCAAAAACTTACTTGGCAAATCCTGCGAGTGGTTTGAAACCTCACCACGAGTCACCTCGGCCCATGATGGAGGCTTTCTCAGCTTGGAGGTGTGTCTTTATATGTGTATCAGTTTTGGTCAGTGTTAAATATCGAATTTTCTGGATATATTTGTAATGATTTTGGTGACAGTGGAAAATTTAGGAAAATGAAGAATATTGGTTTTTATTTGGCCATTAGATTACTGTATTTTATGATTCTCCCTTGTTTTGCTAGTTTAAATCAGTATCTCTGATTCAGATTTTTCCTTCAGAAAAATCCTTCAGGTCCCGCAATTATTTGGTTTTTCAGCATTTTTGTGTATTTGAACCCTTTCCAACAAGGACTGTATGATTTGAGATCCATTTTTTTCCACATTGAGGACAACTAAGGGACTTATATGCAACTATTACAGAAGGTTCAAACGTTCACTGATGCTCCAGAAGGAAACATGATGCATTAAGTGAAAACTTTTTGAATTTAAAGATCAGGGTAAATTTAATATTATTTTGTCTTCTGGGAAACATGCAAGTATCTTCTGAAGGGCAGTACTAATTAATAAAAAACGAGATTTAGGAAAAAAAAGAGAAATGCATGCATCCTCATGCTGTTCAAAAGTTTTCACCCCTGGCTCTTAATGTATTGTGTTTCCTTCTGAAGCATCAGTGAGCGTTTGAACCTTCTGTAATAGCTGCATATGAATCCCTCAGTTGTCCATTATGTGAAACATCATATTTAGCTTAGTACTAAATAAAAAAAAAAAATTGCTTTTGATATGATCCCTCTTATTTTGGTAAAATAATTAACATTTTACTGATTCTGCTAGGTGTATGTAAACTTTGACTTCAACTGTAATGAGATGTGTTTGTGTACAGCATATCAGAATGATTTCTGAAGGTTCATGTGACACATAAGACTGGAATATGACTGCTGAAAATTCCGTTTTGTCATCCAAAAAAAACAAAAAAACAAATTTGGAAATGTTTTTTAGATTGTAATATTTTAGTATTTTACTCTTCTTACCGTGTTTCAAATAAACGCGTCCCTAGTGAGCATAAGAAACTTTTGACCTCAAACTTTTGAACAATAATATAATACTGTCAAAAGAAAACTTTATATTGTAAGCCCCAGTGACAACACACTTCTCTCTCCAGAACGTTGTCTTTCATTCGTAGCCGCTGATGACAGTAATTACTCCTGTAAAGGAAGTCGTGTTATTCAGACACTCTCTCTCTATCTTCAGGCCATCATCATAAAAGTGCTTTACTGCCCCTCATCCTCAGATAAGAAAAAATCTCATCTCTTCCATCTCCACCTCATTGTTTTTTGGTGCTTACCATTGATGTAAAGCTCTCACAGCTAGAGAGATGTGAACCTGGAGGGGAGTACAGAGGGATGAGAAAAGAAAGAAAGTGAGAACATGAGAGAGATGTCGGTTTTTATTCTGGCTGTATGTTCGGTTGACGGTTTCCTCACTCCGTAGGGAAATGCAGCACACAGCTGCGGTGTCGACTGTGTGAAGTTTGTTTGATAGATTTTTCAGTGTGTGAGAAAGAGAGAAACAAACAGGTACTGCCAGGAAAATGTGTTTGTGTCCTGTGGAAACTGTGTTTGTTAGTCTTCCAAGTCAACATTCAAAATCATCCAATCTTGTTTTTTTTTTATATAGTTGAAGAATTGTTCCAGAAAGTTCCATTAACTTTTCATTGTCCTTGAATCGGCCAACCAAATCTTCTTAATCTCTCTCTGTCCATCTCTCTCTTGTCTCAGTGTGAGGTAAAGCTAGCCCATAAGCGCTCTCGTCTGGAGAGCAGCGTGACAGGTGAAGAGGACGATGGAGATGATGACTCAGACTCGGACGAAGAGTCCTCGGCGAAGGCGCGTTATTTCGGATACGTGAAGCAGGGTCTGTATTATGTGACTGAGATGGAACGTTTCGCCCCTCCCCGAAAACGGCCACGCACCGTTATCAAGAACTACCGCCTGGTCAGCCTGAGGTCTACCACACCAGAGGAGCTCTACCAGAGAAAGGTGGGTTACTATTACAACCAGATGGGGCGGAACCGCCCACTCAACCAAACTTAGTTGCTGAAATGCAAGGTAGAGTCATTGTAATGACTGGATTATGCTACATTATCCTGTGTAATACATGGTTTCTCACCAAGTAAACAAACACCTAGACCTGAAATATTGATTCAATGATTTCAGAATCGTCCTTGTGTGTCAACTTGAAAGAAAAACACAGCCTAGCCACAAAACAAACACTGCAGCAATATTAGTGCAGACTGATTAAACAAAAGATTGATTAAAAACCTTTTCAGGTTTTAGAATTTTTGGAAAAATGGGTCCAAAATTTCTTTAGTTTCTACTTCAGTCTCAAGTCGGTTTATCTCAAGTATGGTTTTCGCCTTGAAAATAGCCAAAGAAGCTAGTGTGGCATTCAAAAACAAACAAACAAACTCAGCGTCATGTTGGACATTATAAATAGAGCCAAAGTGAAGGCTTTTCACAAGAATAACAATTCATGTAACATGACCAGATGATGTAAAAAGATTACACAGACCTTGAAGAGTACCTAGCACAAGTTCATTAATATTCATGAGCTTAGCCTTTTACATACAGTATAGTCACTTCACAAAACCTTCCGAGTGTGGAATGAAAGTGAGAGAGGAAGATAAATGTTGGAGGGAATTGGACAGGAAACAGCATGAAGATGTCAACCGCAAAGTAACAAAACAGCGTTTTGTGAGATCCATATAGATTTACTTTATTGCTGTAATTTTAACAGGAGATAACAGGTCTGTGAGTCTTAGATGGACAATTTAATAAGACTGAGAGCTTTCAGTAGAAGTTTATCTTGTGTTTTTGTGTGTGTGTTTTCACAGATTGATAACGAGGAGTATGGAGAAGCACTTTCTCTCGCTCAAGCATATGGTCTGGATTCTGATCTCGTCTATCAGAGACAGTGGAGAAAATCTACCGTCAGCATTGCTTCAATTCAGGACTACTTGGTAAAAGCTTTTTCTTAACCATTACATTTCTGACAAAAACATTTTGTAATGGAAGTAACTCATGAAATTCTCAAGCGTTTTTCCCCCAGTGAGAATGGCAAATGTCAGAATAAACAAGCAAACAAAAAACATTGTACAAAATGCATTGTGTTCTTGACTCACCAAAAATTTGTGAGCAAAAGTAGTGCTTACTGTGAGTAGTTCTTAATGTTCTTTTTTTTCCACACAGAGTAAAATAAAGAAAAGGTCATGGGTGCTGCATGAGTGTGTGGAGCGGGTTCCAGAGAATGTGGATGCGGCCAAAAGAGCTCCTGCAATACGGTCTGAAAGGAACGGACCTTGAAGCATTGATTGCCATCGGTGATGGAGAAGACCAGGGCAGGTGTGTGACCCATCCTAACACAGATCTAGAGATCTTCCCTTCTCTTTGGCTATATGTTAACACAGGTTTTCTCTTGTCATAGATTCATTTTGTCAGGTGATTTGGACCTGGACGATGCTCCATATGAAGACTTTGTTTCCATGGAGGAAGAGATGGAACAAAGAAAAGAGAAGGAAGCCAAGAAGAGACAGGAGCTCCTCAAGAAAGTGGACTTTAGCAAGTAGGCTCTCTCACATACACACACAGTCATTGTAAATTGGGTAGATGTTGGTGATATGCTTCGAAGAGATAGTTCGCCCAAAAATAAAAATTCATGTCATGTTCTTCCAAACCCATAAGACCTTTGTTTATCTTCAGAACGAAAATTAAGATATTTTTCGTGAAATCTGATAACTTATTGACCCTGCATAGACCACAATGTAACTACCACATTCAAGGCCTAGAAAGGTAGTAAGGACATTGTTATAATATATATCTGGCTGCTCTCGGTAGGTTCATGAGAACTGAGCGCCCGCTGACGCCCTGGAGCTCACATCTCCAAAAACATTGCAGCAAATTTTCAAATAGATGTTATCTTTCTTAAGAAACTGCATATTTGAAGTCTAAACAAGTGCATTCTCTCCTAAAAACTCTTGAATGTACATTCCGTGACACAAAAACTGTATTATTTATAAATTTATAGCAGATTTTGGTCCGCCATGACACTCACTGTGAGCGGAGTGATACTACTGGTGAAATGGTTGGAGTTCCGATGTCACTAGAATATTGCACTCCTTTCAGCCAATCAGATTAACAAAAAAAGAACTGTCCAATAAATAAATAAGTAACAATATACAGTGCTTTGAGAAAGTATTCATACACCTTTATTTTTTTCACATATTATGTTACAGCCTCATGTTAAACCACTTTAAATAACTTTTTTTTTTCCACATCAGTCTACACAGTCTGTACACCATAATGACAAAGAAAAATAACAGATTTGTGAAAACTTTATTAAAATTTAAAAAGCTGATATAATTACATTGTGTAATGGATGAATACTTTTGCAAGGCACTCTATTTCTACATCAACAACAATATACTGTATGAGAAAAATATTTTGCAGGCATACAAATAATTAATTAATAGTTACAAAAAAATGGCATTTTAATTTATCACAGTATTAAATCAAAAAAAAATATTAAAATGTAACCTGGAAATTTTTTCACTTATTATATTCTAATTGTGTATTGCAGCATTTATTAAGTGTACTTTTTTTCTGTCCACTGTTTGAGTGATTTAAATTTGTAGATGCATTTATTTGTGGATATGTTTGTAAACTAATATATGTATACATACATTTTAGATGAATTTAACTTTATAAACCAAACCAAACCAAACATTTTTGTTCATACGGTACTTTTCACAATAGGCTTTGTTCTAAACTGTGAATGTATTTCTAAAAACAGCATTAAACATCTAAACTAGTGCTGTCAAATTGATTATTTGAGATTAATTGCATCCAAAATAGAAGTTTGTGTTCATATAAAATGTGTGTGTGCTGTGTATATTTATATGTATATATAAATGTACACACGTGTATATATTTAAGAAATAAATGTAATATATTTACATAAAATCAAATGAATACATGTATACAGTTATGGCCCAAAAAATGGGCACCCTTGCAATTCTGTCAGAAAATGCAACCCTTCTCTCAGAAAATTGTTGCAGTTGCAAATGTTTTGGCACTCGCATGTTTATTGGTACAACACAAAAAAAAGCACTGGACAAAATTATTGGCACCCTTAACTTAATATTTGGTAGCACCCCCTTTGAAAAAAAAAAAAAAAAAATGAAATCAGTCGTTTCCTGTAACCATGAATGAGTTTCTTACACCTCTCTTTTGGAATTTTTGACCACTCTTCTTTTGCAAACTGCTCCAGGTCATTCATATTTGAAGGGTGCCTTCTCCCAACTGCTGTTTTGAGATCTCTCCACAGGTGTTCTTTGGAATTCAGATCTGGACTCATTGCTGGCCATTTCAGAACTCTCCAGTGCGTTGTTTGTAACCATTTCTGAGTGCTTTTTGAAGTGTGTTTCGGGTCATTGTCCTGCTGAAAGACCCATGACCTCTGGTGGAGACGCAGCTTTTTGACGCTGGCCACTACGTTGCACCACAAAATTCTTTGGTAATCATCAGATTTCTTGATGCCGTTCACACAGTCAAGGCATCCAGTGCCAGAAGCAGCAAAGCAACTCCAAAATATCTTTGAACCTCCACCATGTTTGACTGTAGGGACTGTGTTCTTTTCTTTGAAGGCCTCATTTCTTTTTCTGTAAACAGTGCCATGATGTCCTTTACCAAAAAGCTCTACTTTTGTGTCATCTGTCCACAGTATGTTCTCCCAGAAGGCAAACTTCAGTCTTGCTTTTTTATGCCTTTGTGTCAGCAGTGGTGTCCTCCTGGGTCTCCTACCATAGCGTCTCTTTTAATTCAAATGCCGACGGATAGTGCAAGCTGACGCTGTTGAATTCTGTGTCTGCAGATCAGCTTGAAATTGTTTGGAAGTTAATCGTGGTTCTTTATCCACCATTCGAACAATCCTTCAGTAATTTTTCATTAATTTTGCTCTTCCGTCCACATCCAGGGAGGTTAGCTACAGTGCCATGGGCACACAGTGGACACAGGAACATTAAGATCTCTGGAGATGGACTTGTAGGTTGTCCATGTTTTTCCACATTTTTTTGTCTCTCAAATCCACAGACAGCTCTTTACACTTCTTTCTTGTCTCCATGCTCAGTGTGAAACACAACACAAAAGTTGAGCCAGCTTTTCTCCATTTTAACTGGTTGCAAGTGGGATTACTATATTGCCCACACCTGTTACTTGCCATAGGTGTGTCTAAATACAAATTACAGGAGCATCACATGCTTGTAAAGCAATTATTTCTTACAATTTTGACAAGGTGCCAATAATTTTGTCCAGTGCATTTTTGAGTTCTGTTTGAAATTTGATCAAGTTTGACTTTTCTTCTGTTTTTTTGTGGTGTTGCAGTGTAAACAAAAACAATAAGCATGTGAATACCAAAACACTTGCAATCGGAACAATTTTCTGAGAGAAGTGTTGGATTTTCTGACAGAATTGCAAGGGTGCCAATATTTTTGGCCATGACTGTGTGTAAATATTTCTCAAATATATACATGTACGTTTGAGTATTTATATATTCATACAAATATATACAGAACACACACATATATTACATAAACACACACACACACACACACACACACACACACACACACATATATATATATATATATATATATATATATATATATATATATATATATATATATATATATATATATATATATATATTCTTAAATCCCTTTTGTCCTCAAATTTCCCATATACCCTTGGTGGCCTCCTGGGGATAATTGGACTCTAGTTTAAAAAAAAGACCTTCACTACCACATAGTCACATACTAAAAGCCACAAAACTCCAAAATTGATTTTTATGGCATCTTTAAAAGTTGGACTATTTTTAACTCGACTTAATAACTTTTCAAATTATCCTGAATTTTACCATGCAATCTGCCCAAGAGCTAAAGCACAGCATGCTCTCAGCACGCTAATTAAACCACCACCGCTAAAATGTAATGATAAAAAGAAAGAAAGAAAAAAAAAATACAGATAAACTGGTCGACCTCGCTAATGCACAAGTTGGTTGTTGGACGTGACCCACCGTTAGTAGATGTTCTCAAAGCACATGAGGAAGTTAAATTCAGTGGAGGAGATCTCAGAGACAGCACAGATGGGAAGGGAGAGAAAGAGCAGGGGACAGATAAAGAGAAGCGGGAGGAAGAGGTGCGGGATAAAATTAAAGCCGTTTATAGATTTATTTCTAATCTGCATAAGGTAATTTATGCCTCTGTTGTGCTTCACCCAAGAGGCCTTTAATGAAAGAGCCCTCCGTGAACACAAATTATGAACGCTCACACACTCAACAGGGAGGAAGATATAGACAAAAAAAATCGTAGATTGGCTAACATTTGCTGTAAACACTGCACTAATCAAAACACACTTGTTTACACACAGACGAAATTGCCTAATTTTTCATAGCGTTACTCTGTTAAACACGTACACACACACGCTCTCCATGCATATCACACAGAACTGTATCTAATTTGCACTTAATTACTGTACGCTTCCACCAGCGGTCTGACACCAGAGTGTGTGTTTGTGTGTTTACTCCTCAGGCTGTTTGTTTGCATGCAGTCAGCATATTTAATGCGCGTGTTAATATGGCTGTTTATGAGTGTCTGTCTCTGTGCGTGATGCATTGATGTCCTTTTCACTCCATCGAGGGAGAAATAGCGATCGACCGATGGAAAAAGGAGAAATAGTGGCAGAAAAAAAAGAAACAAAAGCTTTTAGAAAGCGAAAGAGGTGATAAAAGCGATGAAGAAAGAAGATAAAGAGTGACAGAGAGAGAAAATAGACCGAAACATCAACATTGAGAAAGAGAGAGCGACACTAATGGGTTGTACTTCAATTTCTCCCAACGTTCAGCTGTGGTAATGCAACAGAAAAAAAAAGACAATCATCATTCTGTTAATTTCTTTTTAACTACGTCGCCATTATAGCAATGAGACGGTATCGATCAGATCGCTTGGTTTAGTCGAAGGTGTATATATATGTTTGTGTGTGTTAGAGAGCGATAGAAAGTTCAATGCTCTTCTCTCTTTTCACCATCACAGCTACACTGCATATTTTGATAGTGATTCCCCTTAACAATGTCTGCCTGTCAATCAGGCTTCAGTCTCACAGCGATTTTCTCCCAGTTGAAAATGACACTGCCTGCAGTTAATTCAGCTGCAACACGGACTGCTTTCAAACATACAGTAGTTTTCGAGATCATTTCAGGCTTATGTTTGCTGCCCATTTTAAACCTTATTTATAAAATAAAACATAAAATGGAGTGGGGTCTGAGACCACTAGTGACAATGCTTCTATTCTGTATTTTTAAAGGGATACTTCACCCAAAAATGAAAATTCTGTCATTACTCACTCTCATGTTGTTCCAAACCCGTAAGACCTTCATTCATCTTTGGAACACAAATTAAGATATTTTTGATGAAAGCCGAGAGTTTTCTGACCCTGCGTAGACAGCAACGCAACCACGTTCAAGACCTAGAAAGGTAGTAAGAACCGCCATAAAATAGTCCATGTGACGTCAGTGGTCCAACCTTAAATTTATGAAGCTACAAGAATGCACAAAGAACACAAAACAACAACTTTATTCAACAATTTCTTTTCAATCTCCACTGTGTGTTCGCTTGAGTACCACGACGCTTGCATGTGGTGCTGCTGACGCAGGAGCCAGTGTTATATATAATACATAGCTCTAATCTATATATTAATTATGTTATTGAATGATTTTGCATGCTATTTTAATTATACATGCTTTATTTCTGTAATTTTAATAGTGAGAGGTATGGAACAGCTCATGGACATCAAATGTAAAGTGACTAGTAGTCGTTCATTTTAAGCATTAGTCGATTATTAGTCGCATGTTTATTAATAAACCATAAAAATCATAATAATAATGCTTTTAATTGCCTGCATAGCCTATTAAGTGCTCTAGTGCACAAAACAAGCTTGACACAGCGCAACAGATATAATAATTATGAATGTGTCTGTGAAAAACGGATGAAGTCGGCGACAGATTTTCATACGGATTACATAATCGGAGAATATTCGTTTTCTGTTTGACTTGGTTCATTTGAAAGTAGACATTTCACTCAGTATAGATATATTTTTCAAGTCTGTAACGCAAGTATACACAGAGTTTAGAAGTTTCGCGCTCAAGCTTACAGAAACACAGGCGGCACAAAATGCATACTGTTTGCTTTGGTTATTTTACAAAAGCACAACATTTTGTTGTTATTGTGAGTGCACACAAATAAACATAAGTCTTTACAGATTCGAATGACGTGTTACTTTTATCTGTATGACCAAAAATAGAGCATTTTAAGAGCAAGTGATCACCCCGGCACCTGTCATTCAATGAGTGCGCTACTGTTCAGCCTCCACACTCTGCACAGACACTTGAATAGCGCATGTTTTTCTAGGTTAACGTTAGATTGAGAGGCCATGTAAACTTGCTACTACATACATCTTTCAGATGAAAAGCCATATGTGAGGTTGATGAATGATGATGAGCATTTGATGTCCTGCCGGATGTACACATGAACTGTGTGACTTCGCCACTTTCTGTAGATTATTTTTTTCTGCAGCAATAATTTTTCAGTTTGATCTCAAATGTAGTTATTTAGGTGTGTTTTTTCACAATGTAATTCTTTAGTTTTTTTCCCCTTTTATGTTTCCGACTTGAATGCGTGTCAAGTTGTAATAACGAATGGCTGATTTTGAAGGAACAATTTTCCAGGTGCATTTTGAAGGCAGTGTTATTTTTTTGATAAGCTGGAACAAGATATGAAAATGCTCTTGCCAGCAACAGGACCTGTATGCAAGCATATTTGATGGTGCCAGTAGCGCAGAAAATACATTTCATTAGAGTGTTTAGTTTTCATTGTAATATTTTCTTTCTTGGCTGCATCTGGTCTTTGTCTTTTTTTTTTTTTTTTTTTTTTTACAACATTTTGCATTTTGATTGGTCTTTTGATTTATCCATCTTTATTGTTAATCGTCACACCATTTCTCCCACTTTATTTTGGCTTACACCTCCTCTAGCTTTCATTTAATGTAATGATGTAATGATATTATCAATATTGTGGTATTGCGATAGCAAAACTGTCTCGATATTATCGTGGTCATAAGATTTTTAAAATATTCTAACATAAAAGTGTTTTGGTATGCACAGTATCTTTGAAACAAACTAAAACCGAAAGCACAATATGGCTTAATCACTTCATCAAGTCTGTTTTCGCTGATGTTTCAAAGCGAAGCGAGCACTTTGTTCAGCACATGATCCGATGTTTTCCGTTATTTATTACTTGTTTTATTGCATGTGCTGTGAGTTTAACACACGTTTGAGAATGCAACAGCCAGCAGTTATGCTTTATTTTCACGGCAGATGATTACAGCATTTAACTAGATTTGTAGTGAGATGCATTTTTGTAAGCCTGTTTTCACTCAATTTTGATTTTTATTTTCCTTAATAATAAAAGCACCACTGCCGTTTCAGTCAAAATAAAAAGTTAAAAGTGCAGTATGAATTTCTGACAGCTAGTTGTTTAAATGGGAAATATTGCTTCATTCCAACTTCAGAATGTCTCCTCAAATGTAGAAATTAGGAAAGAAGTATTGTAATTTCCCTACTTTAATGTAAAGCAAAAATAATATACCTGTGAAATATTCATTTTTTTTTTTTAATGTATTTTACAGTGCAGTTGTTTTACAATATATGGCTATTACTGTCATAGGAATGACAATAATATAAAGTTGTTCTTATTACTATAATTATATTCTAATTTGTTTGACTTCTAAAACACCGGTTTGAATGTAATTTAGATTGAGACAGTATATCACAGCTAAAAACAGGGTTGAGTCCCTTTTAAAGTTCAGGTACAAATCAGTTCACTTTTTTCTGACTTAAATTTTCTTAGGAACATGGATAATAATAATAATAATAATTAAACTTCAAAATGTACAAAATTTTCATTTGTCTTTTTTTTTTTTTTTTTTTTAAATATCGCAATAATTATCGTATTGTGGGCTTCACATCGCAATCGTGAGATTTTGATATCGTTGCATCCCTATCAAATGTATTTTTATTACAAATTAAAAAGCCTTAAATATCTTATATTGCATTTGAATCATAGATATTGTCTTAAATTTGAGGTTAGAACGACAGAAGAGCCTCAAACTGCTGATTTAAAGAGGCAAAAATGCAGTGTTGCTTGAAATGAAATGATGCATTGCATCAGTTGCACCTTAGATTTTGATGTCGGTTAACATGCATCTTATTAATTGCTATATTGATGTGGTGTTTGAAACAGCCATTTAATTGAGGGTTTTAATCACAGAAACTATTTAATCCTGGTCTAAATTTGGAAAAAAAAAGAAAAGAATGCAGCGTATTTAGTTTCGGAATGTTAGCGATTTTCCTGCAACAGATCAATAGCCCATTTTACTTTTCCTCTCTAAACCAGTCTGTTATGCAGTCATTCCATTGAGTTGTACTTTTTTACAAGTTCTTAAATGATAGTTGTTTTTTTTTGTTTTTTTTTCAAGTTTGACAGTGTCAGTAGTCAGTGTTAGGTATGTTGCGTATTGACACATTTAAAGACGAGCGGCCTTCATCACACAAGTTGTTAAGTGAAGTGACAGCCGTGTGCCTTTTCGGTGCAGTTTTAAAATGCTGCTTTTACAGTCAGGCCATCCATAAACCCTTGACACGCCATTGAATTCTGCTTTAGTTTCATTACAATCGGTACCTCTGGAATAGAATCGCTCTAGCGTGTGGAGACCAGGCAATAGATGTGCACTAAGCGTCCAGGAGCGAGTGTGTTTATGCATAGGCTATTCTTTCAATCTTCCTTTATCATGTTTGCATTGCGATAACATCCTGCAGTTCAATATTCTCCCCAAGTCCAATGATCTGTGCGTGCGTGCGGGTCTCATACGCATACAACAGGATGCTCAGGTTTCCGCAGTAATGCAGGGAGAATGAGATGAGACTGTAATTGCCTTCTGTGGATTCTCACGCTGACTGATACACGCGCGCGCTCGCATGGGCATCCAGGCAATCAGGCAGCGGTCGCCTCACATTAGCCTGTCTTTGATGACCTAATCTGGGTCTATAATGCCTCACTACCCTTTCAGCACTGTTCTCCCTCTGTTTGGTTCCCCTTTTTTTCTTCAATCTCAAATCGTCCCATTCATCCGTATTTCCTTGTAATGCCTTTCATTATATCTGTAAGCCTCTACGCACATGCCCGTCAAATCCTCAACCCCTCCCCCCAGAGTGTGTGAAGCTATATTTCATTACACCGTTTTCATGGATATTAGCAGCGGTTCTCCGCATGCCGATAAGCTCCAGATAAGACTGTGTTTGAATGTTTAATCCTGTTGATCTCATGTTTCTCCAGACTGACTCTAGAGCAGAAGGAGCTCTGCAGAAGTAGACTGAAGCTTCTTTGCTATCTGGACCGCTTGGCCACTTATGAGGTAACTATTTCCAAAAAACTATACTTCGAAATTTAATAAAATGTTAAACTTCCAGAATTTGAATTTTCTTCTTTCTTCTTTCCCAGTCCAAACAGACCATTTCGGAAAACTAAGCTGGTAGCACTTTATACTACCCTAAATTACATATCATATCTAGCCTATATTCCAAAATGAACGCTTATCGCTCTGATCTCTCTAATATGCTTTTTTTTTTTTCTCTCTCTTCAAAACTCTGTGGCAAAAAGGACTTCTTAATGAGTTTTTAATTAGTTTTTTTTTTACTTTTAAAGGAAAAAATATAAAAAAATCTGTATAGCAAGATAAACTGGCTTGAGAACCACTGCATAAAATAAACATTTTGAATATAATTGTATTTTGTTATAATGCACTGGTGACTTTTTCACCTTTTTTACTTGTTTGTACTTCAAATTAAAAATTAAAATTGAGTTGGGAAAAAAAAATCTGCCAGGGGACGAAGGCGTAATAGACTTTACAGATGTGTTTTCTAAAAATAAGTTTATAATCTTATTCAGTGGTGCTTCTCAACTAAATACCAACTGAATGCATAATGTTTCAAGGGCTTTCGGATATTTTAACTGAAAATTAAGGGGAAAAAAAGGTTTTGGACAGTAGGATTTTTAATATATATATTTTAATCACCAAGTCTGCATTTATTTGATCTGAAGTACAGCAAAAACAGTAAAATTTTGATTTTATTTTATTTTTTTAAAACTGTTTTCTATTTGAATATATTTTAAGATGTAGTTTATTCCTGTGATTTCAAAGTGGACTTTTTAGCATCATTACTCCAGTCACATGATCCTTCAGAATTCATTCTAATATTCTGATTTGCTGCTCAAAAAACATTATTATTAGTATTATTATGATGATGATTTCTCTGATGAATAGAAAGTTCAGAAGTACAGCATTTATCTAAAATAGAAATCTTTTGTAACATTATAAATGTCTTTATCATCACTTATGATCAAAGCGTCCTTGCTAAATAAAAGTATTAATTTCTATAATTTCTTTCCAGAAAAAATTCTGTTTTCTATTTCTATTCATCAAAGAATCCTGAAAAAAGTACTCAGCTGTTTTAAATATTGATGATGATGATAATAATAATAATGATAATAAATGTTTCGCAAATTAGCATATTAAAATGAAGACTGGGGTAATGGTACTGAAAATTTAGATTTGATCAAAAGAATAAATTACGTTTTAAAATGTATTCAAATACATGGCTATTTTAAATAGTACAAATATTTCAAAATTTTGCTGTTTTTGCTGTACTTTAAATCAAACAAATACAGGCTTGGTGAGCAGAAGAGACTTCTTTAAAAAAACAAAAACAAAAAAACGTTAAAAATCTTACTGTTCAAAAACATTTCACTGGCAGTGGGAATAAAATACACGTTTTTTTTGTTGTTGTTGTTGTTGTTGTTGGGGTTCCCTGGAAAATTTGCATTTCAGGGACTAAATATGATGTTATTTGGTGTCACCTCAACCCACGGACATCAAAATCAATAGTGTACATGTAGCCCAATTCTGGGAAAAACCACAGACTGGGAAAAACCACAGACTTGGCAACACTGGTGTACGTTCAGTACATTTTCTCAATTCACCCACTTTTGGCAAATAGCTAATTTTAGACCCTGTCAATGCCTATTTATGATTCAGCTGCTGTCATTCCAATCCCTTGATGTGATTTATGCTTGCATGTGAAGGTTAGCCAATTATAACCATGGTAATTTCCATATAGAAGTCTTAAAGGCGCAGTAGCAGGAACAGCTTGCTTATTTCTACATTACAACTATTCTATTGTAGAAAACATTGGTCAAATATAAATGGATAATAAAGTGATACCACCTTCTGAAGTAACTTTTATCATCCTGAAACTATAAACCCACAATGAATAGGGTTTTAGATAATCATTTTAATAATCTTAGTCATTTCATCTTACCATTCTATGAATAAAATGATCAATGTGTGAGCGACTTCATATCGTAATGCTTTGTTTCACTTTGAAAGTCATCAGCAGAAGAGCGCTGTTATTTCATCCTATCGCATAGTTAATGTCCTTCTCGTATTGTGATGGATGGCCTTTGTCAGTGTCTTCATCTGTAATTGATTTCTATGGGAATAGTTCTGAATGTAACCAGACCTCTGAGACATTAAACACACACGTGCACGCACATACACATGGCGGCCCTGTCGACTTAAAGGCTGTAATTGTAAATGTCAAAGCGATAAATGTCAGCGGTGTGGACTGGGAGGATTTACCTCAGGCGTATACGTGCGAGACCCTCTCCTGAACTCTCGTGTTTGTTTTGCTTTCTTCCTCTCTTGACTCTCATCTTGCTTTTTTTCATCTTTCTTTCATTTTCTGCAGGAGATTCTAGGTGGACCTCATGCTGCAGAGCAGCGATTTGATGCTGAGTTTTTCAAGAAGTTCCGCAATCAGAATATTGTTCTGTCAGCAAGAACGTACGCAAGGGTAAATCTCTCTTCCTTTGTTCTCTGTCCATGACGCGAGCGTCTGTAACGGGGTCCCGCGGCGTGAGTTATAGTCACCATTTCACAGTTTTGTGGATAAGTGTGTGCGCCCTCGCTAGCGTGTGGCGTAAAATATGGATTTCCCTCCGCATTCTGTGAGTATTTTAAAGTGTAGATGTCTGAAATATGGTCACCTGCCCAATGCAAAAGCTTCTGGGGGTTTGTAATGTGGGAAATATTGCTGCAGAGTATAAAGCTGTCCGTCGTTAGTTCTGTTTCATAAATCATCTATTAATTATTTATCTCTATCAATCTTGTTCCTCTTGTCTCGTCTGTTTCTCTCTCAGGAGAGTAACGTGCAAGCGTTGGACATTCTCTTCACTTACCACGGCTCTGAGCTGCTGCAGCACCGGCTCGCCGTTCTCTGCAATTTCCCAGAAACCACCTCTCCCCACGAGTACTCCGACCTTCTGCCTAAGGCAGGGTAAGAATTACTTATTAGAGGATGCCGATCTACCGTGAACAGGATAAACAAAACCCACATAAATCTTTCTGAAAGAGCCTAACGGGAAAAGGTCATTTTTAGATGATGGGTCCACTGAAAGAGGTTATTAGGTACTGTCTGCTGTATGACTGAAGGAGGTGCTAGTTTAAAACAGGTTGGTTATGTAAATGAGACATTTTGCAGTGCAGTTTATTCATATGGGTTTTAGTCTTTGAGACCTTAAGATTATGAAATAACTGCAGGCTGTGTGGTTACCTAAAGGCTCTGGGCCAGAAATACTAAAAATAAACAGCGAAGGGATATGTACACCACTGTTATAAACTTTAGGGTCGATGAGATTTTTATGTTAAAGGATTAGTTCACTCCAGAATTCAATTTTTCTGATTTACTCATCCCTATGTCAGGCAAGATGTTCATGACTTACTTTCTTAAGTCGAAAAGAAATGTTTTTTGAGGAAAACATTCCAGGATTTTTGTCCATTTAGTGGACTTCAGTGGGTACGAACCTGTTGAAGATCCAAACTGCAGTTTCCTCAGCCGAGGAATAAGGGTCTTATTAAAAAAAAAAATATATATATATATATATATATATATATATCCAAAACTACTAAAATGAAATTACTTAAAACTATATAAAAAAATAAATAATAATAGTAATATATTCTATATTATACATACATTATATTATATATATATATATATATATATATATATATATATATATATATATATATATATATATATATTTATATAATATACTTTTTAACCACAAATGCTGTTGCACTAGCTCTGCATCCATTATCACATCACATTGGAAAGGTCAAGTGTGACGTAGGCGGATGTACCGAACCAGTGTTTACAAAGCGGACGTGCAAAGAAAGTCAAACGCCCTTTACAAAGATGTTGGATGATTATGAAGTTCGACAAGAAAATAAGAGTTTTTCGCCCAAGCCTAACTTTTTGAACCAAAGTACACAGACAAAGAACTAACCCCACGTAACCTTTCCAACATATGTAATGTACCAAGTCATTGACACACATCGCAGAGCTAGTGCAAAATGAGCATTTGTGGTTAAAAAAAAACAAAACAAAGTATAGCAATTTTTATTGTTTTAAAAAATGACCGATCATTTTGGTAGACAAGATCTAAAGCTGCACGATTAATCGTTAAAAGATCGCGATCTCAATTTAAACACCCATGCAATCTCATTTCTCAGTGACACAGATTTTTCTGTGTCTGTTCAATCTTTGAAAAAGTCTTACTGGAACATTCAAATCTCCGTTTGCGTTGCTGCTGACACAGAGAGCAGACAGTTACCATGTTTAGGTAAGAATCAGCTTCACAAAGAAGGCTGCACGATAAATCGCGATAATATCACAGTCGATAATAGGAAAAGCTGCAATATTCATGCACACATCTTGTCAGTGAAGCATGGATCTATGATCAGTAGTAAATCGCCATCCGAAGGCCAGAGGGTGCTCTCGCGGAAAAAACTCCAAATACGCACCACAAAAGAAACCCAGGAAATCATGATCGCTGCAGCTGAATAAACACAAAAAAATTAACTGCTTTCACTGATTTATTTCACTGACTAATAAACGCACAACTGTGACAATATATGGTTTAAGTTCCTATTATAATTTTCATTATAATAAAATATATAATAATGCAACACTAATCGACATTGCTTAGAATACTATGAAATGTTTTGTGTGCCTTATTCTGTGTAAGAAGCCACGTCATCCCACAGACTGACATTATGAAGTGAGTTTGGAGTAAAACGTTATTAAAAGTGATATTTTTACGTGCTTTCAGATGTAACAGCATTTACTACACAGAGCCATAGTTCTGAGAAGCTACGCAAGCAACTTTATTATCGCAGTACGATTTGATAATATTGATTATATCGTCTATGTGGTTTTGCATAGCTTGTCAGTGAACTACGGCTTTGTGTAGTAAACGCTGCTCCATCTGAAAGCATGCACTTGATGGAGATTTATTACTGATTATGCTGGGTACACGCCACAAGATAATCTGCCTGATTTTGGTCTGATTTCTCCCGTTCCCCTCCTAATGTCACAATTATCTTGGTGGTTCTAAGGATCATCTTATTAGAATTTCCTGTGGTGTGAGGTGTGTTAAGAGTGACTGAATCTGCTCGGAAGAACGTCGGAGGCGCAAAACGTGAAACAAATATTCAACAAAATATTTGATATTTAAAGCGGCACACCACACACTGTAGGAGCAAAATGGTTAAATCTAGGATTTTTTTGTCCTCATGTTTGTGTTCTCTCATATTTTAAAGATCTTGTAAGATTTGAAAAATCGTTTAGTGTGTACCAGGTATTACAGGAACTGCTTTACTGACAAGATTCGCATGGATCGTATGCAATTTATCGTGCAGCCCTATTCACAAACAGTCTTTTCAAAGTATCATTTCTGTCATACAGTCACTGATGTTATCACAGAAACACTGGGATGAAGTGTATAGTTCGTGTATAAACATTGATGTCTATGGTAGTGATCAAAATCGAGCAAATCCCCTTTTGAAAATAACTGGCGCTACAAGTGACTGTTAAAAAATGTATTTGTCATTGAATCAACGATTCAAGAGATTGATTTAAAAATGCTGATTCATCCAGTAATGAAACAAGTGAAGTATTTATGAGTGAGTCATTGAATGATTCAATGGTGTATTAAATGTATTATATTTGAAAACCATATATTATATATTAATGTTTAATGATTCATTCAAACTGATGAAACACTTTTAAATAGACTGCAGCAATTAATATTTTGTCACACATTGTTTTGTTTAGTTCAGAATCGTGGGAGACTTGTGATCTCTTTTTGAGACCAAAAAAAGTTGTGCAGCTCTAACAAGACCCTTATTGCTCGGCTGGGATCATGTAGAGCCCTTTGAAGCTGCACTGAAACTGCAATTTGGACCTTTAATTTAGTTGATTCCCATTGATGTCAACTATATGGAGAAAATCCTGGAATGTTTTCCTCAAAAACCTTAATTTCTTTGCAACTGAAGAAAGACATGAACATCTTGAATGACATGAGGTTGAGTAAATTACCAGGAAATTTTATTCAGGAGGTGAACTGATCCTTTGAGCTCAACAAGGATCCATATATTTCAGAATTTCCAAAAAATACGGAATTAATTACACAATAATATTGTGAAATATTATTACAATTAAAATAGTTGCTTTCCAATTCATTGTGTTTTAAAATGCAATTTATTTCTGTAATGGCAAAGCTGAATTTTCACTGTAGTCTTCAGAGTCACATGATCCTTCAGAAATGATTCTAATATGCTGATTTGGTGCTTAAGAAACAGTTTTTAACGTATTACCTTAATTTTATTTATGTGAAACCGTGATGATTTAAAAAAAAAACAAAAAAAAAAAACTTGGTTAAACCTTTAATTTTGATGATAAATTTAATGCATCATTGCTGAATAAAAGTTCTAATTAAAAAAAAAAAAAAGAACAACAACTTTTAAACGATAATGCGTATGACTGTCAAAGTTAATACACCAAATATATGATTAAATGTTTATTGTGGTTCATTTTTAATTCTAAGTTTAACATCATTAACACAGCTTGAAGTTAATTTTCTATATTATGCTGTGTGTTGTAAAATAAATGAATTAAACTTGTACGCATGCACAAAAGTCCCCCGTTTATCAGTAAATGATGTTAAAAGACGCTCTTTATGGGTAAGTTAATAATAAATCAAACCTAGATGAGGCATTTAATAAAACTAATGTGCATTCTTTGTTTAATTAGATTATTATGAAAGCTCACACAAATAAAATGTGACCTACAAGTTTAACGTAAATGCCAGTGTAATACTGCAGGTTAGCTACAAAAAGAGTCCATAAAGTGCTTATTTAACTCCAGTTTCTTGTTTGCATTTCTAGTATGTTTCATTCTGACAGCCAGAATTATTCCTGGTGAGTTTTCAGTTTTCGTCTCCGTCAAAAAGATTTCTAGCCATATTCTGAAGCGAGGAGGCGATAAAAGTCAGGGACTACATCTTCGGGACAGACATATCTGAGCTTACTTTGAAAGACCTCGGATATTTGAGTCCAGAACAATGTGTAACAGAGCCATTATATTTAAGAGCAGACACGTCTTGAGCTCAGACGTCTTAAATGTCAAACATCAGATATCCCAAGACAGTCGGCGAGATTGAATCACTGGCCTCTCCGTTACCAGCAACCTAAGTGACCGGCAAGTTCATACTGACACTTTCACTTTTGTGCTGCGCCAGTGCTTTCAGATGGGCTCTTTCCCCGAAATGCGGAAAAAGGGGTTTAATTTAGAAACTCAGTTTGGCTTGATGTGCATTTAAGAAGCAATTAATCACGAGTGGCAGACAGCTGTACGTAACATCCGTAGAATTACGTGACTGATTTGTCATAATTACTTTCAACAGCATCTTTCGACAGCCGTCTTAAAAATAAACTTCAGTTTAGCTTTTAATTTCCATTTCACCTCATAGCTGAGCAAGAACAAATGAGATTTTGCCGATTTGAAGAAACTAATGTTGAATGCTTTTGTGGCATCGGGTAAGACATCCTTAGGGATTTCGCACAGATCTTGTTCGTCGATGACACACTCTAAAAGTGTGCCGTCTCTTTTGACGCCCTCAGAACTTCGACTTGAAAGACTAATGTAATTGCTCGCTCTAAATATATACACGAAAAGTATCAAAACGGAAGAAACAGGCAATAGCTTCTACACCTACGCTTACACTGAGCTGAGGACTCGGTGAGAGCTTGCGCGGCTGTTTGTGCTTTAACAATGTTTTTGTTAGGTTGGTGGATATACATGCTTTTGTTTGTGTGTGTATGTGTGTATGGGAGTACGCTGATTTAGTGGACAGGTTTGTGTGTGTTGAGAGAGACACAGAGTAAGGGCATTTGCAACTTCCCCCCCCCTAATGTTCCAGTAATGGGGGTGACAGAATAGATTTAGTGTATTGGATTCGGTCGCCCTCCTTCCGCCCATTCTCTCTTATGGAGGTCAGTCGCCTCTGCAGTGAACATCCATCACAGCTCAGCAGCTGGAGGCCGGTTTCCTACTCTCGCTGGCTTGTGAGCGCTAACAGCGCTGCTGCAGGACTCTCGCCGTACCAGTGGTCTCTCGCCATCTGCCGTCCCTGCTGGAAAGAAACACAGCCAAATTAAGTTTTCTTTTAGACTTTTATTTTTCTACCGACTTTGTTGTAGAAGGTTTAGAGCTGTGTATATGTAAAGTAGTCGTAGAATTTAACATTCTAGTTCATTTAATATAATCCTTTTTATATTAAACTTTTAGAATATTTATTAAATAGACTTATTAAACAAAACTAATTTTACATGATAAACTTATTTTATTTTATTTATTTCATTTTATTTTTATGTTGTGTGTGTAGTTATAGGCCTCAGATCAGGATCTCTTAAACTGGTATATTTTCCTGTTTTGTTAAGGTATTTTTGATTTGATTTGATTTGATTTGATTTGATTTGATTTTATATTTTATTTTATCTTATTTTATCTTATTTTATTTTTATGTGTTGTGTGTGGTTATAGGCCTCAGATCAGGATCTGTTAAACTGGTATATTTTTCTATTTTGTTAAGGTATTTTTTATTTTATTTTATTTTATTTTATTTTATTTTATCTTATTTTATTTTTATGTGTTGCGTGTGGTTATAGGTCTCAGATCAGGATCTGTTAAACTGGTATATTTTTCTGTTTTTGTTATTTTTTATTTATTTTATTTTATTATTTTATTTTATTTTATTTTATTTTATTTTATTTTTATTTTTTTGCCTTAGATCAGGATCTGTTGAAATGGACTGTGTGTAAAAGTTGCTTAGTTGTATAGCTGGGTCTGACTGTTAGGCTTATCAGTTGTGTTTGGACCATAATAATTTATTGTGCGCCCATGCGTGACGTTGCTTTTTTTTCTATAAAAGCAGCTGTCTGTTTGGGAAGGAGTGTGTTTACTGTATATGTGTGAGGAACATACTTGTGTTATTCAGTCATGATATAAACAAAAGTACTGTTAAGTTTACCATGGCATTTTTACATTGCCAAAAATGCAATCATCATTTTCTTAAAAAAATATGACAGCCTAGTTTTTTCTTTTTCGTCTCTTTGGTTCTGTTCCCAGCCTTCAAAATGGTCAACAGGACAAATTATATGTAGTTTTTAGCATTTTTAGGTTGTTATTTCTTCCATTTTCGCCTCCAAATCACTGTATTTTCTTTTTGTCCATTTCCAGTGTTTTAAGCTGTCTGACGGAGGTCTCTCAGCTTAAGATAGGGCTGGTAGAGATGGATACATTAGCTCTGATGACTAGAGCATTTTGTCATCTCTAAAATGTCTTTCGTCAGTGTATCTTCTGAATCAGCTTGTTATTTCTGACATTTTAGTTTGAGAGTGTTGTTTATCAACTGTGCAATTTATTTTAGTACAGAACTACTTCAGAGATTGTCTTTAACTGGCTTCAACTGAGTTTTAATTGCCTTCAAAAAAACACCAAGAATTGTAGTTGGTTGGTTAGTTAGTTGGTTAGTTAGTTGGTTGGTTGGTTGGTTGGTTGGTTGGTTAGTTAGTTAGTTGATACAGTAGGTTAGTTAGTTGAAGTTTCCTTTAAAGTTTCAGTTGTTTTTGACACCAAAAAATTGCTGCCTTAATTGTTTTAACAGGACACCAGCGTTTGTATTTAGGTAGTTAGTGGTTGGTTTTAATCTATTGAAGTTTCAGTTGTCTTAGAAAAGACTTAGTTTGTTGGTTGGTTAGTTATGGGCTTTATCTTTCTTTGAAAGGACACCAATAATTTTATTTAGTTAGTGAAAAGACTTAGTTTGTTGGTTGGTTAGTTATGGACTTTATCTGTCTTTGAAAGGACACCACTAATTTTAGTTAGTGGCTTGTTTTGATCTAATGAAGTTTTAGTTGTCTTAGAAAAGACAAAAAACAAGGTTAGTTTGTTGCTGAGGTTGTTGGTTGGTTAGTTAGTGGTTTACTGTTTCAGTTGTTCTTGAAAAGACACTGGTCATTTAAGTTGCAAGCTTGTTTTGATCTATTGAAGTTTTAGTTTTCTTAATAATAATAATAATAATAATAATAATAATAATAATAATAATAAACTTTATCACAATTTTTGATGTTTTTTATTTATTTATTATCTTTTTAGTTAGGTTGTTTGTTGGGTGGTTGGTTAATTACTGACTTGCTCTTTTGGTTGTTTTTAAAAAGGACACCAGTAATTTTATTTAGTTAGTGGCTTGTTTTGATCTGTTGAAGTTTAAGTTGTCTTAGAAAAGACACAAAACCTGTGGTTAGTTTGTTGTTTAGGTTGTTTGTTTGTTTGTTTGTTAGTTAGTTTGTTGGTTTGTTAGTTATGGGCTTGCTATTTTAGTTGTCTTTGAAACGACAATAATAATTTTGGTTAATTAGTTGCTTGTTTTGATCTATTGACATTTCAATTTTTGGTGTTTTTTTTTGTTTACTTTTTAGTTAGATTGTTTGTTGGGTGATTTGTTAGTTACTGGCTTGCTCTTTCAGTAGCCTTGTTTAGGTAGTTTGTTGGTTGGTTTAGTTATGAGCTTGCTCTTTCAGTTGTCCTTGATATTACACCAATAACTTTAGGTAATTAGTGGCTTGTTTTGTTATTTAAAAAACAAAACAAAAATTGTGGTTAGTTCTTTTTTTAGTTAGGTTGTTTGTTGGTTGATTGATTAGTTAATGGCTTGAAGTTTCATCTGTCTTTGAAAGGACATTGGTAATTTTAGTTAGTGGCTTGTTTTGATCTACTTAAGTTTCCGTTTTCTTTGAAAAGACACCAAGGTTGTGGATAAATTGTTTGTTAGGTTGTTTGTTGATTAGTTATGCACTTGTTATTTTGGTCATCTTTGAAATGACAGGAAAAAAGTTAGTTAATTAGTTAGTGGCTTGTTTTGATCTGTTGAAGTTTCTGTTTACTTTGAATAAACACCAAAACTTTTTTTAGTTAGGTTGTTAGTTGTTGGTGTCCAGAATTTTCTATTTTGACCAAGAATTTTTCTTTCTTTCTTTCTTTCTTTCTTTCTTTCTAGTGTGGATAAGAAGGGCAATTTGTCTTTCATTCCTTGGGAGGAGAGCCGACACAGAGATCTGGATTGGTGTGAAGTTCCTGAGTGCAGGTAAGATCACACTGGTGCTTGTGGTAGTTGAAGTCTCTGTTTGCCACTGATGACTGTGTGTGTTCTTTTCTTTAGACGAGTGGTGGAGCCCAACCCAGCAGATGACTGTCACTTCTTATATGAGGAACAACCAGAACTAGAGAGGTTTCGTAGTGCCAAACCCTCCATCACACTGCTGACTGAGTGGTACCTGACCAGGGCACAGGACATAGAGAGCAATTCCCGCCAGGTACACAAGTGCGCACACTGACAGATGCTGACACTCAAACACGTATCAAAGCACATCGTTTTCTTTTGCACTTGCGCTTGAGTGACACCTTACCTGGGTGAAAAACAAACAACTTCCTCAGATACACATACAGCTGCACATCTGACTCACAGAAGATTTGCTTCCTTCCAGAGTGACAGTTACTGCTGTCCCAGAGGGCTGTTAGTGTTGTGAGATCAAATGTGGAGCTAGATAACACTGCATCTGTCCACTGTGAGCTCTCTTAATGGAGAGAGATCTGAACCATTATGAGACCAGACTGAAGAGCTTCTGAACCCCTCTCTCTGTTTGTCTTTTCTTCCGTTGTTTTCTTTTGGCTATCTTTCTGTTTCTCTTTGTCTTTTTTTTTCGTGCTTTCCTTCCTTCTGTCCATCCATCTTTTCTTTATTTTTCTCTTTCTTTTTTCTTTCTTGTTTTCTTCACTACTTTTCCATCTTCCATCCATCCTTTCTCTATTTCGTATTCTCTTTACTTCTTTTTCTACTTCTTTTCACTCCTTCCATCCATCTGTCATCTTTCTTTCTTGCTTTCTTTCTCTTTTTTCTTGCTTTTTTTTGCTTATCTTTCCTACTTTTGTTTCTTCTTTTCCTGCTTTCCATCCATCCATCCATCCATCCATCCATTCATCCATCTTTTTCTTTTTCTTTTTCTTCCTTACTTTACTATTTCATTTCCCTCCTTCCATCCATTCATCATTTCTTTCTTTCTTTCTTGCTTGCATGCATTTTCTTTGTTGCTTTCTTTGTCTTTTTTTGCTTTCTTTTTTCTTTCTTGCTTTCTTTTTCTCTTTTTTCTTTCTTTTTAGCTTTTCTTCCTTTCCTATTTTGTTTCCACCTGCTGTCTGTCTTCTTTCTTTCTTTCTTTCTTTCTTTCTTTCTTTTTCTTTCTTGCTTTCTGTCTGTCTTTCTTTCTTGCTTTCTATCTTTCCTACTTTTGTTCCTTCTTTTCTTACTTTCCATCATCCATCATCTTTTTCTTTTTCTTTTCTTTTTCTTTCTAGCTTTTCTTCCTTCCTTCCTTCCTTATTTTGTTCCCCGCCTTCCATCCATTCATCTTCTCTTTCTTTCTTTCTTTTTCTTTCTTTCTTTCTTTCTTTCTTTCTTTCCTACTTTTATTCCTCCTTTTCTTACTTTCCATCCATCCATCCTTTCTTTTTCTTTCTAGCTTTTCTTCCTTTCTTTCCTGTTTTGTTTCCTGCCTGCCGTCTATCAGTCCTTCTTTCTTTCTTTCTTTCTTTCTTTCTTTTTCTTTCTTTCTTTCTTTCTTTCTTTCTTTCTTTCCTACTTTTGTTCCTTCTTTTCTTACTTTCCATCCACCATCATCATCTTTTTCTTTCTTTCTTTGTTTCTTTGTTTGTTTGTTTCTTTCTTTCTTTCTTTCTTTCTTTCTTTCTTTCTTTCTTTCTTTCTTTCTTTCTTTCTTTCTTTCTTTCTTTCTTTCTTTCTTTCTTTCTTTCTTTCTTTCTTTCTTTCTTTCTTTCTTTCTTTCTTTCTTTCTTTCTGTCTGTCTGTCTTTCTTGCTTTCTATCTTTCTTACTTTTGTTCCTTCTTTTCTTACTTTCCATCCACCATTATCATCTTTTTCTGTCTTTCTTTGTTTCTTTGTTTGTTTGTTTGTTTCTTTCTTTCTTTCTGTCTTTCTTTCTTTCTGTCTGTCTGTCTGTCTGTCTGTCTTTCTTGCTTTCTATCTTTCTTACTTTTGTTCCTTCTTTTCTTACCATCCATCATCCATCAATCATCATCTTTTTCTTTCTTTCTTTCTTTCTTTCTTTCTTTCTTTCTTTCTAGCTTTTCTTCCTTCCTTTCCTATTTCGTTTTCCTCCTTTCATCCATCGTCATTTCTTTCTTTCGTTCTTTCGTTCTTTCTTGCTTTTCTTCCTTTCTTCCTTTCCTATTTTGTTTCCTGTGTTCTGTCCATCCTTTCTTTCTTTCTTTCTTTCTTTTTCTTTCTGTCTGTCTGTCTGTCTGTCTGTCTGTCTGTCTTTCTTGCTCTCTATCTTTCCTACTTTTGTTCCTTCTTTTCTTACTATCCATCCATCCATCCATCATCATCTTTTTCTTTGTTTGTTTGTTTGTTTCTTTCTTTCTTTCTCTTTCTTTCTTTCTTTCTTTCTTTCTTTCTTTCTTTCTTTCTTTCTTTCTTTCTTTCTTTCTAGCTTTTCTTCCTTCCTTTCCTATTTCGTTTCCCTCCTTTTATCCATCGTCATTTCTTTCTTTTGTTCTTTCTTGCTTTTCTTCCTTTCTTCCTTTCCTATTTTGTTTCCCGTCTTCCGTCCATCCTTTCTTTCTTTCTTTCTTTCTTTCTTTCTTCTGCTGTTTGAACATGCATATCCCCCAAAAAAACATCTCTAAAAGAAACACCAAAAAAAAGCCCACAATTCAGCAAAGGCTTTTTATTTTACTAAAAGCTGCAATTACAGTGGGGTCCAAAAGTCTGAGACCCCTATTTAATATGCTTCTAATTTGCATTCTTCTGATTTAGTACTTCTTTGCCATTATAAATAGCATCAAATTTGAGTGCAGTTAAATTGAAAAATGAACATGCATTTTAAAATATCTTACCATTTTTTTTTTTGTCCTCTTTCGCTTTAATTACAGCTTGTCTTTTGTTGTGTATTCATAAGCACTTTCTACAGTAATATGTGCATAAATTCTACAAAGGTCATCTACTAAGCAATATTTTCAATAATGTTTTTTAAGTTTGAAAATCATTAGAGTCTAAATGTTTTGGTAGGCATTGCACTTGAAGAATTAGTTATTCCAAACAAAGCCTAAATTCAAGTAAACACTCTTTTGGACAAGAATTTGAATTTAGCTGTATGACTAGCCTCAAACTTTTTGTCCTCACTGGATATGACCATTATGACAGCTGCTATCACTCAACTGTTGGCACAGCCTGTTTCAGGAAGTGCTGCAGAGCAGGAGAGACATCACTGTCAGGACAGAGGTTAAAGCAAGGAGAAAGGGCTGCTCTGAGAGAGTCTGACATGTGAAGTAAGAGAAGGTGGACGGGCAGCACCTAGGAGCAGATTGAAAGAAATCTAGTCGAATAAAAGGGTGTGAGATCTGTTCATCTGAGTTCTGCCTGCCTGTTTGGTCCTTAGAGAGAAGGGAAGAACGGTCAAGAACATGGAGAAATGTTTGTGCATATAGAGATCAATACTTCTGTTCAACCAAAGCCAGGTGTGCGTAAACAAGTTTGTGCTGTTTGCAATTATTTGTTTGCAAGGCAAATACATGTACAGCTTTTGATCCTGATTTAGTGTTGTGTTAAGCAGCACTGCTTGTATGGTGTTGTTGTGAAGGGAGCATTGCTCCATAGGTGTTTGGCTCTTGTTAACTCCAATGTCAAGGGTTTCGGTTCCTACCAGGTGAGAAAACAGCAGCAATCATTTCCTCTACGCAGGCATCAACTATTGATTGGCTCCATGCTCTGCCTGTCAACTGGTAGTGGAATACCAATCGTCGGCTCATGATGTGAACTGTATTGATGGGCCGCTGTGGCGGGGGGGATTTCATCGACTGGTTCTACTTTTTAAGCATTTGTTAGGGGATTTTTACTTGTAGTATTCTTTAGTTTTTATTGTCAGTTCTTTGTATTTTTGCATCTCTGTTTGATGTGATCCGACAGTTTTTATAAAATCAGATTTTCACTTGATTTTATACAATGGATTTAATGTTTTTTTTTTTTTTGTTTTTTTTTGTTACTCAAACAAACAAACAACATTATCTGTCTATCTCTCTGTCTGTTGATCTATCGATCTATCAACTGAACGTTCAATTGTAAAATTCAAGAGTAATTTAAGTTATATAAAAAAAATACAATTAATTATATAACTAATTGCTAGCTATTAATTAGCTATAGATATAACTAGCTATAAATTTAATTGATACATTATTCATTTATACACACATTTTTATATTTTATATTTTAAGTCGTTTTCATTAAGTAATTTTCGTGTGTGTTTTTGTTGTTGTTATTTTAGTAATTTTTGATTTATATATAATTTATTTTTATTTGTGATTTGTGTGTGTGTGTGTACATGTGTAATATATAATTAATTGTTATTACATTATTATGATTTTTTTAGGTATCTTCATAGAGGCAAAGTTCAGTAAAATGTTATATATCAAATATATATTTCAGTTATATATTAAAAAAATACAAGTTTTAAGTTGTTTTCTTTAAGTAATTTTCCTAAGTGTCTGTGTGTGTTTTTTGTTATCTTAGTAGTTTTTGATTATTTATATATATATATATATATATATATATATATATATGTATGTATATGTATGTATATGTATATGTGTATATATATATATATATATATATATATATATATATATATATATATATATATATATATATATATATATATATATATATATGTATATGTATATGTATATGTATATGTATATGTATATGTATATGTATATGTATATGTATATGTATATGTATATGTATATGTATATGTGTGTATATATATATATATATATATATATATATATGTGTGTGTGTGTGTGTGTGTGTGTATGTATATATATATATATATATATATATGTATGTATGTATGTATATGTGTGTGTGTATATATATATATATATATATATATATATATATATATATATATATATGTATATGTATATATGTATGTATATATGTATATATATATTATGTGTATATATGTATGTGTATATGTATGTGTGTGTGTGTATAATATATTATTATTATTATTATTATTATTATTATTATTATTAATTTATATTTTTATTTTTATATAGTTTTAAGTAATTTCCCTAAGTCTGTGTTTTTTGTCATTTTAGTAATTTTGGATTGTATATAAATTTATTTTTGATTTTTGATTTGTGTGTGTGTATATATATAATTTATTGTTAAATATAATTGCATTATTATTACAATCTTATTTTGTTTAGGCGTCTTCATAGAGGCAAAGTTCAGTGAAATTCAAGATTAATTTTAGTTTATTTATTTATTTATTTTGTTATTTTGGAATGTGTGTATGTGTTCATATATGTACATGTGTGTATATAATTAAATTAAAATTTTCTTTTATTGCCTTTATTTATACATTAAAATACTGTATGTGTGTAATATATTTTAATGTACATCTCTACTTTTTGCATTTCCTGGCAGAAATCCCATTCCAGTTCCTAAAAACTGTCTTGTTTGATGTGTGTTAGTCATTTATGTTGTGCGTCTCTATTAGCTTTCTTAAGCTTTCTGATTGGTCCACACAGGTTGATTGTGCCCTGTCTCTGGTGCGTCTGGGAAAAGAGCAGAACATTCCTGGGCTGGAGGTGCTGTGCGACGACCTGGTTACCATGGAGACACTGGTGTACGAGACGTCATGTGACCTGAGTCTCACACTAAAGGAGCTGCAGCAGCTCAGGGACATCGACAAGCTCCGCCTCCTCATGAAAAATGTATGTTTTGAGGCTGTGCTCTCTTTGTTTTGCTGTCTACAGCCTCCTTCAACACGTGTATTATTATGTTCACATTCATCACCGCAGTCTGTATGTAGTACTGACATAGTATAATGTTTTATTCTTGTCTGAAGCGCCAATAGCTGCACTGTGAACACCTCATATCACCGCTGGTTGGCTCAGCAGTCATACATACTGTATATTTAGCAAGCTCTTTATATAGAGGAGCACTGGTGAAAATGATAGATCTGTGTGTGTACTGTAGATTTGTGTTTACAGGGGTGGTCTCATTACGACTGCAGTAAGCACATCCAGCGGGCTTGTTTGGATTCAATGCTTTCATTAAAAATGATTTAATACTCATTTGCTCATTTAAGGGGAAATGCTGTGAGTGGGTGAATCGCCATCTTAGCATCTGTTTACTAGTGATGCTTTTCGTTTTTTTCTGAGGGAACACTCAGTTCAATAAGAAATGAGCGTTCTGTCAGCTTTTACTCACCCTCATGTTGTTCCAGACTTGCTTTCTTCTGTGGAACATGAAAGAAGATTAAAAACTGCTTCAAAAAGGATCTGAATGATGTCTTCATGTAAAAGGATATTCTTTTTGAAGCTTTTTTTGAGACTCACGTCTTATTGTAATTGGAAAAACTGTAATTTTTTGGAATTACTGGTTTTGTGTTTAATGAAAGAAAGCCGTGTGGGTTTGGAACAACATGAACTGTTCCTTTAAAACTGCTCTGTTGTGTTTCTAAACAGAAGATGCTGTCATTTACCGACTCTGTTGTATTTCATGATTTCTCTCTGTTTTAGTCCAGCGAGGATCGATATGTGAGGAATTCATTCCAGTGGATGGTCCCTTTTTTGCACCGCTGTGAAGGACAGCGGGTGGGCTCTGCCTCCGCTATGCTCAGAGAATATCTGGTCACCCTTGCCAAAGATGATCTTGCACTCCCACTCAAAATCTTCCAGCACTCAAAGCCAGATGTAAGCCAAACCACGCACGTGTACAGTTTTATTATTATTAAGCTATTATAAAATATTTAAATATTTAAGAAAGCTTTGTATAATAGTAATTCATAATACGTATTTAATATAAATAAATTTTACATGTTTTTAAGCTTCTTTTTAAATTATTTAATATATTTTTCAGTTTTCCAATTGAGGAAATCCCTGTATTTCCTCAAATAAATATTTTACAAGATGTTGTAAGAAAGGTTTCTTATTAGTGCTGTCAAAAGATTAATCGCAATTAATCTCATCCAAAATAAATGTTTTGTTTATACTGTGTATATTTATTATGCATATATGAAGACACACACATACAGTATATATTCTGAAAATATTTACATGCATATATTTATATTCATATAATTTGTATTATTTTTAAATATATTTAATATGTAAACACAAATTTAAAAAAATATATATATACATGTATGTATGTGTATTTATATATACATAAATATACACAGTGCGCACACATATATTATGTACACAAAAAACTTTTGGATAAATCGTTTGACAGCACTAGTTTTTCTATTATGCAATAAATAAATGTTTTTGTTATTCTGTATATAATTACCCAACTTTCATCCTATTTTATATAGAAAGCCACTTCTTTCACCAAATTCATTTTTTTTCCAAAAGCTGTTTTTTTTTTTTTTTTTTTCCTATTTTTATTTTTTGTATTCTGCTTTTGTCAATTTTCAATTTTCTAGAATGTGTTAATGGTTAAATTAAAAATATTAATCCAAGTCATGAAACGTACATAATTTAACTGCAATTTTTAAAAAGTTTAACAAAAATTTAAAATATTAAGGCTGTATGAAATTTCTTTTTTTTTTTCCTCTCATCAGTTTTATTTTTACCAAATTCTGTGTTTTACATTAAATTTCTGGGGTCTACTGGATTCATTAAATCTATTAAATCGAATCTATGGATTCATTAAATTTTAATAATCAAAAGTGTCTCTAATTACTTGATTGTTTATTTAATTATTTATTTGATTATTATTATTTTATTGATTGATTGATTGATTGATTGATTTTTAAGAAACACTGTGTTGTGTATTTACAATTTTCTGGGACATAATTTTTCTGGTAAATATTCCTTAAAAAAATATATATATATTTTAAAAATAATTGTTTTATTAGAAGTATTACTACTGTATCATTACATTAAGTCATATATTTCTGTCACAGTCTAAGTTTAACTTTTTTTAAAAGTTTTTTATTTTGACGGGTTGCTGTAAAGACCTTTAAGTGTCTGTTTGTATATGATATGACAGTGTTTTTTCTCAAAAGAAAAGAAACGTGTGCATTTGCGCCATTCATTCACACAGAGACATGCAGGATTCATATTTAAATAGTAGTTTTGCAGCTTAATATTCACAGACAGCAGTCCATATCACTTAATTTGTGTACTGGCCTTTTAATTTATTCATTCAAAATTTGGCAAATTCCATGACATTCCATGTTATACAGTAAATTCCATTTTTATGACTGGATTCCACATTTACATCTGTGTTTTCCGCATCGTGGAAATCATATTTTCCAATTTTGGGAGAGTTTTTGTCAAATTTAACTCACAAATTTGGCAAGGACATCAACACAAAAACTCTTACAAGGATGTGCTGATACTGTACCATAATCCCTGATATCATAATACCATAATTATAGGTACTTCCCATTCCTAATAGACACAATTTGGAAACTTTTTTTTTACTTCAGACATTTTTGGTCTATGTATGAGCTGTGACGACAATTTGCACCTCACGAATATAACAGAACAAGTACACAAGTCACATTATTCTGTACTGGTCTGATTTACTTTTAAAAATTCAGTGGTGTGGCACTACCAATGTTGTTGCTCGTTCATGATAAATTGCTTGCGCTTTTCCTCATTTATAAGTCGCTTTGGATAAAAGCGGCTACTAAATGAATAAATGTAAGAAATTTAATGTCACACACACAGATACACTCATATAAGAGGCATGCAGTGAAATGATTAGAGGAAGAGCTATTCCAATTCCGAGTCTAAAGCCACAAAAGACCTTCAGACACACACACACGTACACGCTGTCTCACAAGGCCATGATAAAAATTTATGACCTGCTTACACATCTGAGGCATCAATTTCCCTCACAGGAAATTAATAAAAGCGGTTGGAGAGAAATCAGGTGTATGAGATTGCACATGTGTGTTTGTGTTTCTTTCTGTGTTTGTGTGTGTCTGTAAATCAGCCTCACACGTTCAATGTTGTGTGAAATGAAATCCAATCTAATCCACACTAACATGATTTTTAGTGTGCTTGGGTGTGCATCTGTGCGTGAGTTACTATAGTCTGAGATGAGATGCGATGAAATGGCTCTGTATTAACACAATATGAAGGTCATATATACAAAGTTATGTTCTGTTATATAGGCTTACAAGTTGATTGTTTCAAAACCTCCCTGTACAGCACTTTTGAGCATCATAAAGACGTTAAAATAAGCCAATGACCCTTGAAATTGCTATGTAGGTCAGTTCTTTACTAGTTTTTGCCAATAATTTTACTCTTATGTGTTTGTTTGCTTGCAGTGTCATCCAAAAGTTATTGGAGATTCTGATCAGCTTATGACTGTGGCGTTAGAGTGTATCTACAGCTGTGAGAGAGATGACCAGCTCGCACTCTGCTACGATATACTTGAATGTCTACCACAAAGAGGATATGGGTGAGCTCACACAACTGGAAACAATATTTGATTCAGCTTTTCACTCTAAATTGTTATGGTAATATCATGCACTACCATTTAAAAGTTTGAGGTTAGTAATTTTTTCTTTTGCTAGAAATGCAAGGATGCATTAAAGGGATAGTTCACCCAGAAATGAAAATTTGATGTTTATCTGCTTGCCCCCAGGGCATCCAGGATGTAGGTGACTTTGTAGAACACAAACGAAGATTTTTAAATCAAACCGTGTAGTCTGTCAGTTATACAGTGGCTTTAAGAGTCAAAAAAAACATACATAGACAAAACCAAATTGAACCCTGCGGCTTGTGACAACAGTATTTATACCAATTTTTTTACCACCACAATGTCCAACTGTCCTGAGCGTGCGAGCTTTTGTGCTTAAAAAGTATAAAAAAAATTATTTTTCAAAAACAATGACCGATCGTTTCACTAGATAAGACCCTTCTTCCTCGGCTGGGATCGTTTAGAGCCCTTTGAAGCTGCATTTAAACTACATGGAAGTTCAAATTTGGGGCACCAGTGAAGTCCATTATATGCAGAAAAATCCTGATATGCTTTCCCCAAAAAACATAATTTCTTTACGACAGAAAGACATGAACATCTTGGATGACAAGGTGGTGAGTAAATTGTTGTTCTGGAAGTGGACTTCTCCTTTAACACCTCAATGTATCGTCACGAGCCGCAGGGTTTAATTTGGTTTTTTGACTCTCAAAGCTGTGGATCCCATTGACTGTCATTATATGACTGACAGTTTAATTTAAAAATCTTTGTTTGTGTTCTACTGAAGAAACAAAGTCACCTACATCTTGGGTGCCCTTGGGGTAAGCAGACAAACATTTAAAATTTTCATTTTTGGGTGAACTGTCCCTTTAAACTGATCACATTTAAATGTTTTTGAATTTAAATTTTAGCTTCAAGTAAATGCTTGAACAAGTGCACTTTGTGGTGTATGTAAAATGGTGAATGTAAATGGTGGTGTATGTTTTTAATGGACCTTTATTTTAATTTTAACAAAATTCTAATTTGTAATTTTATTTAACAGTGTTTTATTTATAGTAAAAATGTTTCATTATTTTTAATATTTAAAATGATAAAAATAAGCTATATATATATATAAATTTGTATTGCAAATCATTTGCTGCTATTGGGGTGGGATACATCTAAGTTTTGGGACCAGTTTAGTGTTATGTCTACATTTGATGGTGGGATAAAAGGATAGTTCACCTAAAAGTGAAAAGACTCTCCTAATCCGTCTCCTAATAGTCGTTCAGAACCCATAAGACCTTTGCTCATCTTTAGAAAACAAGATATTTTTGATGAAATCAAATAGACAGCAGTGTAACTGAAATGTTCCTGGACCCATAAACGAAGTAAGCCCATTGGCAAAATAGTCCATGTGACATCTGTGGTTGGACAGCAATTTTATGTAACTTTTTTTTTTTTTTTTAAATGAAACTTTATTCAACAAGTCTTCTCCCCTTAGTCTCCGTCTGCCGGCAATATCAAGAGTATTACGTTGAACCACTGATGTCACAGACTATTTTACCGATGTGCTTACTACCTTTCTGGGCTTTGAACTTGGCGGTACTGTTGCTGTTTATGCAGGGTCAGAAAGCTCACGAATTACATCAAAAATATCTTAATTTGTGTTCTGAAGATAAACAAAGATCTTACGGGTTTGAAATGTCATGAGCATGAGTAATTAATGACAGAATTTTCTTTTTTGGGTGAAACATCTGTTTAAGGAGTAGGGGTTGTGTTAACAGTATAATTATAGATTTAAATGTCTATGCAAGCAGCTATTACTAGGATTCAAGTGATTTAAGGCTTTTAAGCAAATACGGAAAAAGACATTGTTTAGCAATCCTGTAACCACTCAAATCAAGCATTTTTGGCAAATACAGGTACTTTGCCATAGAAATATGTTTCTTTAAAGTTTCTGATTATTATAACGCCAGCTGTGGTCTGATCTCCGTAAAACTTTGCATGCTTGTTTAGAATCACCCATCTCATGTGCTCAGCAGGTTTTATGAAGTTTTGAGTTTTTCTTCAGGCTTTATAAGATTTGGGGTAAATTTGGACAGGCCCCTTTTCAACCCTATTATAGCCTCCCAAAGTATATATTTAAACATTTTTTGATAATTATTGTCTGAAAAAAGTTTGAGTGAAAAAATTGGACTGCAGTTTTTCCCAGATTGAGTGAAAAACCTAGGACTAGTTCACAAAAGTAGTTTTTTGACATCTTCTCAATCATTTAACAAATGATTTGATTGACAGTGGTGGTTTTAGAGGCAGAGTTGTCCAGAATGGGTAGTTCTACTGTATGATACGAATATCGCGCATATGTGTGAAAAACCGTGTGACGTACAATCACTTACAACCTTGAAAAATGTGATCCCAAGGCAGCCATGTTTTTTGAGATGCGCAAATGTCCTTGTAGACACTTGTGGCACCTCGGACCAAGACCATCCACAGCGATTTTCATGTTGATGGGACAAATAGTTGCGCTGTTACAGCCATTTATGTTTTTTCCCTCTTATAGCGCCACCAAGTGGCCAAGCTCCATGATATTATTATTATTATTATTATTATTTATTTATTTTATTTTTTTACTGTGAGGTCAGATTGAGTTCTTACATAAGTGTTATGAGTTTGGCAGGGATATCTCATTCCGTTCAGGAGTTATAGGCATTTTACTAAAAGTGGTCCCATCCCTTTCAAACATTTTGGCGCCCCTTTGCGACGTTGAGTCGAAAGTTCAACTTTTTTTTGATAATTAATGATATTTACTCTCCAGAGAATCTTTCTGCAGTGGTTTGGTTGCAATTGGGTGAAAAACCTAGGACTAGTTTGCAAAAGTCAAAATCTCACAATCGAATCTGAGGTGTGCGTTTTGTCCGGCATGAGCCAAGGATTCCAACGACATAAAACACTTGAGCCTGTGTCTGACAATTTATGAGTTATTAATGATTTCAAACTTTTGATCGCTGTAGCGACCCCGTTGGGCCGACTGGGACGAGCTTGGGTCAAGTTGACGGCGGTCTGAGTACTAACATCCCTCCCAAGTTTCAAGTCTCTACGACTTACGGTTTGGTCTGCACGATCAGTTTTACATGGAGATCGCTGATCCATAACCTTCTAACAATACAATTCTAACAATTACAGTAGGGTTTCAGCACTCACTTTCAGTTACGCACTTGAACCCCTAATTACAGAAATGAATTACAGATATAATTACATGCAGGTATTTTTAAACTATAAGTACAACACAAAAGCATGTATGTATACAATAAGTGAATTGTATCAGATGATTAATTTAAATGTTAGCACATAGTAATTAAAGACACTTCATACAAAGCGGTTGCAAAGCTGGTCATTAAAACTGGCCCCTCAACTTCAAAACTTGTTCAGGCACTGCTGTCACAAAGCCCTGTCAAACACACACAATTAGCACATGCGTGCACAGTTGCCAGTAAGCCCCTGATTAGCTCATTATTAGCACAGCATGTGTCTGTCTGCCTTCAAAGTGTGAACCCTCAAAACCTCTCAGCATTTCTTATTATATTCCTGCTGCCTTTAGATGTCTGGAGACTGAGAGGCCTGTCACTCGACCACACACGTTGATATTAAATATAAATTTGGACTGCAGATCAAGTGTTAGTTGTTTTTCTAGCACTTGAGTCTCTCGTGGGGCAACAAAATAACACACTTACGCTGAAAATAATGCGATACGCAAAATTTGGCATCAGTTTTATCCTGAGAGTTTGACATTGTTATGCTAAAAGCAATTTTGGTACGTTCTACAAATGCCATCTGCCTCTTTCTCGTTCTCACTTTCAGTCAGTCTGTTGTTGTATAATCTCTTTGTACCTTTGGAAAACCCTAATGTGTTTTCACACACATTGTTGTCCAGGGATCAGTGCTTTACGTTTTTTTCCAGAGCTCTTCTTGTTATCTTTTGCTTCTACTGACGTGTTTGCGTTTATGAATGCTAGATATGGGATGAGGATATGAAATGGATTACTGAGACTATAAGAAAATATAAGACCTTTTTAGTAAATGTCTGAACTTGTAAAGTGCCTGGGGAAATATTGCGGTCATATCAAGTTTAGTTTAGATCTAAGAGTTTTGTCAGCAACAAGTTTTCATTTATTTATTTTTTTTTGTGGTTTAGACATCATCTCCATGGCAACCGGACTCTCGAGCAGAATTGTACATGATTTCAGCTCAAGTTCACACAAGGGGCACAGCTAAAAAAAAAAAAAAAAAAAACACACTTTTAAAAGATATTGTTTCGCTGCTTCTAAAATCTCTTTGAATGAATTGGTAAAGCAATTTACCAAAATGTTAGCTTAGTTGATTGTTGCAAACATTTTCATGTAGTCACAACTACTTTTGAATGACTTTCTGTGAAAAAAAAGATGCTTTTTTGGTCCAGATGGTGTTGTTGCAACATCTGCAGGGAGATGCTAACTGGACCATGCTAACCTGCCCCCTTGCTATTGTAGTGTGTATTGACCTTGTCTGGTGGTCGAATAGAAGACAAGTTTTGAGTATTCATAGAGGCCACCTTATTCTTGATTGCGAATGGAAAATATCGAGAAGAATGTACAGTAATTCATAATTAAGATAATGCATTAAAAATAACATGGTAAAAGACACCAATTTGCAACATTAAGCAACAGAATGAGCTGTTGTGTACAGCTAAAAATAGCTGGATGCAGATGAGACTGGAAGCCAGACCCATAAAATTTACAAATGGCCGAGCACACTCTTACGGAAATAATAAGGTGGATAATGACTTTTTGTGATAAAGAATAAATATAAAAGCTAGGATGACTGACATACCAAAGCACTGACATGGTGACATTGTTAGATAACGGAAGGTTAAAATCTTGAAAGTGACTTTCGATTAATGCGGTCTGTGTGTGTTCAGACGGCTGATCTTTGATCTTCTTTACTTGTCTCTCTTTCTCAGACCAGAGACGGACTCCACAAAAGCCTTGCATGACCAGGTGGACACTCTTGAGAAACACTTGAGGTAAGAAGAGACTGAATGAGTCGAGCCAAGCCAAATTTATTTGTATTATTTGCACTTCTCACAATACACATAATTTCAAAGTCAAACTGTCATGTCTTTAATGCTTTTGTGCTGTAACATAAAGAGGTTTTAGGGTGATATATTACTATATGATGATACGTTACTGTTAGGGGTGGAACGCTTCAACTTATGGTTTGGTTTGTATCTTGGTTTCAGAATTAATGGTTTCTGTATGGTTCGGTATGTGCTATGTTTAGGGAAAAACTACTGTCAAATAAAAATAAAAGAAATAAGAATAATCTGTCTAACCACAAGCAACAGCACAAATAAATACAATAGAGTAAAGATACAAATAAAATAAATTTTCTGGTTTTTCTAGATAGGTCTAACAATAGTTTTTAGGTACAAAAACTGAATAAAGCAATCAAATGTAAAAAAGCGTTGCATATTTTACTGTATAAATTAAAGATTAATCTTTATTAAAGTTACAAAAGCTATTCAGACAAGAGCAGTGAGTGATTTCCTTGTTGTTGCTGTATGATTAATGTTAAGAAAGTGCCATCACTTTAAGAGAATGCACTGATACAGTACATTCAGCCGCTGTGTCTTCTATAGGATACTTACCAAGACGAGCATTTTGACATAATTTTTGTGTGAATTTGGCCATTCAAACAAGCTTAAACGAGTTTAGTTTAAACACAGATATCAATGTGTGCTGTTCAGGTCAGCAAGATGACGGAAAAAATGACTGCTCATATTCCAGCATACGGCATTTGCATTGAACAAGAGCTAATGGTTTGTCCAATTTTTTTTTATTTATTTATTTTTTTTCCCTCATCACTATTCTTGTAATGTACTGGGAAGCCAGAATGTGCATCCATCAACAGAAACATACATGCCAAACTGTGTGTGGTTGTTTTTTTCATGTTCCACCCCTAATTACTATGGTATAAATTATCCTCTCAACTTCTATAGCTAGATCTAGCTGTAATTGCATTTATTTATTTATTATACTCTTACTTTTGACCAAATTAATGCATCCTTGCTGGATAAAAACTTTTTTAAATGTCCTTAAAGGAGACGTTGTATGCCCATTTTTCACAAGTTGATATGATACTTTATGGTCTTCGTGTAATGTCTTACATCTTTAAGATTCCTCAGTGGTCATGTAAAACAACACTGTTTTTATGTTGTCAAAAACAGCTTTGTTCACGACAACCCGTTTTTAAGTGCAAATGATAATGAGCTTTTGCTCTTCTGTGGAAAAGAAAAAGCAGTTTATAAATCAGAGTTTACAGGCGATTCTTCTGGAGGTGCAGCTGGATCTCAAAAAGTGGGTACTGATCCATCCTTGAGTTTGACATTTTTAGCAAAACCTGCCTGAATGACAGTGGCTCTGATGTCAGGAGTCTCTTCTTTTCGCTTTTATGTCACAATACAAAACATCTGCATTGCTTACAAGACATTATTGTTGCTACAGCTGCTCAAGCGCAGAGAAAATGGTGGACAGTGTACAACTGGCTGAGGGTGGAAATATGCTAATACGGGACAGTCCGTCAGCGGTTGTGGGTGGAGCCTGAGCAGTATGACATCATATTTCTCAGAAAATCAAAATGGCTTGATAGTTGAGACCGTTTACGTGTTTGTGAGGATTAAAAAAGTAAATGAATTTTACATCTGTCTCCTTTAAAACAAATCATACCATCTCCTCTTGCATGATAGTGTGTAGATTAATGTTATACATTGTTTATTATACCATTTTAAATATTTTACGTCATATATTATTAATTTGTTCAATATTATAGTTCTAGTTTCTAAATTATTTACTAGCTTAATATAGCTTTGTAAATGTAAAACTTATTTCATAGCCAACATTATTAGTTCAAGATGCTAGATGGGAATCAATATAAAAGGTGAGATATTCTATTTGACCTCAGGTTGATTTCATGAATTCATGCTTTTAAAATTGGCCTTCATTTTGACTCTGCAATGCTAGATTCATCACTCAACTCTGAGCACAGAAGCTCATCAATTACATTACCAGTCTATTTCAAACACCTCAAGACAGATTGGTCACATTACCTCATATTCCAGAGTAGGCTATATTTATTATTTATGTGTTTGAATTGGACTGCAAAATTTGCATATTAACTCAGAGAAATACATTGTAATCCTTTCTAGATGTCATTATTATGAAGTATATATAGGGTCCTTCCAAACATCTGCAAACGGCCAGTCAAGGGTCTTACATCAACATTGATTTATCAGAGCTGCAGAATTATTGATATTAATCCGAATGCAGCATTATGTGTATCTTTCTCACAGCTCTTCAGCATTCAAAGCTAATGGAAACGAAAGGAACATTATTATGTCTGGTACTTGGATGTTTTGATTTGATCGGAGGTGGTACTTGACCTGAAAAGTTTGGGAGCCGCTGGTGTAGTCAGTATTGGATGGGTAATGATGTAAGCTTCAGCACAATGTCAAAAGACTTTCTCACGCAACTACTGAGAATAGCTGTCATTGTGGGGAAAGAGGATGGGAAAATTGGAAATTTTTGGTCTGCTCACGTCCATCATGACATCTCCCTCATGCAGCACATGAGAGAACAGAGGCGTTTTTTACGCATTCATGCATATACTGTCCAAAACCTGCTGAAGTGTTCTCAAAGTGTTCACCACATTTAGTTTGCTATATTAGGAAAGATAGAGCAGAAATTAGTGTGTTCGGACGCAGCTTGAGACCAAATTGCACACTTTGTGTGATGTTAAATACGCAATACTTCCTGAATGACAAAAGAAACTATTTGAAATTCAGTCTGGCTGTTCAGACAGAGACACATACAAAAAAAAATCAGATTTCCAGGATCAGATTTATAAACATTGCACTTAATTATTTATTTTTTTGTGCAGACTACAAAAAAACAAAACCAATTTGAATGAGACAAACCAAACAAATTGAGTTCTGCCTGTCTGAACAAAGCATGTTTATATGTGTGATGTATGCTGCACCTTGTTTGCATGTATTTCTGTTTTTTCTTGTCTTTGCTTGTGTGTCAATCTCTGCTCAGGTGACGTGATCAGCCTGTAATGGCTCCGTAGAGACACATTCCTTTAGATCCATTAGGATTCTGTCGGTGGAAAGGATGATGAAAGTCTCTCTCTCAGATATTTATGACTGGCCTGGGAGGGCCGCAGTCGCTGCAGCCTTAATTTCACTCTTTTTCTCTTGTTTGCTCTCTAACTTATCACTCGTTTTTCTCAGTCTCTCAAGATTTACCCTTTCCCCTCTTTGTATCTGAATTGTGTCTTTGCCAGTGTTTTCTTTTATCCCTCTTGCTCTCTGCTCTCTGTTTGAATGATAAAGGGGGAAAATATCAAAACCGGATTTTCTTTGCTGTTTTGAAAGAAATCAGTGTAGACATTCTCTAATGTTCTCTAATTTTCACATTACAAAATGTGGCTTTAGAAGCTAATATTTTAGTTAATAGTTTTATTCATATACATTGGACATTAACACATTACTCTTGAGTATTTCACTGTAAATATTGCATACGTTTTATCACACACATATTATAATATACATGTGTGTGTGTCAGTGTAAATGTGTATATGTGATATGAGTAATTTTATTTAACGGTAGCTATATATATATATATATGTATATGTGTATGTGTGTGTGTGTATATATATGTATATGTATGTATGTGTATATGTGTGTATATATATATATATATATATATATATATATATATACATACACACACACACACAACATTTTTGAAATCATAGAAATTTAATCATTCTTGTCACCAATGTCAATATCACAAAAAACTAATATTAGCCTAATTAAAAAAACTCAAGCTAAATAAATATTCAGTAATTAAATAAGAAAAATAAACTAATTACAAGCAATGGGACAAAAAAACAACAACAAAAATTTAAGAAATAAATAAGAAATGCTACATATATTGTATAAAATAATCAAAAGTATAAAAACACTGCATATTCTTCAGTGTGTAAATTAAATATATATTTCTTCTTATTAAATTTACAAAAGTGATTTGATCAAGAGCAGTGAGAAATTGTCTCTCTTTTGCTGTTTGATTAACATGAATGACAGACAGCAGGAATATTAGACTGCTGTCACTTTAAGAGCTGCCCAGATCCAATATACTGTTATACGTGTGTTTTCTTTCTCAGTTGTGTACTTTCACTTAAGACGTAAATTGCTGTGTTTATAAGGATGTATGGAAAGAGGGCATTTTGACACAAGTTTTTTTTTTGTTCTTTATGGAACCATTTAGACAAAAAAGGTTTATCTATGGCATCATGAAGCACCTTTATTTTTAAGAGTGTGTGTGTATTTAACTGTGCAATGCCTAATATGTGTTTATATACAAAGAAAGTGTTTGACAGCATGCTGACATTATAAGAAAATATCAACATTAATATTTTTAACAGTAGTCACTGCACTAGTAATGTAAAAGTAAAAAAATCAAATTACAAGGTCAAACATTTTGGATGTTTAAGCAGGCGTTTTAGCAGGTCATGATTACTGGAAAAGACTTAAAAAGCCACAGACAGATGGAGAGAGAAGTTAAAAAGAGAGGGAAGAGAGAAAGGGAAGCACAAAAATATGTAAGTGAAAGAGGAAAAAAAAACAAAAAAACAAATCTGTCCCCAGCAGATTGGAGAGAGAAAGAAAGAGACATGAGGGAAGGAGTGTGAGACAGGAAGAAAGGAAGGAAACAGAAAACATCTGTGCTAGATGCTCCCAAGGGAAGGTACATCCTCATTTATTGAGGGCATCTCAGCCAGACATAGCACCAGTTCAGCTCACTGAGGTTCATTCAGACACCTCTGTCTGTTCTCATCTCCTCTGAGCAGCTGTTAGCATATAGCTGAGGTTAGGCATGGCTTCTGATGTACTTTGCCACAGAGGTTTTTAACTGGTGGGTCGAAAATCAAAAATAGGTCACAGGTCTATTGTGATGTTAAATGCACATCCTATTTTAGGATAGTATTTATTTTGTGTATATTGAAGGTTATGCATCCAATCATGCTATTTTACTGCAAAATTATGCCACTTGGTAGTGTCCAGTAAAATTCTGCAGTAGTAGTCACAACGTATTAAAGAGGTTCACTTCCAGAACAAAAATTTACAGACTGTTTACTTACCCCATGGCATGTCATTCTTCAGTTGTATGTACTTTTTAACCTTAAATGTTCGTCTTGTTTAGCTCTGCGGGAGCTCTGTATATTCTGGGTCAATACAGTTAAGGTATGTTGAAAAACTCCCATCTCATTTTCTCCTCCAACTTAAAAATTTTCCTACATCGCTGCAGAAATACGTGATCCAGTGTTTACAAAGTGAACACGCAAGGAGGGTTAAACACCCTTAAAAAAAAAACAAAAAAAAAAACGGTAAAACAGCGATGTAGGACGATTTTGAAGTTGGAGAAAATGAGATGGGAGTTTTTCAACATACCATAAATGTCATGAACCGGAATACACAGAGTTCACGCAGAGCTAGACAAGATGAGCGTTTGAGGTTAAAAAGTATATAAATTGTAAATGTTTTTAGAAACTAACTGATCGTTTTGCTAGATAAGACCCTTCTTCCTCGGGCTGGGATCGTTTAGAGCCCTTTGAAGCTGCAAACTGATGATATTTCCTCTGAAGCCCTCCACCTCCCCAGCTCCACCTGTATAGATCTGCTATGGGTTATTATATATGCTTCTTGTGCTGCAGCAGTATGTCTTAAATACTTAGCAGCATATTGGCGTGTGTAGTGGTAACAGCAGGTTTCTGTACTTGCTTAGTAGCAGCAGCATCAATAATGTACAACAACAGCAGTAACCAACAGCAATTCAGCAGTGTAGCAAATCTATTCCACTGAGACCAAACACATTAACATTGTCATATCCATTATCATGCTAAAATCTTCAGAGAGTTGTCACGATAGAGCTGTTGTCAACATTGATAAGAATAATAAATGTTTCCTGAGTACCAAATCAGCATATTAGAATGATTTATGAAGGATCATGTGACACTGAAGACTGGAGTAATGACTGCTGAAAATTCAGCTTTGCCATCACAGGAATAAAATACGTTTAAAATTAAAGCTGCAAGCAGCGTTGAAAGGGCCCTCGCACCCGGGCTCACCGCCACCTTGTGGCTTTAGGAAAACAGAAAATGGTGAGCAGTATGCATTTAAAGTGGTAAATATAGGAGGAATATGTCAGAGTCAATTATATGTGCCAAACTTCCTGCTTTAAGCTGGTGGCACTCTGACTATATCTGAAAATTGGTATGTAGATGTCATCAGACCAGGACTTTTATCAAACATATGAAGTTTGGTGTAGTTTGGACATTGCATGTTTATGTTAGTGTAAAACAAGTCATTTCCTGTTGCCAGCAGATGGCGCTATGATTATAACGTAATATTGGCCTTTAGATGTGTTTAGGCCAGGACTCTTATCAAACGAGAAGTTTGGGGCAGATCGGACATTGTGCGGCTGAGTTACAACAACTTAACAAAATGGCAAAACATTTAATTTTGTCAGGGCACCACGGACACGCCCTTTAACCAAACTCAATATCTTCGCAATTTAACATCGCAAAATCCTTTAGATTAGACTGACCAAATATAATGTTGTTGTCATTATATCTCTAGTAGGAGTTTGTTACAGCGTAAAACGTCACTTCCTGTTGCCAGCAGGTGGTGCTGTGACTATAACTGAATATGCTTATGGGCATGTGTTCAGGAAAGGAAATGTGAATTTTGGTGCAGACTGTACACTGTATGCCTGAATTATTACAACTTCCTGTTTCATGGCGAAACATCAAAACTTGTCAGGCCGCCATGGACACGCCCTTCAACGAAAACTCAGGATCTTTACAATTTAACATCACAAAGGGCTTTAGATTACACTGACCAAATTTGGTGTTGATCTGAAAAAATCTCTCGGAGGAGTTTGTTTAAATACAATGCCTGGAATGCCAAAAACGGCATAAAACTTGCTGAGAAAATTTAAAAAAAGAGACTTCCTGTTGGGTTTCGGACGTCACACCGGGGACTTTTTTTGTAAGTACTGGTGTGTTACATGTGTCTACTGAATTTTGTACATGTATGTAAAACATATCTTGAGGGGCACACTGTTGAAATGTTATAGGTGGCGCTATCAAGCCATTTTGCCACATGCACTTCTAAAACCCATATCAGATGTACATTTTCACCACTTTTGGCATGTGTGCAAAGAGTTTTTGACTATGTTTAGGCCCTCAAAATTGAGATTCATTTCAAAGAAGAAGAAACTGAGCAATTCCAATAGGGTCCTTGCACCACCGGTGCTCGTGCCCTAAATATATTAAAATCTAAAACAGTTCTTTGCATTTGTAACAACATTTTGTTGCTTTTTTTCTGTATTTTTGATTAAATGCAATCTTGGTGAGCAGAAGACACTTCTTTTAAAAGTTTAGTGTACAGTGAGAGAAATGTATATTCTTATGCCATTGGTTTATAGGGTTTCAGAAGTACAGTGTAAGCCAGTTTTTACAGTTTAAGAACTGTTATTTAAATCAGACTATTTTCTTTCTCTCCAGTGTTGCTGAAGTATTGGAGAAACACGGTCTCCAGAAGCCCATCTCGTTCGTGAGGAACAGTCAGAACAGCAAAGAGGAGGCTCACCAACTCATGGTCCGACTCACCCGTCACACAGGACGCAAGTATGACACACTCTCACACACACACACACACAGCCACCTTAGCAATTCCCACAGCTCTTGTGTGCACCTGTCTCACTGTCTGTTGTTTGCTCAGAAACCCTCCTGTGAGTGAGACAGTGTGGAGAAGTTTACTTCAAGATCTCCTGGACATGCAGCAGAATGTTTACACCTGTCTAGAGCCAGAAACTTGCCATCAGGTACTACACATATAATATAATTGAATATAATATTTTTATATTTAATCTTACTGTTGTAAGCTGTACTATGCTATACGTTATGCTCCTTGCTAAAGCGTTTGAGTTCCTGTGATATTTCCACTCTACTTTCCTAACCGTTTCATTCTGCCTCAGCTCTAACATTATCTATCTTCTCATTACCTTCTTTTGTTGCCCACCCTGGTTTCAGCTGTGTTAGCGTACGTCTGTATATCCGTATGTGTGTGTGAAAGAGTCTCAGGCTGCGCATTAGTCTGATGTCGACGGTTGGCTTTGTCTGTTTGCTCTGTAATTTAGCTGCATTCTCTAACGAGGCTGCGTTCCCATCACTATCGATTTCTTCATCGCAATCAAGAGCAGAATAGCCGCGCTGCACTCGCCGTCAGGAGTTCATCCTCAACTCTGCGCTGCTTACCCCCTCAACTAAAAAGAAAAAAACCGTAACAGCAATGACAAAAGAGAATTATCCTTCAACCTCTACTGAGTTGGAATTGCTCTTACCCAGTTCCTGTCAGTACGGTCTCCTGTATTTTTCTCCAAGCTACTGAAAGACGATCCCAGACGAACAGTAAATTGAAAGTTCTGTGAGGAAAATGAAAGAACTTGGATGTAGTTTTATGGAATTGACATTCTCACCATTTCCCCTCTGCGTCTGGGTCCATTTGATAGAGTGCAGCAGAGTTGCTTTGAAATCTCTCCGATAGCTAAACAGCTAATGAACTTACACAAACCTCAGCAACCAGCTCTAAACTCTGCCTCACTTCTGTGGGTGTGCATTAGGAATGGCTCATTGGCTCGCAGACCGAGCAGGGGCGGATATTTCATTTGTGCGGTGTTGGGAGTTAACCGTGTTATGGTTATAGGTGCAATGTGCACTGCGGATATTGGATTCTCTAATGCAGACAGATTAAAGCACTTGCAGATTATATTTCTAAAGACCATATGAAACTCCAAGGGCCACGGTTAATGACATTCAGGTTTTGCAGCACACGCATAAACACACGGTGGGGGGGAGATAAGAACAGTTGATTTTTGAGTTCTCTCAGCAACGTCTTAATATCTGCCCTCAGTTATTCTACTTTGTTTAGCTGACTTTAATTTGATTGTTTAATTAATTGACCGTTTCGCAAACAGCTTGATTGACAGGCAATCTGACCAATCATAACGCCGAATCCACCATTCTGTCCGACGAAAAAATCAGACGGGAGAGTAGATTAACTTTGGTGGACTTAGATATTCCACGGTTGAAATAAAATACGTTCTGATGTTCATACATGTGAATTTTTTATGTCATTTTTTTTTTTGTGCTTTAAGTAAAGAAGAAAAGACGATCAGTTCACGTGTCATTTATCTAATAAGGCAATAAATACACTGATCTGTTGTGACACAAAGAGCCACAAACGATATTTATTGTTTGAATTTCTTACAACTTGGCTAAGAGTGTGAAATTCTAGTGGTATCGGAACTATAATTGTTTCACCATTTGTATCACTCAGTATTTCTTACAGCGAATGTCATTGCAGACTCCCCGAATCCACTATAATTTTATAAATAGTGCTGTTTTTGTGTCACAGTATGTTGTTTTAAGAGATGCACTGGTTGCAAATTCTTGGCTGATTCTGATTTCCTTTGTTTTTGTAAATTTGTTTTTGTAATTAATTGCCGGTTCTAATTTTCTTTCCAAGAACTATAATTGACAGCATATACAAACTAAAATCTATATACTTTTTTCAATGCGGAAAAATTGTTTACATAATAAAATAACGTATTATATATTGCAATTCCCCCAAACAACAGTTACAAAATGTTCTCTCACTTAAACAACTTTCAAAATAAAGTGCTCTGTGACTGCAATAGCAGGTGGAAATAACAATTAACAGCAACTGTTATATAAAGTTGCTGTATATAACAAAACAGATGTGTTTTCCCACTGTTTAGAAACAGCATTTTTTTTCTTCTTACCTTATTAAATGTGTCATCTTTCACATCAGATTCTTTGTATCAGTTACTTAAGTTAGAATAATAAGAAACTGTAGAGTTGTTACCGTTCAAGTTAAATCATTATCAATAATCTTTATATAATAAGAAACTGTAGAGATGTTACCGTTCAAATTAAATCAGTATCAACAATCTCCATCTTTCCACTTCAGTGGAAACAGAAGCTGCATCTGAAGTGACATTAGATGTATTTACATTTAATATATTTGATGAAGCTGAGGTGCCATAAATGCATTTACACCGCAAAATTTCAAATGCATAAATAATTAGGGCTGGCAAACAATTAATCGTGATTAATCGCATACAGAATAAAAGTTTGAGTTTGCCTAATATATGTGTGTGTAATTATTCTGTATATATAAATACACACAATTTAATGTATATATTTAAGAGAAATATGTTATGTACAAAATATTTTTATTTATATATAATATAAATTCTATAAAAATTATAATAAATACATATACTTGTAATTATTTCTTAAATATATACATGAAAGTGCTTGTATTTATATATACATAATAATTACACACAGTATACACACATATATTAGGCAAATATATGTGTGTATGCGATTAATCGTGATTAATCATTTGCCAGCCCTATAAATAATTTTATGAGATTAATGTTGTAAATATTTTTAAACAGACAAATAAGAAATGATGGGAAAAAATGCAGTGATATTTTTAGATGTGACCCTGGACAACAAAACCAGTCTTTAGCAATAGCCAAAAATACATTGTATGGGTCAAAATTATCGATTTTTTTCTTATGCCAAAAATCATTAGGATATTAAGTAAAGATATTTTGTAAATTTCCTACAGTAAATATATCTCAACTTAATTTTTGATTAGTAATATGCATGGCAAAAAACTTCATTTGGACAACTTTAAAGGCGATTTTTCTCAATATTTAGATTTTTGCACCCTCAGATTCCAGATTTTCAAATAGTTGTATCTCAGCCAAATATTGTCCTATCCTAACAAACCAAACATCAGTGGAAAGCTTATTTATTTATTTATTTATTTATTTATTTATTTAGCTTTTTTATCAGTTAAAAAAACCTGACCCTTCTAACTGGTTTTGTGGTTCCAAGTCACAAATAGGAAACCAAACCACCAGTAGGTGGCGGCAAATGACTGTTTAAATGAGTAAGTTATTTAGTCATTCATTCAAACGATTCGTTCAAACTGCTGATTTATTCAGAAATGAGGCAAGTAACTGTCTTTTATGAATGGGTTACTGAATCATTGACTCTTTAATTCAAAAACATGAATTCATTAAGTAACAAACACAGATGTGTTACGTGGAGACACACAACAGTTCTGCTGTGGCTTTGCTTGGAACTACTTTAGTCAATACAATTTAGCAAAAACAGTCAATATTGTATCTATCCCCCTTGTCATCCAAGACGGTCATATCTTTCTTTCTTCATTCGCAAAGTTTCGTGAGGAAAACATTTCAGCATTCAGCATATGGTGCCCCGATTTTGAACTTTTTCTAAAATGCAGTTAAAATGCGGCTTCAAACGATCCCAAATGCAGTTGTAAACGATCCCAGCCGAGAAAGAAGGGTTTTACCTAGCTTAACGATCGGTTATTTAAATAAAAATAATACAATTTATATACTTTTTAATGCCAAATGCTCGCCTTGTCTTACTCTGCCTGGACTGTTTTTGTTCCGGTTCATGACAGTTAGGGTATGTCGAAAAACTCCCATCTCATGTTCTCCCTCAACTTCAAAATCGTCCTACATCGCTGTTTTGCCTTTTTTGTTAAGGGTGTTTGATCTTCTTTGCATGTTCACTTTGCAAAGACTGGGTCGGTACTTCTGCAGCGATGTAGGATGATTTTTGAAGTTGAGGGAGAAAATACGATTGGAGTTTTTTGACATACCCTAACTGTCTTGAGTCACAATACACAGAGTTCAGGAAGAGTAAAGACAAGACGAGCGTTTGAGATTAAAAAGTATTTAAATCGTATTTTCTTAAATGAAAATAACCAATCGTTTCGCTAGATAAGACACCTCTTTCTCAGCTGGGATCGTTTACAACTGCATTTGTGATCGTTTGTGATTGAACTACTATTGTATAAAATGAGTCTTACATTGCAGTCGTGTTGATATACGGGGAAACTTTGTGCGATGTTGCTTACCGAAATCATATATTAGAATTTTTTTCCCCCCACCGCACTATGCACCTATAACTTTCTGTGAGTGCTGTTGCGCTCGTTTGTTTTGATTTCTGCACGAAAGCCTCAATAAATTCATTATTAGTTGCCGTAATGTGACGTTAAAACGGACCGGCTCCGAATTGGCAGACTGACCAGATGGTCGGTCGGTGCAAGTTTTACCAGGTCTGTGCGTGTAAAAAGTGGGCGGGCAATATGCTAATGTTTCAAGTTGACATCAACATGAAACAGCTTGGGATTCGTTTTAAAAATGACTCATTTTCTTTTGAGAGACAGTAACTTTATACAAGGTGCACTTTCAGATTTAAAGGTTTGCAGGATGTTTTCATTCACTTTGTTACACACTGCATGAAAGGCAATTTTCAAAAATCCATAATGGGGCTCTTTAAGGGCTTACTGCCTTTATAGTTTTTTTTTTTTTTTTAATTTATTTGATGTTATATCGTTATATTCTCTGTTATTGAGCGTAAGCGTCTGCTTCCTAAAGTAAAAAGTCTTTTCATTTTCTCCACTGAGGATTTGGTGCTCATCAATAAATTATAAATCATTAAATGTAAAAAAAGAGTGGTATTTTACCTCAGGAACCCTAGTTGTACCCTATAGCAGTGACAAATAACATCATTTAAGTATAAAGATGAGCTTTTTAGACATCATCATAAAACAAAAAATGGATAGTGTGTTTTGTGTGAAGAACAGCAGGAATCAAAAGAGAATTAGATCTATTATTTATTAATGCTTATTCTTTGGATTTTATGATGTTTTAATGAGGGAACTTTGGTTCAGTTTGACGAATACACAAATAGGCCTAAGTGCACAAAACGCTGATGTCTTACTCTGCCTAAATGTAGCTGACGGCAACGCTGAAATTACCCAGAACAGCACAGCTGTTGCTCAGAGATGCTCGTGAGATTGTGTTGTCATTGAAAGAGCAGTTTTTGATATTTCTTCTGCAGTGATTCTGTCTCGCCGGCAATTGACTAAAGACAGGTGATTAATTGCCACACCTGAACGTGCTCTTCCCATGGGTCTCCGCTACACGGCACTGATCTCTTTCTCTCTCTTTTTCTGCCAATCTCTGTCGCTCGTCCATGCAGGTGTTTGTGGAGAGTTTGCTATGTTCGGGACGAGAGGAAAACGTCCGTCTGGCAGGGCAGCTGATGCACTGCAGCGCCGTGTCAGAGGACACTCCGGTCAGCGTTTCGTTCCGTGGTAAAGCTCACGCCCGTGTGTCGTATAGCCGCAGCGTGGAGCTGGTTCTGGCTGCAGCCTGTGAATACTTCAACTCTTCGGCGACCCTCAGTGATCCCTGCATGAACCTGGCACGGTATGATGTCCCATGATCCTCTAATTTATTTAGTTGTGTGTAATATCAGTCTGTCTGAACCAGCAAAAACAGCACAAAATAATGTTCATCTTCATAATTAAGATTTTTCCAGTCACATTTACCAGTGTGAGGTAATAGGAGCGTTGGAGACTTCACTAGTTCTCAAACCTCTTTGAACAGTCAAATTTACTGTTAACGACAGATGAAAATTGATCTTTTTTTGTGAACAATGACTTAAATGCCTGGTTTGCTTTTCTATACAAACACTACATTTTTGTTGAACTATTTGTTTCATATTTCTCGTTTTCATATTTCATAAAGCAGTGTAATTTTTTTCTTTATTTTTGGGATATTATTATTATTATTTAACTGTAATGATAATTTTATAATAATAATGAATAACACATTTGTAATTAAAATAGTGTACTATTAATTATAGTAATTGTAATAAAAAAGTTTACAATTTTAATCGTACAAATTGAATCTTGATATGAAAAATTATATTTTAAATGTAAAATGTAAAAATAAAATGTATTATTATTTAAATTTAAAAATATTTTTTTAATATTAAATATTTTTTTTATTAAAATACTGTACTGTATATAATATAACAACAGCTATATTATTTACCTTTAATAATAATTTAAATTAATAATATTTTTTATTAAAATGCTGCAATTTTCATTAAAATAATTATAATAAATAAATTGAACATTATAACAACAACATGTTGTGAAATGAATCTAAATGAATAAAAAGCTATTATTTTGTATAATTAAAATGTTATTTTTGTTGTTGTTGTTGTTGTTATTATTATTATTATTATTATTATTATTATTATAACCTTTAATTACAACTTAATTAAATAATAAACAATTCTTTTTATTTAAAATACTGTACCTTTCATTATAAGAAGTATAATGAATAAAATGAATAATATATAAATATATCAACAACAACCCTGTTATTTACCTTTAAAAATAATTTAATTAAATAATAAAAAAAGTATTTAATTAAATTAAAATAACTGTACTTTTCATTATAATAGTTATAAATAAAATGAATAATATAACAACAGCTATATTATTTACCTTTAATAATAATTTAAATTAATAATATTTTTTATTAAAATGCTGCAATTTTCATTAAAATAATTATAATAAATAAATTGAACATTATAACAACAACATGTTGTGAAATGAATCTAAATGAATAAAAAGCTATTATTTTGTATAATTAAAATGTTGTTATTTTTGTTGCTGTTGTTGTTGTTATTATTATTATTATTATTATTATTATTATAACCTTTAATTACAACTTAATTAAATAATAAACAATTCTTTTTATTTAAAATACTGTACCTTTCATTATAAGAAGTATAATGAATAAAATGAATAATATATAAATATATCAACAACAACCCTGTTATTTACCTTTAAAAATAATTTAATTAAATAATAAAAAAAAGTATTTAATTAAATTAAAATAACTGTACTTTTCATTATAATAGTTATAAATAAAATGAATAATATAACAACAACAATATTTTAATTTATTTTAATATTTATTTATTGTTGTTGTTGTTGTTGTTACCTTTAATAATATTATTAAACGATTATTATTATTAGTAGTAGTAGTAGTAGTAGTAGTAGTAGTAACCTTTAATAATTTAATTAAATAATTATTTTTAATTAAAATAACTGTACTTTTCATTATAATAATTATAATAAATAGAATGATTAATATAACAACAGCTAATTTTAATCATACAAAATGAATATTGCAATATCCCAAAATAAATATGATGATATTTCTGTATAATTAAAATGTTGTTGTTGTTGTTGTTGTTATTATTATTATTTTTATTACATTGTTATATTATTTTTTATTTTATTACAATTATTATTATAATTATAATTATTAATAATAATATCTCAAAATAAATTAATAAAGTGACATGTATTTATTTATTTATTTATATATTTTTAAACTTTTATTTAATTATTCAATTATTAATTATATACAGATATAGCAGCGTAATAAAGACCTAGTTACAGTAATACATAAATTAACAACTGCTAATATTGTGTTCCTGTATTTTATCATACTTGCAAGTATTAATTAAATTAATAAATACAACTTTTTAATTATTATGCAAATTTTAAAATTTTAAAGCAGGCCTCACTAATTTATTGGAATAACCACTGGAATAATGTAATTGAGCATGGGTACTTGCGTCAAGAAACATGAGCTGACAAGGGGCACAGGGGGTCGAATCAAACTCTTGTTCGGATCAAGCAATCAAACAACGAGTGAAGATAGCCTGAAACTACCTCTTCAAACCCTGCAGTTGTGTGAGAAGTTTATGATGAAAGAGGAAGAAACCCCGCAGGATTCAAACAGTCCAACGTCATTTTGGTCTCCTGCTTGTGTTATGAGTCCAGCCCTTTACAATGCCTATTATTGGCGTAATTAGCTGCCATAATGAGAGATCGACTCCATCAGAGACAGACAGTCGGTCACTCACTTCCGCCCTGCAGCTCTAGGTTAATGTGTTTCCAGTCTCTCTGTCTGTCTGTCTATTTTTGTTGTGTTGGACTAGAGCGCTAAGGGTGACAGACTGCGGCCCCTGAGCGATGGGCAGCGTTGCAAAGTGGGTCAGTAATTAGGCCGTCGTCTGTTCACGGGCTGGAAGCCGGACGGCACGCCACTCCATATGCATTCACACGCACCTCACATCACTGTCATTCTCTCGCTCACACATGCCACTGACAGACACGAAACGTCGATGGACAGTAATTATGAGCTTAATGTTTAAATTATAGCACTTTTGCCTCCACTGAGATTGTGAAAGATTGAAAACAAAATGGTGGGAGAATGTGAACGTGTCAGTGAAAGATTTTGAGAGAAACTAGGACTGGAAAGAGAATGACTGATTTCCTCTTCATCGAAAGAATCTGTAGTTTTGGAGTCAGGAGTTCAGAAAGAATTTTAGCGGTTCTTACTAAGGCTGTTTAAAGGGATAGTTCATCCAAAAATAAAAGTTGTCATCATTTAATCATCATTTGCTAGTCGTTCCAAAACCATAAGACTTTCGTTCATCCTTGAAGCGTAAACGAAGATGTTTTTAATGAAACCTGAGAGATTTCTGCCCCTCCATTAAAAGACCATTCTACCTCGTCCAAAAGTTTATAAAAAGATCATAAAAAAATCCATATGAATCGACTGGTTTAAGTCTTCTAAAGAGATATGATCACTAATGTAGGCCTTTATTCATATACTGTATAAACATTGATCAACGCACAAAGAAAGAGTAAATCAAATATGGTAAACGGAAGCTCAACCATACTTGCTTAATAGGCAAAAACAAACCTCATTGGGTCTCTACATGAAGCAAACATGTTTTATCTTCCATTTACTATATTTGATACACTGTAGTGGTGTTTTATTACTTCTAAAAATGATCATACGAAGGAGGGCAATTAAAAGCCATCTAATTTAAACTCTTGGACCTCCATAGAAACAATAGACTGTAAACGGCACGTTTTTTAACCTTAGATCACTACTGAACAATTTGTTGTCGGACGCCCACTTTAGCATAATGCTGTTGTTTTTCGCATGGCACTTTCTTAAAAAAATTAGATTTTTATTGTGATGTATTGACTGTGTTGAGTTAGGCCGTGTACTTTTAAATACATCCAACTTTGTAAAGAGGTTAAGAACAGAAACATCTGTTATGGATTTTCAAACTAGGTTAAAATGCAAAGTAAGTTCCAAAAAACCGACAGAATGCTAAAGATGCCCTAGATCTCTCTTCTGTTCCTGTCTAACTGTCCCTTTCTCGCTCTTCTTTTGAACACTGAAATAAATCATATATGTGTGTGTGTGTGTCTAAATGGTCAGGGGTGTTTCCTCTGAGGAGGCAAGGGAGGCAGTGCTTCTAAATATTGGGTGAGAAGAAAATTTGTAGTATAAAAATAAAAAAACCCCAATATTACAAAATATAACATTAAAAAGTGTATAAATCACTTGATTTTCTAAAGAAACATTGTCCAACAGTCTCTCTCCTCCCCTGAGCCCATTGAGTTTTAACAGACCTCCTAAAGCGTGTGGTGGGTTTGGTGGAGGGGGTAATTGAGAATGAATGGTGGAAAGTCATGTGGGAGGGGGCAGTGCCTCTATTGCAATATGATTGGATATGACTGGTTGTGTTCGGCTGTGATTGGTTCATGAGATAAATCCCGCCTCACACGTTCGTGAATCAGCAATATAATGGTGTTAATGTGAAGACTAAGTAAAAAAAGTAAACAACTCACACCCTTAGATATAACCACTTTGTTACAACAAAATAAATGACATGAAAACATGATCTGTAAGAGTTTTTAGTGAGTGATCAGCTTGGTGAAATTTAAAGTAAATAGACGTGTCAGTGACCAGGATTTACTGAGCTTTGATTACTGATGATCTGCAAAATTCAAAAATAGTTAACTATGAAAAAGAATAGCTGAACATAAGTTCACAAATAAAAAAATATTGTTTAAACTGAGTTGAGTTATTGAGTTATTATTTTGGAATGCTTAAAAACACTAACTTAATGAGCTTCATACTTGGCTTTAATAAATAGAAAATTGATTACATTGTTAATGTAAAATAGAGTTTTTTTATTCTGATAGTGTAAGTAATGTTTACTTTCCACACATACTACTTGCAAACTAGATGCAGGGTTTTATTAAAATAAAAATTACCATGAGAACCCAAAAATACATTCAAGAAACTATAAAATCTCCATCTTTTTGGCTTATTAGCAATGCTAAATGTGTCTGTGTTGAATTCCAAAGAGACATTTTTTTTCAAATGTCAAGATGAAGTGCTGTGTCTTGGCCTTGAAAAACAGGCATCCCGTGTGCAATCCTGAGAGAGCGAGTGCTTAAGTCGTCGTCACATACGGACACTTCTTGCCAAACAAAACCCAAGAAAAACACTTGTAATTATTAGCTTACTGAGGCTAATCAGAGGCCTTCATTACAAAGACCGTTTTAGCCCCAGGAAGCAGAGGGCTGTGGAATGGGTGTTTAGAGCGGTTGTTTCATGTTGAATGGGTTTTACAGGGATTTTGGAGATAGCTGGTGCTTTCACGTACATTTTAATAGTAACGCAGTTGTCTTGGAAACTGCTTGAAACCATTTGGGCTGCTCTGACACGCTGGGCAGAGTTGTTTTAAAGTGGAGCGATGTGGTAAAAGAACATGAGGGTTTTCATCTGTCTGTGCTTCAGAAATCAGGTAGGATTGTGATGTGGTGAATTGATGATGATGATGATGATGATGATGATGATGCTGGTGGTGGTTTTCCTGGTTCCTGAGGCCTTTCGTTGACTCCTGATCTTATAAGTCTAAAATCATCAAAAGATGATTCAAAAGAAATATCAAAGATATTTCACTCTAAAAATTAAGAATTTAAAGAAAATTAATAATATTAATATTTAAAGGGATAATTCGCCCCCAGATTACCCCATGATTTACTTACCCTCCAGCCATCCTAGGTGTATATGACTTTCTTCTTTCAGACAAATATAATCAGAGTTATTAAAAAAATGTCCTGGCTCTTTCCAAGCTTTATAATGGCAGTAAATGGCTGTTGGTATTTTGAAGTCCAATAAAGTGCATCCATCCATCATAAAAAGTGCTCCACACAGCTCCAGGGGGTTAATAAAGGCCTTCTAAAGCGATTTGATGCGTTTTTGTGAGAAAAATATCCATATTCAAAACTCTAAGATGTAATCTCTAGGATGTACATGAATTAGAAGTACAAAAACAAGGATTTGTAAAGAAAAATGTTGGAGAATTTCGATATAAGCTATGAGGAGACTGGTTTTCCTTTGCTGTAAACAAACTTGGTTCTCGATTCCTCATCCTCATCTTATGTCATCTGCTAGAATGCCACTCTTTCGTGAACATGTGTACGACAGTTAGCAGAAACTAGAGATTCCGGTTTAGTACGTTTTAAGAATAGATATTTTTCTTACGCAAACGCATTGATTCACTTCAGAAGGCCTTTATGATATTCAGAAGCACTTTTATGATGGATGGATGCCCAACTATATTGGGCTTTAAAATCTCAACAGCCATTCACTGCCATTATAAAGCTTGAAAGAGCCAGGACATTTATTAATTTAAAGGAGAGGGAAACCATTTTTTTGAGGAAAACATTTCAGGATTTTTCTGCATAAAATGGACAGGTATGGTGCCCCAATTTTGAACTTTCAAAATTAAATTAAATGCGGCTTCAAATGATCCCAACCGAGGAAGAAGAGTCTTATTTAGTGAAACGATCGGTTATTTTCATGAAGATAGTACAATTTATATACTTTTTAATGTCATACGCTCGTCTTGTCTCACTATGCCTGAACATTTTTTTTGTATGTGGAAAAACTCCAATCTCATGTTCTCCCTCAACTTCAAAATTGTCTCATATACTAATATTACTAGTCTAATATAGTTAAAAGTCATTGCAGAAAGAGTTTAACTTTAATCATTACTCGATGCCACTCAGCTTGATATTTCGTATTTAATGCACTGACATTAAGTGTGGCTTCGGTCTCCAAATATTTTTTGAGCCCAACTTTTTTCCTATCAGCATTTGCCTGCGTGCGTTGCATGTTAATTTTACCCTGGGGAAATGCTGTTTGATTAATAAGTGTGCAGTCATTTAGCTGACACTTTCAAATAAGGCTTTTCATGTTGCACTTATGTGCATCCACAGAACACGTAGGTGACTTACTCAAGGTCACTGGTGATAGTTTTAAACTACAACCTTGCGGTTGCTCACCCCATATCACTAAGTCACACCACTATGATTAATACGTTGTGTACAGTATTCATAGGAAACTGCTGCCTAAGCTCCTTAAACTGTTTGAAGGGTAGCATAATTTTTTTTTATATTGGCCAGTAGTTGTACGACCCACAGTAAATCTTATGCAAAGCGGAGCTGGAAACAGTCTTCTGGGTCCGATTGCGGTGTCACTGAAAATAACTGCCATGTAAAACTCACAGATTGTAGAGGAAACTACTTGAAAAAATACTGCTGCATTTTGTTTTTGTTGTTGTTTTTTTCCTCAAGCTCTTAAATTGAATTATTATTTCTGCTCTGCTTTCTCTGTCGCTACTGGCTTGGCTCAAAAGTGCACCACTAGCTTCCCTGAGTCCAGCTGTCTCGGCCAAACTATATTGGAAAGTGACAGCCGAGCTGGCCCGGGATCTGTGCTTTTATTTGTTTTTTGGTCTGTCCCCGTTGTCCTATGAAGCACATTTATAGCAGCACAGATGTGGAGCAGGCGCAGGCCTCTGCAAGCCTCTGATAACAGTATAAAAGCGACGTGATGTCAGAGTCTCAGTCTGTAATTAAGAAATAAGAAAACTCATTTGAAGGAATGGCTGCTGCTTTTTCAGTTTTCGATTTAAAGGAACAGTTCAATGAAAAAAATGTTGTTCCAGACCAGTATGAAATTCTTTCTTCTGTGGAACACAAAAGAAGTTTTTTTTATTTTCAGAAAAGAAGTTTTGGTTGAACTGTACGTAGGGCTGTCAAACGATTAATCGCAATTAATCGCATACAAAGTAAATGTTTGAGTTTGCCTAATAAATGTGTGTGTACTGTAATTATTATGTATATATAAATGCACACAAATTATATACATGAATGTGTTTGTATTGTGGCGGGAGGAGTAAACGACAGACACAGTGGGCGTGACGTCAGGCCTTGGAGAGGCTTTTATTAAACATAAAAGAACCAAGAGTGTACAAAAAAGGGGAATAATGTGTCCAAAATAAACAGGGGATCTGGTGTCCTCATCGTGCTGGGCGTTCCGTGAAGGAGGGGCAGTGTTTGAAAGGGAAGGGTTTAGGTAAGGGGCGGAGTCTGGCGGCTGCACACACTCCCCTTTAGGTCCATGGCTCTAGGGGTGGCGGCTTCCTTCAGCGGCTACGTCTTCCTTGGCTCACGCCACTTCTGGGGGATTCAACGGCCCGGCATCCTTGCCCGTCAGCTGTTTAGTGGGTGCGTTACTTGTCTGGACCACGGGTCCGGCAGCTCGTTGCTTCGGCAGCCCTTCATTCCCTCAACGTTTCCTTCATGGACCCACAAGGACACCAGCATGCATGCACGGGGAAGAGACTGGTCTCCCGAGGAGAGGCACGCTCGGCACTTCAACAGCGGCGTTGAGGATGCTTCATTGACGTCAGGTGTGCCTCATCATGTGCTGCCAGACCTGGCTGTTTTGGTGCCCCTCCTCTCTCGCACACCCACTCCCGTCAGGAGCCTGATGAAGGGTGGCGATTAAGGGACGGGGAGATGCTGATAAGTAGGGCGAGGCAGCCGACTCGTCACATCCACCCCTCCAAGCTACATCCCCGTCATCAGGCCGCCGCGCACACGGGAGTGCTACCTTCTTCAGCCAGGCTCCAGCGGTCGGATTGGGCGAGGATTCCTCTCCGGGCAACTCCCTCTCGCAACGCACCGGAACAGGGAAAGAGAAACTGGGATTTAGTCGACAGCCTCAAACAACCGCAGGGTAAGTGATACTAAATGAGACAAAAACACTTACCCCTTTAGCGGCTGGGAGGCCATCTCTGTCGTTTCTCCGTCCAAGTCAGGATTTTCACCAACTTCTTTTGCGAGCGAGAGGGGATGACGTCATCAAGTGTTGCCCAACTGTGCTGTCTAGGCTCCGCGTTGCCCGCATTCTCCACCAGTGTGGCGGGAGGAGCAAACGTCAGACACAGTGGGTGTGATATCAGGCCTTGGAGAGGCTTTTATTACACTTAAAATAACCAAAAGTGTCCAAAAAGGGGGAATAAAGTGTCCAAAATAAACAGGGGATCTTGTGTCCTCGTCGTGCTGGGGGTTCCATGAAGGAGGGGCATTGTTCGAAAGGGAAGGGTCCAGGTAAGGGGTGTAGTCCGGTGGCCACACGCGCTGCCCTCTCAGGTCCGCGGCTCTAGGGGCGTGACATGCCCCTTTGTCAACTGTGATGCCTGGTTACTGGTTTAAACTTGGTCAAAGATTTTTGGGTCAGCACACCTTAATAAACAATTGTTTGCCAATATAGTTTAGAATACAATGAATTTAGGCCCAGAATATGCAGAGCTGTAATAGCTGCTAATGGTGGATATTTTGATGAATCAAAAATGTAATTTTTTTCTATGTATAAACTGTTCATGTAATAAAATATTTTTGTAGTTTGTGTTGTCCCTTATCAGTGCAAAATTATCACAAATTAAAAAGGATTCAAGCCAATATTGTCCAAAACCCCACTTTTCTTGGGCGTTTCCAAACTTTTGGAGGGCAGTGTATATTAGGCAAACTCAAACTTTTATTTTGTATGTGATTAATCGCGATTAATCCTTTGACAGCCATAACTGTATGTTAAATTTTACATCTTGAATCTTCTGTATACTAATTTGTGTGTCCATTAGGTCATGTCTACTGTTGATCACGGATTGTCCTTCTCTCGTCCAAGAGGAATTGGATCTCATCAGCGCCCTCTCTCGGCTGGAGCAGTTTGGTGTAAAGGTTCTTCCCTTACAAGGTAACGCAGCACTAAGCTATTACTACTGTTTGAAAATATGTTCTTCTTCCATTTTCTTCAGGAGATTGGTGCTCTAGCTGATTAAATCGACTAGATCAAATCCACCAACAACAATAATAATAATAATAAATATTTTTGAGCAGTAAATTAGAATATAAGAATGATTTCTGAAAGATGATGTGACTGGAGTAATGATGTTAAAAAATCAAATTTAAAATTCACAGGAATAAATTACATTTTAAAATATTTTCAAATAGAAAACATTTATTTTACATGGTAAAAATATTTCACAATTTTACCATGTTTGCTGTACTTTGAATCAAATAAATGCAGGTTTGGTGAGCAGAAAAAACATTTTTTTCATGTTAAGAGGAAGTGGAGTTATATATTTTTCCCCATTATGGTTCGTGCTGTGAAAAATGAAGAGTGTATTAATGATCAGTTACAGACATAAGAGACTGTACACATCACAACTTGTTTCACTACTTCTTTATTGTTGGTCTGTATACACATAAAATGAACATATCTGTCTGTTGCACCATGACTTTCTTTTTTTTTTTTTTCTCCCACAGAGTTTTAAATTTTAAGTCAACTTTAAAAAAAACATGTTGTTATATATTGTGTTCTGTGCAGCTGTTTTTTGTTCTGTGTGGAAGCCTCTTAATTAAAACTTGCTTTTTCGTGATAGTACTAACACACTCAACTGTCCTCGAGCTTTTCTACGCTCATTTTCGTTTTAAGGTTTCTGCTAGTTACTTTGTTGATGTTACGAATTAGATATTATAATGGTAAAACCAATATTAATGTTCAAAATGGAACATCTAAAGCAGACAGCCATCTATTGTTAATCTGTTGTTGTCAGCGAAGCACAGTGAGGTGGTAGAGACAAAACCAAGGTGTCATTGATAATACAACACAAGTGAAAAGTGAAGTAAAAGTACACGCATTTCCAAAAAAGGAAGGCCTCTTTAGCCCCATGTGTCTCTCCCAGTGTCCTTTTGAAGAAGTGAAGAAACTGTTTTGTCTAGTCAAGGCAAGACCAGGAGCAACTCAACTCTCCTTCCTAAACTTATAAAGGAAGTCTGAATACATCAAGTGGAAACTCTCCTTGAGCTCATTCGCTCCTCGTGACTCGAGTGACCCCTCGGCTGTTCCCGCGCTCCAGTCTTTTTCCTAGCAGGTGAAGTTACACATCCTACTCTCAGCCAACAGGGAGCTGTAGCCTGCCTCAAAGCTCGACTTACTGCTTATTTTATCTACTTATTTCCCACCTTCTCCTCCAATTTGTTTAAATCTGCACTTTTCAACTTTACAAGTAGATAAGTGAGAGATAAAGAAGCAAAAGCTAAATTGTAATCAGTGACACTTACGTTCAAGCAAACACAAACCTCTTGGCACCTCACACAGATGCACGGCTGTTTTTGGAAGCAGGTTAATGGCTTTGGCAGGTGCTGCTGATGGCTGGCTGGTCTGTGTGCGGTTCAGGTGCTGCCCCCGTGGTGTCTCCTCAGAAGATGGAGCTGTCCGCCCCCCCGCAGGCCTGTGACTCGCGGCCCGCTCGGCCCCCTGCCTGCTTCAGGCCAGGGTGACCTCCAGCACAGACCACTTCCAGCTCAATAGTTTAAACTGTGCTCAGTCAGACAGCTGAGATGTGCTTTGTGTCCATCCAATTACCACACATCACAAGTACTTGCCTGTTATGACAGGAAGTGTGGAGAATGCATGCAGTGAATTACATGTTGTTTCATATTTTCTTTAGTTTAGATTGTGCTTTGTTTTAAAGAGGACATCTGTTGCCCATTTTCCTCAAGTTGGTATGATTCTTTAGGGTCTTCATGAGATGTCTGTAACATACTTTGGTTCAAATTCCACAAGGGTGTGTAAAACAACACGACTCTTTAAATGCTAATGAACTCCGCTTACCCCGCCCATCCTCTTCCGCTTTTTCCGTTTTGTGTATTCGGTAGCGCATTGCCATCAAAAACAAAACAAATCCGCTGCATCTACTTTTATGTTCACTTTTTAAACTAACAAAACACCTGCACTGCTTACGAGACATTGTTGCTATAGCTGTTCGAGCACGAAGAAAATCATGGACACGCGTACAACTAGAAATGGAAATATACTAATACGGGACAGACCATAAGTGGTCGTGAGCAGGGCGTGAGCAATATGACATCATACTGCTTAGAAAACTTAAGTCAATGTGTTTATGTATAAATATATCAGGGTTCGTACAAGGTGCTAAAAGTGCTTGAGGTAACTGAGTTTGACTTTTTGAAATTTAAGGCCTGGAAAACCCATGAAAAAGAGGTACTTGAAAAGTGCTTGATTTATTGAAAGACCGTGTATCCATGAAATAAGTATTCATATTTTTTTTTAAAAAACACATCTTTTCATGCAAAATTCATGGAATTAAAAACATTGTTTTTTTGTGCCTATTTCATGCTAAAAGAGAAACCAATTGAGTGAGTCATTTAAGCTGGAACTGCTCCGATTTATTCAAACTCGTGACTTCTTTTCATTTCAAGTGATTCACTAGGAAAAGTCAGATCAAATTAAAAGAGCCATCATTTGCAAATCATTTGATGTAGATCAGGACTTCTGAGCTGGTTCGCGAATCATTTGACTCAGATCCGAACTTTGCGTATTGCAAATTAATTGATTTAGATTACAACCTCAAGTCGCGTATCATGAATCATTTGATTTAGATCGGAACTTCAGAGCTGGTTCGTGAATCATTTGATTTAGATCAGGACTTCGGAGTTGGTTCGCGACTCATTTGATTTAGATCGGAACTTCGGAGCTGGTTTGCGAATCATTTGATTTAGATTGGAACTTCGGAGCGTGTTCGTGAATCATTTGATTTAGATCAGGACATCGGAGCTGGTTTGCGACTCATTTGATTTGGATTGGAACTTCTGAGCTATTTTGTGACTCATTTGATTTAGGTCAGAACTTCGAAGCTGGTTCGCAAATCATTTGATTTAGATCAGGACTTCAGAGCTGGTTCGTGAATCATTTGATTTAGATCAGGACTTCGGAGCTGGTTTGCGACTCATTTGATTTAGATGGTAACTTCGGAGCTGGTTTGCGAATCATTTGATTTAGATCAGAACTTCGAAGCTGGTTCGCAAATCATTTGATTTAGATCAGGACTTTGGAGCTGGTTCGTGAATCATTTGACTCAGATCAGAACTTTGCATATTGCAAATAAGTTGATTTAGATTAGGTCTTCGGAGTGGGTTCGCAAATCATTTGATTTAGATTGGAACTTTGGAGCATGTTTGCAAATCTTTTGCTTTAGATCCAAACCTAGAAGTGCGGATCGTGAATCATTTGATTTAGATCAGGACTTCGGAGTGGTTTTGTGAATTTTTTTTTTTTTTTTTTTTTTTTTTTTTTCCTTAAACAGTAGAAAACATCGAACCATAAGTGAGATCTCTGATTTAAGTCTTGAAAGTCAAAAAACGTAGTGCTTGAAAAGTCCTTGAAAACCTCAGGAAATTTTATTTTACAGTATCTGTATGAACCCTGATATATGGTCATGTGAATTTCCAAATCATGCACAATTTTCCAGATTAAGATTAAGTGACAGCTTGAAACTGTGATTTTGTGCTTCACATTTATTCTAGTCTGCACATACTGCATCTCTGCTAGGTTTTGTCCTTTTTTTTGTCCTTTTCTCTCATTTCCTCCTTCTCTCTGCAGTGCGTCTGCGGACGGATCGTCTATCATTGATAAAGGAGTGCATTTCTCAGTGCCCTACTGCGTACAGACAGTCCACTCTCCTCCTCAGCCTGGCCAGACTGCTGCGTGTTGCAGGTAAAACCGAATGAAAACTTCCCTCAGCATCACACTAACGGTCCGTTTATGTAATTCCGTTGCAGAAAACCGCTTGAACGGAAGTGTTTCCAGCTACGAAGATTCATCTGCACTGTCACAGCCAGCCAGCCACAGCAGTTACGATGAAAAATACCCACATCAGTTCTTGGCATGGCTTCAGCCAGGGCTTTGTTTTAGTCGTTAGTCAACACACTTCTCAAAAGATATAAATATTTTCATGCCATTCCAAAATGACAAGACAGTCGAAGCAGAAAAAGGCGGACTAAGGCGTCTCTTTTTTGTAGATTAAGCAGTGCTAATCTGTAAGCTTCCCACTGTTCATTTAATCTGTATTTGCCGAGTCAGCAGCGCCGTGTCTACAGGTGAATAAATAGATGAATACGCTTGAGTGAGCGATTGAATGAATAAGTAGACATTTCTTTGAAGTATGCTTTGCTCAGGGTTTAGAGATTAATATTGCATCGGACAGCCCAAAAAAATGCGCATCAGAGATGTGACCTCATGAATCAACAATCAGTTCCATGAATCAGCATGATGTCAGGGAAGTGAAGGGATTGTGTACAATGGGTCTTGTTAGCTCTCTCTCTTTGTTTCTTTCTGAAGTAAAGCCATTGTGTGTTTTGAAAGGGTGCATGTGTGGATCGAAAATATCCAATTTGTGTTTGTACATGGCCACATGATAACACATGCTGTGTTGTTGGCTGCAGGTAATTGGTCTGCGCTGTTTTGTCCCACATTTGGAATGTTTGGCTTTGTGTGTTTCACAAATGCAGGAAATGGTGGTGCGTAATCAAAGACAGTGGGGTAATTTTGTGGTGGTACCAGTACGACCTCTAACAAAATTGAGTCACACTGACACGATAAATGGGCACAAAATGCAACCCTGGAGCAAATTAGGCACTCACAGATAGGGTACAAAATGGGTCTTGGAGCTTTTAAAAATGTCAAAACAATTTTCATCAGATGCCTATTTTCCACAAGTTGATATGATTAAATAGCGTCTTAAAGAGAAGTCTATAATATGCTTTGGTTACAATTTCTCAGTGGTAGTGTAAAAATACACTCTTTTTACCTTGTCAAAATCAGCCCTTTTCAGAGCGAGCCGTTTTGTTGGATTTGCCTTTAAATACTAATGAGCTCTGCTCACCCCACCCATCTCTTCTGTGGGCTTACGAGCCGTTCTGTTTACTTTAGCCGTGTTTAGCCACGAAACTTGCTAACTAGCACATTATTAGGAAAGGCGATTTGCAAAGATGCATAAAAACCCTTATACTAACTTCTGCTGTAGGTGAAGCTGCATCACGAATGATTCGCACGAACGTAGACACATTTGGTCAGATCGGAGATTGGCGCATTTCCTTCAAAAGCGAAAGTAATGTTAATCTTCTGCGTCTTCAGTGGCTCAGATGTGGGTATTAATTAACGACTGCTGTGTTCTTTATTACATCTAACAACAAAACACCTCAATCGCTCAATCTGAGACATAGGTAATTACATGTTGCTGATATACAGTCATAACGCACAGCTACGAGTGTGATATTGCACATATCAACAGTTCTGCAGCACTAGTGTCTAAATACAGTTGAGGCCAAAAGTTTATATACACTTTGCAGAATCTGCAAAATGTTAATTATTTTACCAAAATAAGAGGGAGCATACAAAATGCATGATATCTTTTATTTAGTGCTGACCTGAATAAGGTATTTCAATATCAATATATCAGTAAAAAAATTTATTTCGGTCCTCAAAGACAGCATTTCACAAAAGTAAATAAATAGTTGAATTTATAAAAAATGACCCTGTTCAAAAGTTTACATACACTTGATTATTAATACTATGTTGTTACCTGAATGAGCCACAGTTTGTTTTTTTTTTGTAATTTTTCATGAGACCCTTGTTTGTCCTGAACAGTTAAACTGTATGCTGTTCTTCAGAAAAATCCTTCAGGTCCCACAAATTCTTTGGTTTTTCAGCATTTTTATGTATTTGAACCCTTTCCAACAATGACTGTATAATTTTGAGATCCATCTTTTCACACTAAGAACAACTGAGCGACTCGTATACAACTATTGCAAAAGGTTCAAATGCTCACTAATGCTCCAGAAGGAAAAAACAATGCATTAAGAGCTGAGGGTGTAAACTTTTGAACAAGATGTGCACAATTTTCTTATTTTTTCCTAAATATCCTTTTTTCATTTAGTACTGCCCTTCAGAAGCTACAGAAGATACTTACATGTTTCCCAGAAGACAAAATAAGTTAAATTTACCCTGATCTTCAAATTCCAAAAGTTTTAACCCTCCAGGCTCTTAATGCATTGTTTCCTTCTGGAGCATCAGTGAGCATTTGAACCTTCTGTAATAGTTGCGTATGAGTCCTTCAGTTGTCCTCAGTGTGAAAAGATGGATTTCAAAGTCATAAAGTCATTGTTGGAAAGGGTTTAAATACACAAAAATGCTGAAGAATTTGTGGGACCTAAAGGATTTTTCTGAAGAACAGCGGGCAGTTTAACAGTTCAGGACAAATGAGAGACTCGTGAACAACTATCACTAAACAAAACAAAACAAAAAATAAACTGTGGATCATTCAGGTAACAACACAATATTAAGAATCAACTGTATGTAAACTTTTAAACAGGGTAATTTTTATAAATTCAACCATTTTTTTCTTTTGTGGCCTATATGTAAATGACTTTTTATGTGAAATATCTTAGTCAGGTCAGTACTAAATAAAAAACAACACGCATTTTGTATGATCCCTCTTGTTTTGATAAAATAAATAACTTTTTGGAGTTTCTGCAAGGCGTATGTAAACTTTTGACCTCAGATTTTTTTTAAAAACCCTCTTTTGTGCAGAACTACTTTCTTCCGCCACGGATTCAAATCCCAAGTTGACAGTTTAACAGCTGAGCCCAAGCCTCCGTTTCTAATTCAAAAATGTCGCTTTCGAAGTAGTAGTGAAGAAACCTTCAGTTGCTTCATTGAAGTTTATTGTATTACTGTATTAAAAGCTCACTGTCTTATGTACATTATTTTGAAAGGGAGATCGACTGAGATATTCTAGCTGTTTTTCGTGATAGCTTTGTGTTATGATAGCTTTTTTTTGTGGAATTATCTAACATATCTAGTTAATTCTCACATCACAAAGCATGTAGCTGGTGCCTCTTTAAAAAACATAAAAAGAAAGTCAAAGGGCCACCAGAGTACTCACTTGTCATTAGTTAAACATTCTTTCGAATCTCTTTCGGACACTTATTTTGTGCACAAGCTGTCTTCAAATAGGTGAAGCCATCAGTTCTTGTGTTTGTTTCAGGGGTAATTGAGGTGATTCCAGAGCTCTGACTCTCTTCTCTTCTGCGGATGTCAGGCGGATCAGTATGCACACCGTCAGAAGCTCTTCTTGTCGTATATAGTGGAATTGATTAGCTCTCTATGAAGTGACTGGGTGTTTGCCGCGCCAGTGTTTGATGTATTCACCTTGGCTTACCCTCGACTAATGGCCGTAAGGCTGTTTTGTTTGTGCATGTGTGTCAGCGCACCTGCGGCTGTATCTGCACTGGCGTGGAAGAAAGGTGAAATGAGGAGAAACGGACAGCAATGAATACTCCTGATATATCAAGACTTCCATGTCACACATAAATCAGGTTGGAGTAAGGAGATATGCCACTTCCTGTAGTTCGACCCTTTTGATTTTACTGGCGAATAATCATATCCGTGGGATCGCAGGCGTTCGCGCACGTTCACGCTCACTCTCCTGCCTCCGCTCGTATTATTGCCTGTCTGGCCTTTGATGCTCGACACACACTTTAATGAAAAAGACAACCCCTATCACTGTTTTCATCAGGCTTTATGGTCTTTTTTTATTTTCTTATTTTGGACCGAGATCAGAGCTGTGTAAGAGGCCATTCTTCTGAGATGTGATTGTGATATTTGTACAACATCTAAGCAGCCATCCAGGAATTTATCAGAAAAACATCTGAAAGGAAATGAATTTACTGCAGAGCAGTTTCACATTCTGGACCTTTGCACTTCCATCAGACAGAACATTTGTAGTAAAGCGATGTTCTGTGGCATATTTGTTAATGTATGATATTAATCAGATCCTCAAAGATCAGAGTGAACTTTGAGATGAATGACAATTTGAAAAATGACAATACTGGGCAGGCGTGGCCTAATAGTTAGGGAGTCGGACTTGCAACTGAAAGGTTACGGGTTCGAGTCCCAGGTCCGGTAGGGATTGAAGGTGGGGGGAGTGAATAACCAGCGCTTTCTCCATCCTCAATACCATGACTGAGGTGAGTCCCTTGAGCAAGGCACCGAACCCCCAACTGCTCACCACAGCACAAATTCCGAGTATGAGTCACCATACTTGCCTCATGCACGTTCTCAAAGGAATAATTCACCCAAGATTAAAAAATGTACTGTAAATCTACAAACCATCTGGCCATCCAAGATGTAGATGAGTTTGTTTGTTAATTAGAAAAGGTTTGGTACAATTTAGCATTGCATCACTTGCTCTGCAGTGAATGGGTGCCGTCAAAATGAGAGTCCAAACACTCACAATATCAACATCTTGTGCAGTGAATAGCTGCATATTTTGTAACAAATCAAATCTAGACGTTTTTCAAATCTAGACTTCAAACTGTCATATCCTGCTGAAGTATGAATCCAGGAGGAAAGAAATATTTAAAGTTTGGAGGTTTAAAGTTAAAGGTGTTTCTCAGCAAGTGATGTAATGCTTAATTCCTCCAAATCTGTTCCAATGAAGAAACAAACTCATCTACATCTTGAATGGCTTGGAGGTGAGTCAAGTTTTATTTTTGGGTGAACTGTTCCTTTAAATGTTCCAGAGTTTGTCATATCTCATGGTTGTGTGATTGTTTTGCTGTTTGTTTAGGTGATGATGAGGCCAAGAGGAAGGGTCAGGTGCTCACGCTGCTGGCAGAACAGGCTCTGCGCTGTCAGGACTTCAAGGCCTCCTACATCCACTGCCAGGATCTGATGGCTGCAGGTAAGACGGCACAGCTTGGCTCTAAATCTCACTTCACTTTCTACTTTGTTTTAATCCAAATCAGAAGTGCACTGCAGATTTTCAGGGATCAGGCTTTTGTATTCTTTAAAATCTTGAAGCTTAACAGTTTTAAAGGGATAGTTCACACAAAAATGAAAATTCTGTCATTAATTACTCACCCTCATGTCATTTCAAACCTGTAAGACCTTTGTTCATCTTTGGAACACAAATTAAGATATTTTTGATACAAGAGAGTTTCCTGACCATACATAGTAAGGACACTGATAAAATTGTCCATGTGACATCAGTGGTTCAGCCTTAATATTATGAAGCTACAAGAATGGTTAATTAATGTCCTTACTATCTTTCTTCTAAATTCTATTTCTATCTTAATTTGTGTACTGAAGATGAATAAAGATTTTACAAGTTTGGAATGACATGTGTAATTAATAACAGAATTTTTATTTTTGGGTGAACTATCCCTTTAAGAAAAAGGTTCTCTGATTATGGTAATTTTTTTCGCTGTTGCATTTTTTACATAACATTTAAACCTATTCAACCTCCTTACCATAGTTCTTTCATAGTAACAATGATATATTTCTGGCCTTGTTGCATTTATTATTGATAAGACAGTTAAAGCAACGATAGGAAGTGATTGGAGAGGAGAGAGAACAATGAAATCAGGAAATCTATTGTCGTTCTATCTATCATTCTATCGTTCTTTCTGTCGTTCTATCTATCGCTTTATTTATTGTTCTATTTCTGTCGTTCAATCTATTGCATCTCTATCTGTCGCATTATCTATTGTTTGTCTGTCGTTCAATCTATTGTTCTATCATTCTGTCTTTCTGTCTATCATTCAATCTATTGCTCTAGCATTCTATTCATTGTTCTGTCATTCTGTCTATTGCTTTATCATTCTATCTATTGTTCTATTATTATTTTATCTATTGTTCTGTCGTTCTATCTGTTCGATCTTTTGTTCTGTTGTTCTATTGTTCTGTCGCTTTATTGTTCTTTTGTTCTCTTGTTCTATCTGTTGCTCTATCTATTGTTCTGTCTATTGTTCTATTGTTTTTATTCTATCGTTTTGTTGTTTTACTTATTGCTCTATCTATCTTTCGATCTGTTGTTCTATTGTCCTGTTGTTCTATCATTTGTTCTATCTATTGTTCTATCGT